>NC_139931.1:1414795-1417295 GCF_963514095.1 Eutrigla gurnardus
TAAAAAGTGAGTCACTTTTGCACTTTAAGCTTCGACCTTTAACTTTGTTAAATCCTGGATTTACCCTTCAAAGACGAAGGGTGGATTCAGGATCAGTTTTGAATCCTTTCAAATCTCTCAACGTCCAATCGATGACTCATGTTTTCAGACGTCATCATCAGCTTAAAATTTAACCTTTTTCATAACCAGTTAAAACTCTTTGTAGTCGTCTTTCTGGATATAAATATCAATATAATCTGATATAAACGCTCCACTTTTCTTAACATCGACTGTGAATCAAATCCAACCAGAATGTAATTAAAGTCGAGAGCAGACAGAACGTCCCATTTCCACGGTAAGTCATGAAAATTAATTTTCTTTTTTAAAGGGCTGTACGTGACCCGCCAAATCACCTCGTTCAAGTGTCACGAAATTACAGCTTTCTGCAGAACGATCACTTAAATGGATGAAACGTCATTTTACCAGCGAGACACTCAGTTCAGCTTTTTGTTCAGCAGCAGCATAAATGCTCAATATTCACTCTTTAATCTTATCAGGTTATACACTTCTATATTTAAGTTCAAATTTATCTGCATGTTATGTTATTTTTTGGTCAATAAATACAATGTAAATATTTAATGAAAATTAACAAAAACTTACAAAAATAAACAAATAAATAAAATAAAAAAGATTAAAGAATATTGACAAGAATGTACAAAAAATAAATAAAATAAAACAGATTAACGAAGATTAACAAATAAACAAATACAATTAAAAAGATTAACAAATATTGACAGAAATGTACAAAAATGTAAATAAAAAACAGATTTAGAAAAAATAAAGAGAATTGAAATAAAAATTAAATAATGATGATCAAATAGAGTAAGTTATGTACACACTTGGTTATATACATATAAATAAAAGTGATACAAATAGACAAACAACTAATGAAATTAAAACAAAACTAATATTTGAATTCATTCAGATGTTGTCATAATGAGTTATTTGGTTATTTTGTTTGTGTTGTTTTACTCATTTGCATGTTAATGAGGGAAGCAGAGCGTCGGTACACGCGTCTCTTCTTCCTTCTATAAATGGACTCGCAGCACATCAGGCTGCAGAAATACACAGCCCCTTGTTTCACCCTCTACGTGTGTGTGTGTGTGTGTGTGTGTGTGTGTCTGTGTGTGTGTGTGTGTGTGTGTGTGTGTGTGTGTGTGTGTGTGTGTGTGTGTGTGTGTGTGTGTGTGTGTGTGTATGTGTGTGTGTGTGTGTGTGTGTGTGTGTGTGTGTGTGTGTGTGTGTGTGTGTGTGTGGGCACCTGAGTGCATGGAAGCGAGTGTTTTAATGTGTGGGATGTGGAGATGAACAACCCCTACACCTCAACATCCCCCCACCTGCTGGTAAGAGGGGGATGATGATGATGATGATGAGGATGAGGAGGAGGAGGAGGAGGAGGAGGAGGAGGAGGAGGAGGAGGAGGAGGAGGAGGAGCTGCAGCAGCAGGTAGGTGGAGAGTCAGCAGGAAAATCAGCTTCTACAGGATAAAAACCCCCGAGGGATTGTTTTCCTTTTCCTCGTTAAAAGATGTGTTTCGATGTGATTATGATATGGATAATTATTCAAGATTCAACAACAACAACAATAATAATAATAATAATAATAATAATAAAACAACAATGAAACAGTGACGAGGTCACCAGGAAAAAGAAACACAAACCTGACTCTCTTTGTCACGACTAGGCCTTTTTTTATTTATTTTTTGATAAAATCATAGTTTATGTTTATGTCTAAACCCAAAAGAATAAATACATAAAAAGCTAACTAGCTAGCCAACTAGCTCCAGCCAATAGTTGTGTCCCGATCACAGCAGCCACATCCTTCAGACGCACGTCGACCTCGGAGGCCGAACCCAGTGAATCCAGCCTCTGGAGGATTTCCTGCTTGCATGGCCTTTGCTGCTCCGGTTGCCTAGCAACCAGCTGTTGTTGCCAAGAAGAGGCATAGAACGTTACGAAGCCAGAGATCGTATTTTATCATCCTTTTTTATTGATGATTTTGATTGAAATCATCACCGACATGTTATTAAAGGAAGCTATAATCCACTGAAACTCCATGACATTAAGATGATATATATATATATATATATATATATATATATATATATATATATATATATATATACCACATCTCTATCACAAGAATATTATATTATAACAATAATATAACAAGAATCAGGACACAGTGGTCGGGGAATGTGTAGTTTGTGACATTCCAGTCATACGAGGAGATTCTTAAGGGGGTCGTTGTTTTACTGGAAATATCCTGCAAACATCAGAAGGCGTTCGGTGTGACGGAGATCAGCGGAGCAACAACACCACCAGTGTTACGTAATCGTCGCAGATCCAGGATCCTTTCTGCAGCAGCAACGAGTTTACAGCCTCACAGCTGCAGGAGTATTCCACTTTGTTTCCCCTCTGCTGAATATATTCTGTTCGAGGAAACTTTGACCCATTTATGT
>NC_139931.1:1422295-1490617 GCF_963514095.1 Eutrigla gurnardus
TGCTGGAGAACCCGCTCAAGCTGCCTTTCCACCACGATGAAGGTACGTCATATTACATTCTATTTGTATTTAAATTAAACGGGTTGAACTTCACAGAAACAACTCCCGTGTTTTCATCGCACAGACAGGTTGTTGACAGACACAAAAACGACGCGGTTGAGGAATACAGATTAACTAAATCCGCGGAGTGACGCCTCTTGAACATTTTACGATCTTTGTCGAAAAAAGCAACAATGTATTTTGATCGCTGGCGCGGCTGCAGAGATAGGGACAATAAAACGATGGTTGTCTCGGCTGCATTTTCGCGGATCGACAGGTGAACTGAAGCTAACAGGCTAGTTTTAGCTCGTACTTAATGTCTGAATTAGCATTTGCTCGTGTTGTTGATGTTGTTGTGACTGTTTTTAGCTTTGCAGGTACGTAACCCCCCCCCCCCCCCCCCCCTCCTTGCTTTCAGTAGGATTTATATTAGTGATACCACAAGCCGCCAACAGAGGGCGTCTTTTCCCACTTTGTGAATCTCCCTCTATATGGAGATGTATTGAGTGACATTACCTGAAAAGTTGTTTACAAGAGTTCAACCAAATGAAATAAAAATATAAATGTTAATGATTCATGTGTATTTAGGGTTTATTTGTCTATGTTTGTAAATAGTTTAGGCTCTGTAATGCATTAATTTGATTTAATTAATTTACATGATAGATGTGACATCGAAAGATTACACAAGATGCATTGATAATATATGTTTTTTTTTAAGTTTTCATGTTCTTTTTGTTGCAATTTTGTTGAAGTGACCCTTTAAAACCTCAACACATACTTTTCTATGTGATGACCTATGATCTGCCACCAGGAAATAAAAAAAATGACTTTTGTGCAAAAACACCATTTGCAGGCTTCGGTAAAGAGCAGGAGAAAGAGAAGAAGCTGGACGATGAGAGCAACCCGGCCAACCACCCGCAGTCGGCCTTCCTGGGGCCGACCCTCTGGGACAAGACCCTTCCCTACGACGGGGACAACTTCCAGCTGGAGTACATGGACCTGGAGGAGTTCCTGTCGGAGAACGGCATCCCCGCAAACACAGCCCAGGGCGAGCTGCAGGCCCCGCGGGCGGAGCAGCAGCAGCAGCGGCGGCCGGTGGCGCCCGCCACGCCTTCGCCCACCACCACCAGCAGCACCAGCGTGGTGGACCTCAGCAGCCGGGCCACCACCTCGGGTCATGCAGGGATGGCGCCCCAGAACTGCCTCCGCAGTCCCAGCACGGCAGGTAGGGACCCACACACACTCTCACACACACACACACACTCTCTCACACACACACACACACACACATTCACACAAGAGAACTCAAGCTTGTTGTGGTTAATTGCTGTTTCTCATTCAGCTCCCTGCTGTTTTAAGCCCCTCCCCCTCGTTAGAGCTCAGGTTTAGCTCCCCTTTATTCGAGTACAGGTCTAGGTACACACCAGGACTCCAAAGTCCACTTCAGAGGGCCCGTAAATCAGACCCGAGGCCCCCCCCCCCCCTCATAAACCGGGCTACAGAAGTCACGCTCTGATTGACAGAAAACTCTCACCGCTAACATGAGTTCTCTCTGACACAGAGGTGTTTTGTAGTTCCTTCCCTGCTGATTTAAAATAAGCTGATTCACACATTAGTGCATTTTTGGGGAGAACTTCACCGGCCTTTTCTTCCTGCAGGGCAGACTCACAGGAACATTTCCGGTAGCTCGTCTCAACGAATTATACGGCTGTTTTTTAAATATATATATATATTTAGTTTCACCATCTACACAGACCCATTAGTTAATTACATGCATTAGATTCTCAATTGAAGCTTTTTCGTAATGGAAAAAGATGGTATTGTTGTTGTAATGAGCGTTGGAGGTCTTTGAGCTGCTGCCAGACCTGGTTTCAGGGTTTTCGGTTCACCAGACCAGAAGAGACCAGAATGGTTTTAAAGGGGCCGACCGCGATGTAAACAGAGCGGCAGGTAAAGGTAAACGGGCGGCGTGTTTTAACTGTCAAACCTCTGAAGAAAAGCAACGCTTGTGATCGTTTTCCCCCGAATAAGAATGTTAACGATCCGAGACGAGTCGCATATTTAATTAACGCAATCTGTCCCGTTGTTGTTCATTGATCCGGCTGAAGACGGTTTGGATGATATTGGTAAACGAGTGATTGATCGACTTTCAACAGGGTTCCTTAAGGGTGCTTGAAATCCTTGAATATGCTTGAATTTTAGTGTGGCGTTTTCAAGGTTTGATAAGTGCTTGGATGTAGAATAAAGGTCTTGAAATGTGTGTTGTATGTGATGACATCTATGATAGAACAGAGAAAAGAAGATCTCCATATTTGAGGGACTGAAAACAGCATTTTCTGACATTTCTTTATGAAAAATGACTTTTGATGATGAACAGATGATGAAAATAGTTGGTGATTATATTTCTGTGGATCTGTTAGTGGAATTAGTTTTCCTTTCATTTGTGGTCCTTCTGTAAAAAGCTGTCTCCAAACATCATGTTGGTTGTTTAGAGGACAATAACATCTCATTTAATGTGATGAACAAGTGACATAATAAGTAGACTGAATACTGACCATTGGATTGGTACAAATATGGAGTTTACCACAGCTGGAAGGGGCTGGAAAAGCATGGAGATGCACCTGGAAAAGGTGGCGGAACCCTGTTTCAAGGACTGATTTCGCCCGAGCATCTGTCCTGTTTGTTTGTGTTTTGGGGTGGAACATCTAAGCATAGACATCCCATAATAACAGCTGTTTGTGATCTCTTTCAGCTGAATTTTCTTATTTTTCTAAAAAAAAAAAAAAAAACAGTGAAATCGGAGTAAACTTATAAACAGCCCACACTCACAATAACAGATGTCTCGGGATCCATTTTTGAAAACACTGTGTCTTTTATGTAAACGTGGTAAATAATACATCATATGACATCAAGTCTTTATAAAAGGGCCGGATTATATTAATTATCACATTATTGACGTCACAAAAGTCTCGCTGAACATTTTTTCTACGAAAACCAAATGAATTACTTTCAGAGAAGCTACGATGTTTAATTGCTCTGGTTGTGATGAACGAGATGTTTTCATCACAAACGGAGGTTTGAATGTGCAAACCAAGAATTAGTGTTTTTTTTTCTTAAATTTTACAAAAAATCTCAAAAACAGGAGCACTGACATTAAAGTTGTTGTGATATATTAATTGTTTTATTAAGAAATAACAATTTGTTGTAAATCAAAAGTCGGGAAATCAGTTTAATAAAAAATATGAATAATAATTTTCTGTCTGTTCCCTTTTATAAAAATCATTAACATTGTTTCATACCAGTCACATAAAGATTCATAGCAGTAGAAATGTAAACACACTGTAGTTTTAACCTACTTTCCCCTCATCATGTGCTTCAGTGTCTGCTGCCAACTTTTGAACAAACAGTTTATTGTTTCGTCTATAAAATGTACCAAAAAAGTGAAAATGCCCATAACAGCTTCCTAGATGCCTTTAAAGTGCTTTATTTTTGTTTTGTTTAAAAACATATACATATATAGTGTATATATATATATATATATATATATACTATATATATATGCTGCTTTGTTTAAAAGCCATTTTTTCATAAATATTTTATTGGTTTTCTACTAAAACATTCACAAAAAATTGTGAAAAGCTTCCCGGATGTCTTTAAAGTGCAGTTCCAAAGCACAACATAAAAAAAATATGTTTTATAAAAAAAATATATATAACAAGAATGCAATAAATCTTCACATTTAAGAAGCTGGTTTTAAGATATTCACAAAATAAAATACTGAAATATCTTTATTGACATATACACTAATGGTTTAAGCACCAGACAGTTGGGTCATACCATGTCATGTGTGGGGGGGTTCTGAGATGTAAATCAGCAGCAACATTTAGTCGTATTTTGCTGAAACCCGATGATAACTCGGCGGCGTGAAACACGATGTCCTCGCCGGCTGTCATCGCCTCGGCTCCCATCTGATTTGAGATGAATCCAGAGATTAATGTGATATTAGTGTGATTAGTGTGTGTGTGTGTGTGTGTGTGTGTGTGTGTGTGTGTGTGTGTGTGTGTGTGTGTGTGTGTGTGTGTGTGTGTGTGTGTGTGTGTGTGTGTGTGTGTGTGTGTGTGTGTGTGTGTCACGTGAACGTGGCTGGGGTTTCCTGCGGCGTGCCGTGGCCATGTGACGGACACATGCGAGCGCCGTGTGCAGACAGGAGCTTGTCACGGCATGAATGCTCCCCTCTCTCCCTCCCTTTCACTCCCCCCCCCCATCCCGCTGTTCCTCCCCCTCCCTCCCTTTCACCCCCCCCCCCCCCCGCTGTTCCTCCCCCCTCCCTCCCCTCCGATGGCCCCGGACTCGGAGCCAAGGCACAGGCTGTACTCTGCAGAGATCACATGGACTCTGGCGTGCTCTCCTCACGTGCACTCCTCGTTGTTTTTGTTCCAGCTTCACCGATCCTCGTCTCCTCTAACCAGCTCCTCCTCTTCTTCCCCCTCTTCCTCCTCCTCTTCCTCCTCCACCTCTTCATCCTCCTGTGCCTGCTTTTGCAAGCAACACAGCAATGTTGCTGCTGCTCTAACCAGCTCCTCCTCTTCCCCCTCCTCTTCATGCCCCTCTTCCTCCTCTTCCTCTTCCTCCTCTTCATCATCCTCTTCCTCTTCTTCCTCCTCCTCCTCTCACCACAGCAACAACAATCTCCTCTGTGTCTGCGTTTGCAAGCAACACAGCAATGTTGCTGATAACACTGTTATGGCAACGGACCCAGCGTCCAGCTCCATGTGTGCTGTTGGCCAGGGGGAAGCAAGATGTAGAGGGGGGGTCAAAGGTCGAGGAAAGGTGGAGTTCTTGGAATGATCAGACCCTCAGACCTGGTTGTTGTTGTAGGAGTCCCAGTCTGGCTTCATGCCAGCTGAGTAGCTTTCCTCTAAAAAAAAAAGAAAGACAAGTGTGGTCATGTGACCAGCGAGTCTGCATGAGCGAGCTGCAGGAATTGTTGTGAGGAGTCGATATAAGAAATAAATGCTGCAGGCTTTTTGCTTTGTAGATCCGGTTTGGATTATTACACGATGCATTTTCACTATAAGATATTTTTTTTCTCAACTGGTTGACTTTCCCAAATATTTGTATTTATTTCAACTCAAATTATGAACCAAGAAATCAAATTTCACGACTACCTTTAAAATCTTTAAAAAAAACATCTCGCAAATGTGTAGTTTCTCTTTTATGCCAGATCTACGGTGGCTGAGGCAAAAAAAACAAACAAACAAATTGTTTTAGTTTTGTCGGTTCTGGGCTACCGTACAAACATAAAGTTAAAATCACTTTTTTTTAATATTGTGGGGGTTATGGTTTGCAAAAAATAATAATAATCTGGCATATTTTGATACATTTCCTGACAATTCTAGGCAGATCATTCAGTTCTTTGTTTATGTCTAATTTATTCCCTTACAGAGACATGATTTTTTTTTTTTATGTTTTTATTTAGTTTATTTTATTTTGGAAGAGGTTCAGCTGTATAATCACACAGGAGGACATATTGCCACTACAGTGTGTGTCATGTAAACCAGTTGTCTTGTTACATTTAGGGCCTGTCCACACGAAAACGTTTTCAGAGCGTAAACGCAGAAGTCTTGTGCGTTTCGCCCTGTCGTCCAGACGGATCCGGCGTCTCCGCGGCGTGAAAACGCTCTTTTTTTAAACCAGCTTCGCCTCGACCCTCGAGCCTGACTTCTTCCCCCCGCGACGTCTCGTAACAACAACAACAACGGGGGCCTCCGTGCTCGTAGCAGATATTCTGCTCGTCTGTACGACGGCGTATCAGGGCCGCTGTATGGGAAAAAAAACGGAGCCGAGAGAGGGGGGCGATATTCCGGGGAAAAAGCTACTTCATTACGATGCTAACAAACAACCGCTAGCTAACTTCCCATGAATGTAGGCATTTATTTGTCTAATTAATCCATCCCAACGTGTGACAACGCCTCGTCAAGCTCCTTAGGGTGACGGCTGTTGGTGCTTATTGTTGGTTTTATTTATACGGGACAAATTGTCATCTTATGGGTGTTTATTGATCGGGTGGTCGAGCGGAGATTAGCCGTAACTCTCACGTGTTGCCATAGCAACGGCAAACATCCGGTCAAGCTCCGTCTCTTCTTCTGCATTTTTGTAGCAGAAACAGCGCCGCATAAGGGCCTGGAATATGTACTACAGCGCGCTGAGTCGTTTTCAGTGGATTCGTCTGGACGTGGATTTTCTTGAAACGACGCCAAGGCAAAACGGAGAAAAAAAGTTTTTTGCTTCGTGTGTACGCCCCCTTAAATTAGGGGCTAAAGGGCGTCACACCCGGGTCAAAGTTCAGCCGCTCTGCACAACACGGCTTATCACCGAGCGTAGTATCATCACTGATACCGCCGAGTGTAAAAGGATGATTACCCTCACGTAAAGATATACACGTGTCCCGCTGCTCTTTAGTAGGTCAGAGTACCTTCTCTTGTTATTTTAGGTTTCATCCGTCTACTTGGAATGTGATCATGAGTCGAGGACATCGCAGGTTAATGAACGAGCTCGTCTACTTTTAGCCCCGCGACCACGCCGCCTGTGCGTTTTCACCCCCGGCTAATTAGAGGAGATCAAAAATGTCCCTGTAAAGGTGATTAGGGACGGCAGCGGCAGCTATTTGCGGGGGCGGGGACAGATTGTCTCGGTGGCGGCGTCTAGTTTTAGCCAGTAAGTAGCTTCGCCTTGCGTGGTTTTATGATCGGGTGGAGGAGGGTGTTATAGCTTAGTCATGGATTAGTCCAACGATATCACGAGATTCATCGGAGCTCAGGAAATCCAGCAGAAACGTAACGTTTCAGTTATACTTGTATTCATCAAATTAAACAAATAATTTAAATAATTTTATTTATGGTTCCAGTTTCTCAAATGTGAAGATGTGCAGCTTTTTCTATGTTTTACATACGTTTTAGTTGAATATATTTCTTCGTCCCTGGACGTTTTCTATTTTTTTATAGATCAAACAATTAACCATATTAATTAATTTATCTAAATACATAACATTATTTTCCCGGGTTTTGGGGGTCTTAAATTTCAGGTTGGTGCTTAAGTCCAGTGTAAGGGATTTAGTGCCATCTAGTGGTGAGATGGCAGATTGCAGCCAACTGAAACTTCTCCCGTGAGCCAGAAGTACGGTGGATGATGCGAAAAAAAAAAAAAAAGTGTTTGCTTTGTCAGTTCTGGGCTTCCGTAGAACATGAAGAGAAGCTCCATAAATCATTCTTTAGTATCAAAAACACATCAGTTTTTATTCTTCGGTGATTATACACGAAAGAAAACATACTTAATAAGAAATATGATGGATAAAATAAACAATACTTTGTAAACAATACATTGGTTAGTTGATTGAGAGTTAATGTAGTTTTAGTCACTTTTTAGATATTCTTGGGGGTTTTGGTTTGCAAAAAAAATGCATTTGGCATATTGTGATGAATTGTTACTATTTCCTCACAGATCCTTCGGTTATAGACTGCCAGGTCTGTTTTTATGACGGCTTGTTAAATGAGAAAAAATGTGTTTTTAGGAACATGTTGGAGAAAAAAAGGAATTGTTTTGGTTTGAAGTCTATAAATGTGTGTGTGTGTGTGTGTGTGTGTGTGTGTGTGTGTGTGTGTGTGTGTGTGTGTGTGTGTGTGCACAATGAACTGCTACATCAACATCTGTTGTGGCGTGTTTCTCAAACACGGTGTTGTTGTTGTTGTTGTTGTTGTTTTACGAGGCGGTGATTAGTCCTGCATGTTTCCTTCAAACAAACACTTTTGGGTTTTTCCCCCGTCTCCTCCTCTGAGGTAGGACAGCAGACCTGAACCTGAACCCAGACTTCCTGTTGATTTCTGAGTCTCTACCCAGAGCTGAGCAGCTAAGCCCCCCCCCCCCCCCCCCCCCCCACATTCTCAAATCTCCAACCCGAGCCAAAAGCAGCGTGACCACATGACCTCAAGGTCGGCGCCATTGACCGGTCATCATGGCGGCTCACAAGCGCAGAGAGATGTAGGTCACGTGATGTATGTCCGTGCTGCGTTCAGTCGTAGTTGGACAAATGAGTGGTAAATGTAAAGAATCCCAGAGAAACCACACGGCTGCAGCTTCGGATCAACCAGAGGAGCTTTGCATGCTGAAGCTGCTGGTTGGAGATCAGATGCAAGATACGTTTCTGGTGTGATAGCACCACCTGCTGGTCAGTTGAGGATTTTTTTCTCTTATTTCTTTGTACTCTCATGCTTCACATCTGCACCGACACTCTGAGTGGATGAGCCCTCCAACGAGGTGACATGTGAGCTCGCTGGGAAGAAAGGCAGCATTGAGTTTCCTCAGTCCTGCTGCTCCACACAAGAGGTCCTCTTCAGTCCCCCCCCACCCCCCCATCGCCCCTGTTGTCCTCGTTAAGCCTCTCACGGCTTCAAAGAAAATGAGGCTGCTGCTGGTGATGATGATGATGAGGGTGTTGCATAACCAATTATCCCCCAAAACGAGGCCACCTTGACCTTTAATTGGTGCCATTTTGTCCTTTAGAGTCCAAATCGGAGCCATGATGCGTTTGCACTAGTTAGCCGTTATGATGTGTTCAAGCTCTATCCAGTAAAAATGAGCTTCCATCTATAAATCATTTACATTATTATGATGATGATTTTAACTCACAATACATCATTTAAAATGCAAATGCCAAAACAAATGTTTCAATAAAAATACCAGCTAATGTCTTTATGTTTTTTTCCAGCAGCACTGCCCTCATCCCGGGACACCCCGAGCCCCATCGACCCGGAGTCCATCCAGGTCCCCCTGGCCTACGAGCCGGACCCGCAAGACCTGGCTCTGTCCAGCGTCCCCGGCCAGGAAATGTTCGACCCCAGGAAACGCAAGTTCTCCGCCGAGGAGCTGAAGCCGCAGCCCATGATCAAGAAGGCCCGCAAGGTCTTCATCCCCGAAGACCTGAAGGTGAGCCGATCTGAGATTGGATGGCTCGGATTTTGGTGTTATTACCAAAAGTGTCCTTACTTTGAAAAATGTACAAAAACCAACCCTTTTTTTAATTTAACAAAATAAAACGTTCGGTCTCAACATCCAATCAATAAGAATTTGATGAAAAAACTTGACAGTGCTCGATTTCCTGAGACATTTAAAAAACATTATTTGATGGTGAATGAATACTACACGTTACACCTCGTTACTTGTTAGTACTGCAGTTATTTAGTACTCCTGTTGGTATTAGGGATGCACGATTCACTACGCACTTGTGAATTGGGGTATTTTTTCGGTTTTACAATAACATTTCATGTTTCCATGCTTTGTATTTCTCTCTGTATTGGTTCTGTCGGAGCTTTAGAGGAGCACTTGAATGCAGCATTTTTTCAGGCGCTGATGCGGAAACGCCTCCGTGGCGAGTGAATATCACTTCGCTGTGTGCAGTGGGGACGTTTATTGCAAAAGTTTGAGCCCTTTTCCGTAGTTCCGTCAGCGAATCACAACACTCGATCCGCGCTACGCTGACTAATGTAATTCACGACTTCTATAAAAGCACTTTTGGCAGAGAAACCGACCAATCAGACACTGAGTGGAAGGTGGAGACACTTATTATTATTTTACACATTATTTATGTTGTTATACAATACACTTGAATTTGTCTGAATGATAAAAAAAATGTCTTAGCTCATAAAATAAATAATTTTGGAATATATAAATAATATTTGTTTTTCTCCTTACGCATAAAATTAACCGAAACTGTAACCTGAGAACTGTGTATTGCTGCATCCCGAGTTGGTATCCGTAAGTACTCGGATGTGAGTACTTGTACTTCGTTGGATTGTAGTTTTTCCGTTGTGAGCGTAATTTAAAGCGACAGTGTCAGCAGAGCTTCGACCTTGTGAGGCCTCCATCATGGGACTTTGTTAGACCTCAAGACCGCCTGGGGGGGGGGGGGGGGGGGGGACACACACACACACACACACACACACACACACACACATGATGTACTTTCACATGAAAGCTGATCTATTTTTGCTGTTGCTCCGCCCCCTTTCAGGACGACAGGTACTGGGCCCGGCGCAGAAAGAACAACGTGGCGGCCAAGAGGTCACGTGACGCCCGGCGGCTGAAGGAGAACCAGATCGCCATCCGGGCCAGCTTCCTGGAGAAGGAGAACGCCGCCCTCCGCATGGAGGTGGGGGAGATCAGGAAGGAGCTGGGACGCTGCAAGAACGTTGTGGCTAAATACGAGGCCCGACACGGGCCCCTGTGAGCCCCTCCCCCCCAAAAAACCCCAAACGTGGCCCCTCCACCACCACCACATTTTACCTCCCCAAACCCCCCCTCCCCCCCCCCCCCTCTCCTCCCATCCCTCGAGTTTGAAAGACAATGTGTCTCTTTTTGGTGGCACCTCCTCCTGCTCCTCCTCCTGCTCCTCCTCAACCAACACATCTGATTCTCTCTCATAAGCTTCGATTTGTCACTTCCTTTTATTTTCTGTATGCATCACTCAACTAAATATATACACACACAGATATATATATATATATACACACATACATACCACTTTACTGTACCATGAGGAGTAATGAGAACCCCCCCCCCCACCGATGCCATGTGGTTTGTTGTTCACTTTCATACCAGTTTTATACGTGAGATCGGGACTGAAAGCCGTTTTCTTCATCTGTGTTTATAACGTGACGTGTCCGACGTATTTTATTTTCTCCATCAGCAACAATTATCTTCTTCTCAAACTTCTTTCTTGTTTTTCCGCTATTTTAAAAAGTTCAGATCACAATTCAAATATTTTATTTTATTTGATCTTCCTGTGCAATCGTTTTGTTTTTTTTCTTCATCAACCCTGACACTGAGCAATAATTCCTGACATGACGAGCTACATGTTTGTGTCCTTGACTCCGCCTCCTTTCCTTCCCAGACCACGCCCCCAGCTGGCCCCGCCCCCTCCCCCACCCCGCATTTGAACTAACTTCATATAACGTCTGCACTCAATGCGTCTCACAATCTGACCCGGTCCACTCACTCAAATTTCCTCCGCCTCATATTTATCGACATATTTATTTCTCAGATGGAAGATTGTTGTTTTATATATATATAAAATATATATATATATACACACTCATGTATTCTGTTGATATAATTGTTAGTTATTAATACTTCTTGTCGTTTAGCCTCCTCCTCGTTTTTCAGATTGAAGCATGATTTTCTTTTCACAGAACGAAAAAAGCAGAAATATTTTCTTTGTTGGGTTTTTTTTTTTTTTTTTTTGCAAAGTTGTTGATGATTATTATTATTATTTTCTTTGCTTCTGTTTGACCTAGCATGATTATTATGAGTGTTTTATTTTTCAGAAATCAATACAGACGTTTGTAGTCTCATTGTAGCTCTATGTTTTTTGTTTTTTTTAAAGATGGCTGTATGAATGTAAAAGATGTTGACAAAAACAAACGTTGGATGGTGTTGTCTGATACTGTGGTTTTAAACCCCGATCAGTTTGTTTACTGCAGACCAAACGATTCACAACAGAGATGATATATTGGTTACAAGAGATATGTTTATATAAAACCTATTCTATAAGTTGTTCTTTTTTTGTACAGTATTTTTCCTATACATTACTGAACTATGTATTTTAAAGGCACAGCAGATCCAGAATATTATTAAAGAAAACAAATATATATAACTCAAAAAGACAAAAAATGCACTCAGTGGTATTTTGATATTCTATATTGCTAGGATGTAGTTTTACAGAGACTTGTGGATATTCAGCAGCACCCAAAACCTCCTGGGCATTATTATTATTATTATTATTATTACTATTATTATCATGATCACCCGTTTAAAAGATGCTGACTCAGCAGTCTAGAGGAGAGAATGTACACTTTTTAAAGTCTAAATTTGTGAATTAGTGTTGTGACTTTTCTCCCCGACACGCTTTTTTCTTTCTTACGGTGATGAATAGTCATAACTTTTCAATTTGTTTTTGTTTTTAACGCGCAGCTCGTTTTCTTTCTACGTTACTATGAAGGAAGGGAAATCTATAGCTGGATTCTATATTGCTGCTCTGTGCTCTGCTCTGATTGGTTCCTTTTTTCAGCCAATGCAGTTGTAGCGTGTCCCTGAACCTGAGTGATGGACGCTGGGAAGCTTTCTTTAATTTTTACGTTTTTAAATGAAAGCTTACAGCCGAGTTTTCCCCAAATAAACCTTAGTTGTTGTAGAGTAGAGCTGCATGCTGCTTTCTTGCCGATCAGTCCGAGACCGCGGCCGATTCCTGTTTTTCTGGGCTGATATTGAGATTTCTGATTAAACAGTATGGAAGTAAAAGGCTGTCAATATTATGTTAAATATATATATATATATCATCCAAAAGAATTTTGGGTTTTTATTTGCTTCTCACAGTTATGTGATATTTAAAAAGGTGATATTGATATAATACATTTATTTTTTTAATAATCCAGTGCCTCTTAAATCATGTTATAAATACAACATGGTTAAAGTCTTTCACCACATCTTGACAATCGTATGAATGCAATTATTTAATAGCAAAAAGGAGCCAAAACACACCAAAAAACATGGTTAACAATGAATTTGACAATTCTTTTTAAAATTCCTATTGATATTGTCATCGTGAATTCTTTGAGCCATGATAATCAGAAACCTTATTGTTTTTTTTAAATTGGTAATTATCGAAAGTATTTGTTGTTTTTTATCAGGAAAAATAATCTCAGTTTTGCACTCAGTTGTAGATTTAAGAATTAAAACCTTTGTTAATGAAGTTATACTAATTTTGGAAGGTTATGTTTTTTAACATCAAAATAAAACATTTAAGATCTTTTTTTTTTACACATGCACAAACTAACAGCAAATTAAATTAATTTTTTTTTAAATTTTAATAGTGGCAGCCTTGGACTTCCACACTTATGCCGACATCTTTGAATTTTGGGAGCAAAAAAAAATGTACAACCAAAAGAAAGTCAATATCGGCCCAAAATGAAACCCGAGTAAAACCGCGATCCAGACTCTAAACTTTATCGATCCAAAGGTGTGTTTGTGTGCGACGGAAAAAAATGTTTCTTTTCTAACGACGAACTCTTGTCTTCGCGTTGTTGCGCTTTCGAGGGTTTTTCTCAGAGAAGACTGGAACGATGAGCATCTTTTTATGAAACCATATATAAATATAGGAAAAAGCCAATATTAATCCATATGTATCCCAAAAGTACGTCACCATCGAGTGATTTCACTACCTCACCTGGAAATGTTAACCATAATTCTGAGTCTATTCCAGTGCCTTGAATACACTGACTGTTCCCCAGTCTCTCAGCAATGTAAAGTCGTCACGATCGCCAATCAGACCGGATTACACAACTCGCTTTGCTTCTTTTTTTGACATTGCAACAGACTTGTAACCATTGTATTCATGGCAACACCAACAGACTGTGTCAGAGTGTAGAAAAAAAGAAAAATACAACATTTAAAGGTGTATTTGGTCTCGATTGTCACGGAAACGGATGCATGACATTTTATGTGTGCTGTTTAGCCCTCGGCCTCTCCGTCTCTGTAATTTGTAGTGTCTAATAAAAATCCTGATTCTTTTATGTCGTGTCTCGTTTCTCTTATTTTTTTTAATAAATGACATTCTTGAAATTATAATGATTATCGTTTTCCTATTTTTTGCCGATCAGTCCAAAACCGCGGTCCTATTCGTGTTTTTTCAGGGCTGATAATTACATTTATGATTATTTGTATGGCAGTAAAGAGCTGTCAAAATCATCCAAAAGTGTGGTTTTACATTTTTATTTTTTAATTAATTTTTTAATTTTTTTTGCTTTTCGCAGTTTTGGGGTGCGTTAGCGATAACCGTGATATTTAAAAGAAATCATATTTATTATTTATTTATTTTGCCAAAATGAACATTAAACTGATGTCATTGTCTTTTTTGTTTATACTTCTCGTTATTAAATAATGAAAATTAATATTTGCAGTGTTTAAAAGGAGCACTAAGTGTCTCCATCGATCATTTTCTTTTATTTATGACAGTTTGTATTTATTATCTCACACTGAAGGATGTATTTTGCTGTTATGTTTCTTTGTTGTTCTATAACTGAAGTAAATTAGCCAACAACCAATTAAACAAATATAATAGTAGCAGCTCTACAGTACATTTGGACAAAAAGCCTATTTTTGAACGGCCTCGGCTCCTTTTGTTCGAAGCTACCTGAATGAGCGGTCATTACAGAATGAGGACGGAGGCTCAGACGTGGGGCATTATCATTTTTATTGTCACATTAGAAAGGTGAGACTCGGTATATATAGTGGAGGAGCATTCATGGATTATGCAGCAGCACCATTAACAGCCAATGGAACAGAATAGAAGCAGCAGTTTGGTTTCATCCTCCTCCCTCCCCCCTCTGCAAAAAGGCCAGGATCATGTAATCAACAGAAAACATACTAAAAATATACAAACATTAGAAAACAGAGTGGTTAAGGAACATTCATTGGACAGGAAAAGGTGGAGATGTAACAGCGGACGACAGTACAAAGGTGGTGCATACCCGCTCTGCTGCATGGTCACATTAAATCAGAAAAGAGGGGGAAGTCTCTCATCATGTTACCTGAAACCTGATTTTGCTTTCTGCAATTTTTTTGGCTCATTTTACAACAAAAAACAAGTCCCACCTCGCCCCTGAAATGCTGTTTGTTCATAGTCCGCCAGCAGGGGGCGCTAAATACTTCACATCCCTGAAAACGAGGTGTTGGATATTGATCAGAAAAAACAAAAAACAAACATGCATTGGTCAAAAGAGAATCTAGACTGGTTGATGATGTAATGACTGTAAAAAATGCACCAAAGTCTTCCTGAAAATACTTTCAAATCTGTGTTTTGGTACGGAGCATGACACATCTTATTCTTTGATCGGATTATAATCTAATTTCCTCCTTAATTCTTGTACTTTGTGTTTGTTTAACATTTTTTAGATCTTTGGTTTCTTTTTGGAAAAAGCAATGTTTCTATTTTCTCAAAAAACAAAGTATCAATAAGTACAGATATTTAAAGTTTAACACAGCCAGATTGTTTTTTTAGCACCTCACTCCATATCGAATCAAAAACACACAAATGACGCCCCAACGTGGAATGTGACGATACAAAAAGACAGCTATCAAATTTCCTCAAATACTCGTTAATGTGCCGGGATTCATCGTAAAAAGTCGCTTCTTTGAAAAGTAGCTTTTTTTGTTCCCCAGGGAGAAAACTCTGTTCTCCACGTTAGAAAAACAAGTAAACAATTCGTGGTCGTTATTTTTTTCGTAAACTTTACGGCCGTCGTTGCAGCTTTTTTCGGCGTGGGGGGTTGGGGGCAGTTGAGGGGCGTCGGCTGGTCACGACTGGAGGAGGGTCTCTGCACCGGGGCTCTTGTAGAGGTATTTCCAGATGGCGTAGTAGTGCACGGCCGCGGCCAGCGCCACGAACACGTGCCAGATGGCGTGGGCGAAGGGGATGACGCCGTCGCTCTTGAAGAAGAACACGCCGAGGCAGTAGATGAGTCCGCCGCAGGCCAGTTCCTGAAGGCCCTCCGTGTTGCTCTGCAGGGGGGGGGAATAACATGTTATATGATAAAGAACCACAAGGGGGCAGCAGAGACCAGGATAAGCACAAATATATGACTATAAGCCCTTCCTGTGAACTCTTGAGCAAGAGGAGAGGGAGTCAAACACATCCATGGTGGTTTGGGACATGCAAATTAAACTGTTAATGAATGAATGAATAATAATAATAATAATTTGAATACCATTGACGTGACGACTGACGCGGGGAGAAAACCCATCATCAAGTAGAAGGCCAGCTCAACAAGTTTATACCTGTGAAGAAAAACGGACACAAATAAGAACATATTTTACTTATTTTAAAATGACTTACTTTGAAGTTCCCAAATATCCCAAAACAAACTCACTTTTCGTGATAGTTGAAGACATAAATGGTTCCAGCAGCAGCCATGAGCCACACAAACCAGCGCATGTGAACCGCCAACGGGCCGAGTTCACGCAGGTTCAACCTGAGCAGAGACACGTTTATTAGGGGGGTTAGGACTCCAGACCCTCCAGAGTCCAGACCCTCTGTGTGACACTCACCAAGGTGTGTAGGAGGCAGCAATGAAGAAATAGATGACCACTCTGTCACACATGTGGAAACATTGTTCCATGGACCTGAAACAAACAAACAAACAGGCGATTTGTTTACTGCAGGTCAGACAAGCAAACAGACACTTTGTTTGCATCCTCTTATAGTGAAAATCGTGTTTCACAGGAAGTAATATCATATAGTCAAAGAGGATTCAATCTAAAATAAACGTTTGACATTTCTTTGCATTTACAAGGATGCAAGGACCACAAATGAAAGGAAAACTAATTCCACTAACAGATCCACAGAAATATAATCACCAACTATTTTCATCATCTGTTCATCATCAAAAGTCATTTTTCATAAAGAAATGTCAGAAAATGCTGTTTTCAGTCCCTCAAATATGGAGATCTTCTTTCCTCTGTTCTATCATAGATGTCATCACATACAACACACATTTCAAGACCTTTATTCTAAATCCAAGCACTTCTCAAACCTTGAAAACACCACCACTGGTTAATGGAATCGCCCTTTCAGGCGGCAGCGTGGTCCATTTTGTGGAGCTCTGATAGAAAATGCTCGTGGTTCATTTCAAAGGATAAGAGGAGGATGTTGAAAGAGTTTCTCATGTTTTCAACCCAGTTTTACTGAATATCCGTCCCTCGTTTTGATGACTTGGTCCTCGCCCCCCCTCTTCCTCACCTCATGTGGCTCTTCTTCCAGGTGATGATGTGAAACACGGTGGAGACCAGGAAGAGGGCACACAGGCCCATCCCGTACACCCAGGCGGTGATTTTCTCCCAGCCGTTGTCCGACAGGCGGTGCAGCAGAGCCATGCCCACGACGGCCGGCACGATGAGGAACTGCACAGAAGTCATTAAAAACCCGTTAAGAGCAACTCTGAATTAAGAGATTGAGTTGATTACATGTTATCAGGTCAAGCCACTCACTGCATGGGTGTAGCAGTTTGCAGCATGCTCGTAGCAGGTGGGCTGATAACGGCAGTTAGCGGAGGCCCGTCTGTTCATGAACCTGAAACACACACGGATACAAAAAGACGATGATTCAGCGCCGCGGAAATCCCACCGGAATGTCGATGCAAGGATGTTAACTATGATTACGGCGCTCAGAACAAAACAGGAAACAAACCATCGAGGGTTAATGCATTATATTCAGGGTTCCTACACCTTCTCCAAAGTCAAATTCAAGCACTTTTCAAGCATTTCAAGGTGCATTTCCATGCTTTGAACTCCATATTTGTATCTAATCCAATGGTCAGTATTCAGTCTACTTATTATGTCACTTGTTCATCACATTAAATGAGATGTTATTGTCCTCTAAACAACCAACATGATGTTTGGAGACAGCTTTTTACAGAAGGACCACAAATGAAAGGAAAACTAATTCCACTAACAGATCCACGGAAATATAATCACCAACTATTTTCATCATCTGTTCATCATCAAAAGTCAACACCACACTAAAAATTCAAGTGTTTTCAAGGATTTCCAGCACCCGTATCGACCCTGCTTGTCGTTATTAATTAAAAAAAAAGCAAACAAATTCAAGGAGGGAGATTAGTAAAAGTAAATGAAATCTTTACATATAAACAAATTATGTGCGATACTAGCTTATTATACTTACTTACTATGAATAGTAGTATTACATCACTACTCGTGTGTTGACAGGCTAAAGTGCAGGTTATTCTACTTCCTGCACTGTTGTTCTATTATTATTATTATTATTTAAGAGCTGAAAACAACTGTTTAATATTTAGTCAATAAAATCACTTTCCACAAAATGACACCTTAAAGTATCTCGTTTCGCCCAATTAGTAAAAAACACACAGATACCTAATTTACAGCGGTGTTATAAGCTCTTGCCCTATTATTTACTCTTTGATTACGAACCAGTTATTCCAAAGGTATGATCTTCCTGTTTTTATTTTCTGTGCCAAAGTTGAACGACGATCATAATGACATAGGTTTTAGATTCCTATGTGTTGTATCACTGTTACTCGGCGTGAAAAACAGGTTTTTATAGCGCGTTGCTAACGGAACGAGGTGAAGAACATGTTAGTAATCTTTGATTTTATATAAATGATTTTACAAACCTTTGAAAGCTGTTCACTCTCTTCATTTCAGCAGCTGATTTTTTTTTTTTTTTTTTAATCAGCAAACAAAGATACGAAGCTTCCTCCCGCCTTTTACAAAAAAAAAGGGAATAATAAAACAATAAACTATCCCTGACAAACCCGGAGGAAACGGAAGGCCTAGCTAGCATTAGCTCGTCATGCTAACGCGATGATGCTACTCATTTAGCTAACTTTCACTACAGGCTTACAAGGCACCGGCAGCATCAGATGCTCCTACTACAAAGGCACCGTTTTAGTCTTTTTCTTAATACCATCCTGGAACAAACAGCCGGCTCACTGCCTCTTCTGTAAACTGAGAATATCCATAAACGCCGGCGGTTGCCAGGTCGAGCCGAAAAAGACCCCCGCAAGCGAAGCAGCTCCGCCGGTCAATGACAAGCTTCCCCCCGCTGACTCGAGATTTCTCCAACCGGTGGCGAGATGACGAGAACGGCCGGTGTGAGCCAATGAGCGGCGAGACAACCGGCGCACTGGCCAATCAGATGTTGGGTAGGCGGTACCCTATGAGAAGTAGCGTGATAGTCGCATTTTAAAGGAGTCATCACCTGGAAATCGCAATTTCTCTTGTTAAAACATGCATATCTGTGTTTGACCTCAGTTGAAACTTGCCTGAAAGGCTGGAGTTTGAAAGTGGCGCCGTTTTTTCGCTTCTGCTCTTTTTCCGAACAGGAATAGCACACAAGGGTGTGCATTCCTAAAGCACGAGATTTTGATTCTGCGCCTTCGGTGACGTCACCGTGGCGGCTACTTGCATAAGCCCACCCGTCTTTCACCACCCAACCCCGCCCCGTCCGCTACCTGAAATCGCCGAAGCGCCGCCATTATGTTTTGGAGTCTGCATGCAGGCAAGCCCCCCCGGCTCTGTCCTTCCTGCGGCGAATCAACGCGCGCCTCATTACATATTATACAATGCACATCCGGACCAGTCAAAACCTCGCGCGTAATCTCGCGTGATAAAATCGCGGTACGAAAAAGGGTCAGAACAAGCTCAATGTTTGATTAAAATTTTTTTTTTTTTTTTTAATAAGTTTTACGAATTGATCCAAAGCGATCCAAGGGGGGCTGGATACGTATAAAACCAGGTGATGACTCCTTTAAGGCAAATATTAGAGGAATGCTTACAGGAAAGAAAAGAAATAAACCTACAGATGTGTAGAGAAAAAACTGGATTTACATGTTGCAAGACTTTCCTTCACAAAAGAAAAAAAAAACACAACAAATCAAGTGCCAAACTTTCGACGGCACCCTTTATAAACGGTTTATAATCTGGATTATCAACTATTAATGGCTTTAATTAAGGTTAGTTAATAATTTCACAACTGCTAAATAATTCATCACCAAAAATCATGTATTGTCTTTACATTTACAACAGCAGAGTTGATGGATTTATTGTAAAGTCAGTTCATTATTTAACATTTGAACTGGTAACTTTATTAACAGTTTTAACTGATTATTTAATAAAAACGTGACTTATTAGTAAAAAAAAGACATCTAACTGTTAAGCCAAAAGTTGTGGTTAGTAATGATTAATAACATATCCACAAAGCAACAGTTACTTTTAAAGCCCTTATAAATACTTTATAAAGACATTCTGAATCTGATAATCCGGCCACTACATGCAGTATTAAACATACTTTTGCTCAAGTATTTTTTTGCTAACAACTTTTTACTTTTACTCCCTACATTTGAAAAACATATCTGTACTTTCTACTCCTCACATTTTGAAAACAGGCTTGTAACATAAGTTTTAATGCATTTTTATTATTATTAATGTGACGTGAGATTCAGCTTGCCATACTTTGAGTACATTTCAGAGCCTGTACTTTGTAAAGAGTCTCTTTGAGTACTTGTACTCCTACTTGAACACCTCAGGCATTAAAGAAAACACGTTCTTGGCTCGTTATGTAAGAAATTCCTCCTCGTCGGCGGATTACACTGATTGTGTCGACGGCAGCTCACATTCAACCACAAACTGAAGCTTTGCTTCAACTCTGACTCATCTTAACGTGCAAATCATTCAATGGAGAGTTTCCTGTAAGACGGACAGAAGGAAACGTATGAATCTCCAGAGTCTGTCTGAAGTGCACCAGCTCAGTTATGTAAGAGCCTGTAACTTGATCAGTGACTCTGAGATACGACAGCTTTTATGTAACACCAAAGTGACATTCTCGGGCTTAATGGAGCTCATGCTGTACACTCAATGTTGCTGCACACCGAATCACAAATACTTTACTGATCCCCGGGGCAACATGACAGTTGCTCATATGTATGCATAAAGAAATAGAAGAAAACAACCAAAATTAAGTGTGTTTGTGTAACATAAAATGTAAATAATGTTTATAATGCTATAATATATACAACACAGTAATTAAGAAGAAATGTGTGCATCAGACACAAACGAGCACACTAAATACGTGACAGTTTAATTATTGTACAAAGAGCAATTATTCGAAATTATGGGGAGAACTTTCCCACTTTCCCCTTATATGCATGTAAATAATGTTTGTCTTTCAGCAGATGCAGATAATTACAAATATGAACAAAGATGGGACAAAAGAGAGAGAGCTCATTGTCAATGTTGGGATTTTTGAAAATATGACATTAGCACAGACAACGCCAGACCATATGTCAGAGTCCTGGTTCCTCTGGTCCACTGTGATGTCTGCAAAACATGTACACAAAACAGATTTGGTGAAAAATAAAAAGTCCATGTAGGGAGGAGGTCTTGATCAAAAGACACAGGACTTTCACCCAGGCGACTGCTGTTAGTGTGACGTGTCATTATTTCAAGCGAAATCATGATGTGTTTTTACTTTTCCTTGTAACGTTTTTATTATTTTGTTTTGCAACTATGTGAAAAAAAAAAAAGCAATTTCTCCGGAAATATAATTGAGGAAGCCGCAGCATTAATTTCCATGCAAGCCTTTTATGAGGGACAAGTTCAAGCATGCGTATCCTGTTTCACTGCAATCATCAGGGCGGATCACACACTTTAGAACAATTCACTCTTTGTTCAACTCTGATCAGATCATTTTGCATTGATGGAAACACTGATGCACCGAGTTATTCTTGGTGCTGCCTGTTCGATGAAATATGACACCAGCAGCAGCATCGCTCTCATTTAGATTTTAGATTTCGATTTTTTTATTTCATAAACATGTCAAAATAAATACAGAAAGTGTCATACAGAAAATAAAATAACACACAATTAGAAAACATAGAGATATATGAATACATTTTTATTTTTTTATTTTATTTTTTTATTTGACGTGTCCGAAAAGTAGTGGGAATAAAAAATGTATTTAATTTATTTAACTTTTTTTTTTACATGTCTGAAAAGCAGTGGGAAGAAGTATACACTCATTTAATCCCCTTCTCCGTAATTCGCATCCTCTGTCATATATTTTATTTTATGTTTTTAGTGAATTCTTTATCTATAGATTGTTTTTGTTTTTTGTCGACTGCACCTTTATTGGTACGGGAGCTTCCATGACATCACGTACATACTTTCATATAGCTCCACCCAAGCCGAGCAGAGGTCTAACTAGTGACAACACTGTTCTGTAACCAGTGTAGCATGAAAACATGGTGGGATTAGCAAGATAGCTTGCAATGGATCACCACTCAAAGCTCAACGCATGTTGGAAATAAGACGTTTGTTAGCAATGGAATGCCACTTAAGCTTGCTAATTCCACCATGCTTTCAGGCTACACTGGTTACAGAAAATGAAATATAACACACACACCTTGTTCTGGCCTGTAGGACAGACACACACATACTGTAGGTGAGAGCGATCTTATATAAAAGAAGCTTTGCATGACTGGCTGTTAAACAACTTTAATTGGTTTAGTGTATCATGCTAGAAAGGTCCGTAGTTCAACTCCAGCTGAGGGAAATAATAACGTCAACTACAGAGCAATGCCGGTTTATAACTGTAAAAACGCAATTATACATCCAAACTTTCCCAATATTTATATTTGACGACTTTATAAGAGAAAATATTCCACGTATTACAGATCTGTCTTAGCATTTATACCTAATGTCAATAAAAACAGTCATAACTCAGAATATCTAGATTCAGTCCTAAAGGCATAGATAACAAAATTAAATTAAAAACATTAAGGGAAACTTTAGTGAACAGTGAACCACGGGACCGGGACTTTCACTCAGGAGACTGATGTTCATGTCCCGTGTGAACTAAGTGGTTTTGTTGCCTGAACACTGTTTTTTTGTTTTGTAGTAATATTACTACGTGACAAGCTCTGGCCGCTGCTTCGCCACACGGATGTGTTTTATTTGTACGTCTGCTATAAAAAAAATCCTGATTAACTTCATAACATTCTGAGTAATATGAAAAAAAAATGCACAATTCGTGTCCCTGTAGACGAAACTAATAGATTGACCACCTGACACGAAACAGGGCTGAAATTAGCAGGATTACGTTGAGTTCTCGGAGCCATGAGATCTATTTACGTTGAGTCTTGGCAGCTCAAACTGAAAGCTGTGGTCACCATTTTCCTCTCCAACTCTGTTTAGTCAGGATGCTACCGCTAACGGGCTAACGTAGTGTTATAACTGTTGGATCTTTGGGGATCGTTGAGGCTTTTCTTCACAGTTCCAATTGTGAAAGAATGAATGCGTTGGTTTCAAACGAGTGTTTAGGATTATATTGATGATTATGGTTTAATATTAATGAAGCATTGCAGAGGAAAAGCTTTCACAAACAAAATAAACTAAATATTATCAGTGCAATTGAATAATAACTTCTAAACAATATTTGTATACAGTTAAATTAAATAACTATCAATTTATAATTTATTAATGATGGCGATCTTATGAGTCAGAAATTAGTTGAAAAATGATGAAAAACAAAGTGTTTTGCTTATAATGAGTAAAATAATGGGAATCGTAGCAATTTTTTGGTACAATTGAAGAAGTAATATTTAAGCTTTGTGCGATTGTAAAACTCTTTTTTATTTCTATTTCATAATCCTCTTATGCTCAAAAGTTGTATTTTCCATGTATTTTCAATATTTGTTGACCTTAAATCTCACTGAAATGTGTTTTCTACCAGTTATCGTGGAGTTTATTCGCGTTGAAGTGCTTCGTGTTCGGCGCTGCAGCTTCCTGTTTGCACATTAAACACCGTTATCACGCGCTTCATTCTTGTTCACACTAAAACTTTGTTTGCGTGATTCCACAGATTAGATTCAGCCGTTTCAGCGATACGAGAGACAAAGGGAGCGCTTTCGTAGCTGCAGCCTTTTCTTCAGGTCGCTGTCCGTCATCACCGTGGAAACGCTGCCGACGGCTAAACGTGAAGGGAGGCGAAGTGGAGCATCGGTCAACGGCTTAGCGTCTTCCTGGTGTGTGTGTGTGTGTGTGGGCGGCGTGATTAAAGACACAAGGAGGTCGGGGCCTCGATGACAAAGCTTTGAACCAACCGTCTGTCGCTACGACAACCACAGCAGGAGCATCACACTTCCTGCAGTTATGTAAGCGTCGACCTTCTGGTCCAGACCCAAATGTTGAACGCTAATCTTCGAATGGCGGCCAATCAAGAACAACTTTTGGTTTTATTGGAGAAGAGACATGGAGGTCAAAGTGCAACAAGTATTTCTGTTGAAGGAAGTTTGTTTGGGTGGATTGTGAGAAAATGACATGAAATATGACCAATATAAGATAAATACATGTGATTTATAGGTAACGTCTCCTTTGTAGTCTTTTTGTGTCTCTTTGAAGTTGATGTTTGACTCTTTGTGGTAATTTTTAGTCTCTTCCTGGTTGGTATGTGTGTATTTGTAGTAATTTTGTGTCTTTTTGTAGTTGCCCGTTCTCTTTGTATTCATTCTGTGTCTTTTTGTAGTTGTTTTGTGTCTCGTTGTAGTTGTTTTGTGTGTCTTTGTAGTTTTTGTGTCTCTTTGTTGTCATTCTGTGTCTCTTTGTAGTAGTTGTTTTGTCCTTGTAGTTGTCCCGTTTGTTTGTGGAAACTTTGACACTTTGGTCCCGTTCAGTGATCCATCTATTCTTGTTCATTTTGAAAAGCCTAATTTAAAATCTAAAAACAGCCACAGATGTTAAGACTCTACTCCTGCTCTACTCTCCTAACCCTCACTTTAATCCCAAAGCCTCCCCGTCAACACCGACACACCTGAATGCCCTCTTCACTCCCGGCCCTTATCGGTTGTGACATTCTCTCCAGAAGCTTTAGCTTCAGATCCTTGAGATAAAGTAGGGATTTCACAAGAAAGACAACAACACATGTCACTCTCTCTCTCTCTTTCTTACCATGCCAGTCTGGTCCCGTGGAGGTCGAGTCCAAACATCGTCCCAACGAGAAACAAGATGTAAAAAAAAAAAGAGAAAAGATAAGGAGTAATATATACAGAGTCCGAGTGGGCCGAGGTCTTCTCTCAGACCATCGTGCTCTTCTTCTCCCTGAAGTCCGAGAGCGTGGGCTCGTGGTAGGTGGTGATCATGTTGGCGGCGTCCCAGCGGCCCTTCGGCGCCGGCGAGCTCTGCATCACCACCAGCCGGATGGGCGACTGCTGGGGCGCCGGGTCCGGGGCGTACTCCTTGGTGGGGTCTTTGCCCCGGCAGTCGTACATGATACACGAGATGAGGAAGACAAGGAGCAGGATGACGTAGCTGGCGATGAGGATGCAGAGGTTCAGGGTGACGGGGTCGATCTCCTGGTAGTTTTCCAGAAAGCCCATGGTGCCCGCTTCATGCTGGTCCGGACCCCCCCTCCCCCGGCCCCCCCCACCCCCCAGACCTCGAAGAACAAGAGGGTTTTTACTGACTGAAAAAACCCCTCTTCCTCCCTCTCTGTCCTCTCTGATCTGTCCTCTTCCTCCGCTGCTGTTGGTGAGTGGCCTCGTGGGTAAAAATACTTTAATCCGCCGACACCGCTCCTCCTCCAGCCTTGAATATTCTGCCATCGATGCCCCCCCCCCCCCCTTAATAACTTAATCTCCAGTTTTAACTGTGACAGACTCTGTGTTATATCATCTGCCAGCGAGTGGATATTAATCAATGGAGGTATTGGAGTGCATGTTTGTGTGTGTGTGTGTGTGTGTGTGTGTGTGTGTGTGTGTGTGTGTGTGTGTGTAATCTTAATCTTGATTGTGAGTGGGGATTGACGGAGGAAGCCATCTGGCTAAATAGAGGGCGACAAAAAAAAGGGAAAAAAAGACACTCAGAATAAAAATGCTAACATGCTAACAGAAAGACATTTCTCCCGTAATAATAATCTATGACCTCATATGATTTTGTCCAACATGTAATCTGGACGGATTACAGCAGCCGCCTTCTCCTCTGTGTGTGTGTGTGTGTGTGTGTGTGTCTACCCTGGAGGGAATCAGAGAACGGGGGATTATCGGCAAACTGCTCCTGGTTCATAATCTCTGTCGGTGCATGATGAAGCAGGCCATTGTGTGTGTGTGTGTTTGTAGGTGTGTGTGTGTGTGTGTGTGTGTGTTTGTGTGTGTGTGTGTGTGTGTGTGTGTGTGTGTGTGTGTGTGTGTGTGCATGTGTGTGTGTGTGTGTGTGTGTGTGTGTCTGTACCTGTTGTGTTGGTTTGAGGTTCACTGTGAGACGGACGGACAGCAGAGGGCACCAATTATCAACGTTAGCAGAGCTGAGAAAACTCACTCACATAGAGAATACAGACAACGTGATTATGAACTACCTGGTTTCATTTAATAAAAAAAAAACAGCAGAAAATGTGATCTATATAGTTTGTAATATTTCCAAATTCAGGGTTAATGAAGTACTTCCATTTATCTGTCTGAGAACAACCGTTTTTGTTCATTTTAAGCATCTTTTGCTTTCC
This sequence comes from Eutrigla gurnardus, assembly GCF_963514095.1. NCBI lineage: Eukaryota > Metazoa > Chordata > Actinopteri > Perciformes > Triglidae > Eutrigla > Eutrigla gurnardus. The sequence continues at coordinate 1,448,469 of NC_139931.1, forward strand.
ATACTGAACACTGATTCCAGGCAGGTTTTGTGTTAAAAAAAAAGCCAAATGTATATAAATGAACTAAAATATGAACATGATGCAGCAAAAGGACTTGTTCTGAACTGCATCGACATTTCAAACTAGATTTTTGTAGAAGTGTGCACAATTTAAAAAACAGGATTAAAGATCGTATTTACTCTCAATTCTTGGGGGCTTTTAAAAAAGGGATATTTTTATGTTTGTGTTTTTATGTTTTACGCTGCCATCTTTACCAACCCTTGTAAATGCTGTTTAGCATCTCTATGGGATTATTCTGGATAAATAAAGGCAAAAAAACACCAGAGGAGAATAGATCCACCAGTCTTCCTAACGTAAGCAGAGAGCTTGAAGCTGTAATCTGCTGTCCTCCCTCAGATGTTCCCAGCAGATGTACGCATCACATCTGCTGCAGCACAGAGTGACCTCGCTCGTCTCTTCTACGCTAAAACCATAATCCCTCCACATGTTCCTCACAAGGCGACCTCTGACCTCACTGACGCATCATCTGTCTGTTGGAAAAAAAGAGGGACGAGCATCTGGACGAGTCAGAGCGGACGTACCGGCGTGTCACATGTTTTACTGATTGATTTCCTTGAACAACGAGGCTTTATAATGCATCAGTCTGGATTAACAGTGTCGCTGTGATGCACAACTCTCCCTCGTTGCTCACTTTTAAACAGTCGCTCTGACGTCCTTAGAGGACGACAATGTCAGAAGAAAAGTGAAATAATATGTTCAATATTAATATGAATTAGTGAAATATTTTAACCAACGTCAGTCCTTATAATAAGGAACAAATATTGATTCATTTTCAGAATTTCAGCCCTTATAAATACCAGTTTGTTTTTATTATTTATTATTTATTAATTATTAGCAACAACAATAATTTTTTACCTTAGAGGACAAAATGTTCCCTTTCTAAAAGCTATAAAAATATTAAAAAGCAAAACCAAATCTGAGTTCTTATCATCACTGAAAATGCTCTACATTAAAAGAACAAAGATAAACGATTTCTTGCTAAATTAATTATTTTGTGAAAAATTGTAAAGGTTAGTTTAGTTGATTGATTACATTAAAAACTGGAGGAGACCAGTGATATGCTTTATGAATTATGGATATTTATGTATGAAGTGTTCATTTTAATAAAAGAAAGGAGCAATAAAGCGTCAGAGGTATGTCAATGATTAACACTGCAGTGCTCCATTATACAGCAGCGACGCCCCTAGTGGCAACCATGAGAACTGCATGCATTTAAGAGAGCAAACATGAGAAGCCTGGTGGGAAAATGGTAAAAACGACTATTTAGAAGCTTCAGATTGAAAGCCTGATAGAATGAATGATGCTGTACTTTTATGGCCGTGAGTTGAAAAAATGTGCTTTTAAATATTATTAAGTATTAAATATGCAGAGTTTTGGTCCTTCTTATAACAATTACATGTCCAGCTCTGCTTATTCAACTTTATTATCAGCACATTATGGTGTTTTTTTTCTCAACCAGGATTATAACAATATTACAGGGAAACCACAAAAACATGGCATTTATTTGTTCAGATTGAGATTTTGAAATGATGTTCGAATTAATAAAAAAGAGACATCTATATAATACGTTACAATAATGACAAAACAATGGAATGAAGTGAACCCTTTTTATCTATTTTTTTTTTTTTAAGATTTTTTTGAGGCATAGACACCCTTTATTAGCAGTGGATAGATCGGAAACATGAGGACAGAGAGGGGATGTGACATGCAGCAAAGGACCACCGGCCGGGATTCGAACCGGGGTCGGCTACGTTCGTACATGGTATGCGCTTAAACCACTCCGCCAACTGCGCGCCCATCTATTTTATTATTTTGACATTCAAACAAAACGTGATACTTGCAGACAACCAATGCAGATGTTCCAGACTCTCCTCTTTTAGGTGTGATGTGTCAGCGTGGAGACCCAACCAGAGATTTAGAGCTCTAAAAACAGCAGCGCAGCGTCAGAGGAAGAGCGGCGTTTCTGTCCTGGGGATGTTTGTGTTGTGGTTGGTCTCGTGGAGCGATTAGCCCCAGAGGATGTAATAGGTTTGTCCGTGTGTACACAAGGCCTCTCGGGTGGAGTTTCTCCCGCTCGTATCTCGGAGGTGGATCTCCAAGACGCCGGTGCCAGAGAGTCCAGTCGGCCTCGGCCGGGGGAACCTGGGAGGCAGACGACAAGAGATGGGAAGTGTTGACAAATCTCTGGCTGTTTGAGAGTTTGTCTCGGTCTCTCAGCCCAACAAAGTTGTTTTCACAGTCTGGACCTGAGTCTCCCTGCAGGGATCCTCCCCTCGATTAGACCAACGGTGACCTCACCTCCGACCTCCCACCATCAGCTAACCCCGAAAACAAATGAGGAGCAAGAAACAAGCCATGTCACCGTACACATGTGTGAAGTTTTCTCTTTTATCTGCAGACAAAGAATGTTTTCAATAACTTGTACAACAAGTAAAAACACTTGGACGATCTCATTCACATGTGATGCATCAGTAACAACAATGCTCTGATGGGAACCTCGTTAGTTTTTTGCAGATATTTTGCTCATAAAAAATAAACAAAGTCAGAGAATCACCAAAGTTATTAAAACATGTCCCGAAGGGGGAACATTAATGTCTGCAACAATCCATCCAAGTAGTCTTGGAGGTTTTTCATTTTAAAACGTGTTACATGTGGTTTGTGCCGCTAGAGGAAAAGTCAGGGGATCACCGGAGTTATTGGGATTCGTCCTCTGGGGATCGGGATCGTCTGGACCAAATTTCATGTTAAACAATCCAATAGACGCTGAGATAGTTTTTTACATCTGGGGCAAAGTAACTGGTACCGCCACGCCTGTTCCCTGGCTGAAAATCAACGTTTTCAGTCACCAAGGGAGGCCAGTATTCTGGAAGCATTGGTTTGTTTAACCCACTGGGTTTGAAGGTTTTTGTCGTCACCATCTTGTCCTGATCTTGGGGTTTTTGTTAGTTTGCTTTCCCCTTGTTTTGTAGTTTCTGTCTCTTGTGGTGTTGGCTTCCTGTTTTATTCTGTAGTCCTTCTGACTTGTGTTGTCTTTGTTTACTTCCTGTTCAGTTTCCCCTCCTTTTTTTTGTCCCAGCTGCGTCTGATTGTCTCGTCAGCCTGCCGTCGTGTTTCCCCACCTGTCTCTCGTCCTCCTAATCAGCGCTGGTGTATTTGGTCTGTTTCCTTTGTGTCGTTGCTCCATGGTCTGTTAATCGGCTCACCACCGCTCCGGTTTGTATCTCCACTGGTTTCCCCTGAGGTTGGTTTCCACTTACTTACGTTGTAAGTTTTGTTTTCTGTGGATTATTCTCATTGCTTTTTGAATACTGATTTTTGCTCTCTTTGCCTCCTTAAGTTTGGACTGTGTTTTTGTTACTTACTCATATTTGATAAAACCTTTTTCCTACAATATTTTGTTTAAATCTGGATTTGGATCCTTAAACACTTTTGCCTGCGCAAAACCTTGAATAAATGAATAAAACCAATAATGTCTAACACGTTTTTTGGTCTGTACATCTTTGAAGTAGACACCAGACTCTCCCTTAAACACATCAACGGCATCAAGCTCCTCATCATAATAAATCTAGATATTAGGTGTTGAGTCCTATGATGACCTCATCCCCAAACACGTAGAAGAAGAAGAAGAAGAGGACAGCGATAGGGGAGGGTGGGGTCTCACCTCTCAGACGGTGGCGGTGGCGGACAGGGCCGAGGATCTTGCTGATCTGATAAAGGCCCAAAGAGAGCCCTTTCCTTCCTGAGTGGCGGACTGTTTGTGTTAGAGCGTTGTGCGACTCTTCTTCTGGGTGTGGGAACCTGCTCCTCCCAGAGTTCATGGCTTCCTCTTGTCCACCGGCCTGCATGTGGGGCGTTCAGAGGTTTGTCCTTTAAAAACCTTCATTCCCTGCTTTTATATAAATGCATTAGCACCGTGTTTGCTTCGTCAATAAATGGAAGTAAAATAGTTGTAAAAGTTACATCATTTTGTTTAGATTTTGTATATAATGGACTAAAACTGCTTTGACATTGTTTGGATAAAGTGAATGTAAATAAATAATTTAAAGAAATGTGCTGTTGGGTGGTTGCTACACTGTAACGTGTTGAATTCTGAAAATCAAAGGCTTGAAAATTAAGAATTATGTATTCTTTCAAGGTTTATGACAGATTAAAGTTTGTGGTTTCTAAAAAAAAATGGTTAATTCAGAGCAAATAATGACAGAAATCTTATAGTCAAACATCTATTGATTTGGATTTTTGTTTTTGTATAATTTCTCCATTTAATAAGATTTTGCATTTGATATTATTTGTTGATGTTTGTTTGCTGCATTCTGTGACTGCAACGTTAAAATAAGTCAACCTTATTACGACACGAAAGTCCTATGTTTGTCAAGGCTGATGTATTGTTGCGTACGTAAAGTAAGTCACGTAACAAACATTCTCAGTCTGAGCCACCTTCCTTTTTGTTTCAAACTACATCATAAATGGTATGTTTAAAACTTTAAATTCCAGAGAAAACTACGTTTCAATTCAAATGCAGGGAACATTTAACATAATTTACATTATTTTTAAGGAGACAAAATTCTGGCCGTTCTGTAAATAACATGAATGTATTCATCCGACCGGATTATTCTCCTGGCAGCGAGAAAACATAACTGACAAGTTGAATGAATCGATTCATGTGGAAAGATTTTTTTCTTTTGGTCCAATGAGTCTTCGGGGTGGAGGGGTGCATCATGACGTCAGTGTTTTTTTGTTTTTTGTTTTTAAACAGCCCTGCCCATGACATTATTGCTCATATGGAAAAGGACAGTCCTAAAGAGAGAGTGGACTGATGTTATTTGTCACTTTTAACAGATTAAAACAGCTGTTTCTGATCCACGTCGGCCCACCCACCAACACAACAAGATTTTTTAATTCTCTTTACTTTCTATTCTCCAGAGAAACACATTTCTTTCTGATTGATGACAGAAGTTGTTGTGTCCCCCCCCCTCACATTCACACCCAGCCTCGAATCGACAGGGAGCAGTAAAACTGACTCCTCGCCATTGTCTCATGTACGTCATCGCGCTCCTTCCCCCTGGGCAGTGCTCACAGGAATGTCCACAGCACCCCGAGACCTCATCAAAACACACCTCCCCCCACCGGGGCCTTCTCTGCCACGCCGGTCATACAGTCGGAGGGGGGATGAAGGGGTGGGGGTCCTGCTCTGGTCTCTCTTGCTGACGGGAATCCAGAGTGGCGGCCTGCTGCTTTATGGGGCTCACAACATTTAGAGAGCGGAACATGAGCTATGTTTCACGCTGTCACTGACTTTCTGATAAATCAGCCCCGGCGGCGCTTTGACCCGGAGGCTGATGGGAGCGAGGTTGTGTGAGGTCTGTAGAGTTTTCTACACAAGACGGAGTTAGGAGGAGAAATCAACGTACTGCTGATTCACCAAAAGGTTATTTGGTCATAAATGTCACCAAAGTTATTACATTTTACACTAAGGGGAAACATGAACGTCAAAGCCTAAAAATACAATGAAGAGGAGAAAAAATACATGAAAAAGTATTGGTTTCATGTCGCGACACATAGTTTTAACGTTAAAACCACCTTGTAGTCCGTGTAGTGTTGACATATTTCTGTAAATCGTATGTAAACCAACTCTTTCCCATGAAAACAGCCGTAAACACAAGCAGACTCGAGATGAGAAGCAGCTGAGGGCGAGGCTCCAGAGCTGTAACTGAAACTGTTTGGAAACAGATGTGGGAGTGAACCTCCACCGTTATCGGAATGAACCATCACCAGACTCATGATAACCATAATAACAGAATTATTAATTAATGGTGAACTCTTCCTGCATTAAATAAATTCATTGATCACCTTTAGGAAAACTGTAGCTGGTGAACCTAAAAAAAGAGCACAAAGTGGGAAAAAGTTTACAACCTACCTATATACCCACCCCTACCTACCTACCTAGCTAGCTAGCTACCTACCTACCCCTACCTACCTACCTACCTACCTACCTATCTAGCTAGCTAGCTACCTACCTACCTACCAACCCCTACCTACCTACCTACCTATCTATCTAGCTAGCTACCTACCTACCTACCTACCCCTACCTAGGTATCTAGCTACCTAGCTAGCTACCTACTCCTATCTACCTACCTACCTACCTACCTACCTACCTACCCCTACCTACCTTGATTCAGAAAATGCCCAAACCATAACTTCTTGAAGTTCTGTTAACGTCTCATGTCATTTCAGAGAAAAGCCTTGAAATAAAACAAATAACTCTCTATTTTTTTGACTGAATTGATCCAGTACCATTGATCATCAGCATATTCTGAACATTTGTACCCATTATTTATGACTCTTTCACTATTAAAATGCATTTTGTTTTGTTGCCTTTACTCTGTAACCAGAAGAGGAGCAGCATCATGGGTACTTTGGGGGGGGGGGGGGGCTGCCAATGGGAAGCTTTCCTGTACCGAACCCCTTCTGGGATCCGGCAGCGTCGGTTTATACGAGGACATACTGTACTTTATTGCTCTCATGCCTGCATGTGATGTTCGTTTCTGCTGCAGAAGGCAGAAGGCAGATCCCAAAGGCGTCACCTGTTGGAGTTCTGGACTGGTTTGTGCTTCCTAAAGGCAGCGTTTCTGTGGTCTGGTGGTTAAAGTGTTTCTGTGGTCTGGTGGTTAAAGTGAGACTCACTTTAAAATGACTTGCTTTCTCCGTCATACGTGACCTCTGACTCGGTTTTCAGCTGCTTCACATCCTCTCGTTTACGTAACAGGGTGAGCGACGTCAGCAAATCTTTGATTACCAGATTAAGGGCGTCCATCCCGGCTTTTAACATACTCTACAACAGGATTTTGATTAGTACAGTAATCGTTCGTGTGAGCAACTTTCTTGTCTCTTGCAACACGAACGTGCGTCAGAGGAGGCGATTACCAATCACAGACAGGAGAGCATAGAAACTCCTCGCTGGTCAGGAGTTTGCACATGTGGATGTGATCATTCCCAATGCATGATGGGACTGACATCAGGGTTTTGACTTCCATGTTTTCGTTCTTCTTTTCTCCTCTGAACTCAAACTATGACGTCCAACAGCCATTATATACAAAAAAAGGGTTAAATGTGTTTCTCTCAGGGAGGAAAACTTAACAAAGGACAATTATTAACAGAATGATTCCCCGGAGTTTAATTAGGAAGCTGACAGGTCACGTTAGAAAAAATCGGAGGGACGAAAAAGTGAAAAAAAAGAAAGAAGATGAAAAGCCATTTATTGGGAAGTTAATGTGCTGGCTCAGCAGGTTTAGGAGTACACAGATCACAGGGTGTGAACTCTTCAACAACTTTAATATTCAGATAAATGAAAACACACGGCAGAATCACGTGTTGCTTTCTTGTTTGTTTATCAAATTTAAAATCAATAAAGAAAAATACAAATAATTTCATATATATTGTAACATATCTGGTAACTTCCTGCCAAAACCATTAATTTGTTTTTCTAAAATACTTAAATCAATGACAGTGTTGAACACCCGTTGGTTGCTGAAATATGGTTTTGAAGCATTTTGGTCGTTGCCATGTTGGTTTTTGCAACCAGAAGTGCAACCGGATGCTGAACACGACATTTTAGACATTTAAAAATGTTACAAGCTTTCACGATGTGAAAACATGCTGAATGGGTTAACGTTGTGAGACAAAAAACATGAACAATCAGAGGAGTCGCCCCCTGATGGCCAGCAGAGGGAATGCAAGTGTTTGAAGATTATTTATTTACATAATTTCTGGGAACAAAAGAGATTTTCTTTGTAAGAGTTGATAAAATCCTTTGAAGGCAGAATGTTCTCTGTTGTGTTGTATTGGAGATGACACCGCGGTCCTGTTGGGACTGTGGGATTTACTGTAATATGGGAGGAACCGCTCAGGAAGAGCTTTCTCTTTATTATGTGGCGGAGTGAGAGCGAACCGAGCCGGCAGCACCTCTGGGACGGCGGCCAGCCAACACTTCAGACACCGATGAAAACCCTGGCAGCACATGAAAGAGTCAAAGAGAGAGCCATGTCGTGCAGAGTCAGTGAACGCCAATGTCACACTGTAAAAAAAAAAGAAAAAAAAAAGAGAGAGGGTTCTCGCCCATTGTCTGTTTTGTTGGCTGAAGGCAACGCTTCAAAAGAAGACGCCAGCTACAGTGGCTAGCAGCGTGGTGGTGTTGGTGGGCGGGTCCACCAAAGGGATTGTGTTGATAGTTTCATGTCCCCCTTTGGTATAAATCGTAACCACTTTGCTGATCTCCATCATCCCCAGCTGTATTTCGATTTTATTGGCTGTATAAAATATGAAAGTAGACGCCCATGTGACATCACCCAGGTTTACAAAAGGCCAAGTGATGCTCAAAGTCCAACCCGGTCTCAGGGCAGTTTCGTAAAATGGTCAGGAAATTAAATCTATTGGTTGAGTCTAGATGAACAAGACTTTTCCCTTTTTTTCGTGTAGCTAAGCATGAAACTAACGGAAATGTGTATTTCTACTGTAAAGTTGGGTATTGATGGGGATCGACTCAAATTTGGAGCCAACCTCAAGTGGACATTCGATGAACTGCAGTGTTTGGCACTTCGGCGTTGGCTTACTGGGTGTTACCACTTGTTTCTAATTATCAATGAATGCATTTACATGTTTAAACTCCGCCTAAGTCTTCTTGAACTTGTGTTTCCTGCTTTGACTGCAATATTAATTCAAATACTTTGCAATCAGTTTCATGTGGATTGTTTATTTGTTGTGATTTTTGTTTTTTAGGAAAGACAAAGACAATAAGGCGTCAGTAAATGGTTAGGTTTTGGATAAGATCAGATCAAATCAGGCAGTAAAAGGTAATTCATTACCTTTGTATTGTTATTTTCTTTATTTCATAAGTCCTAACCCCCCGCATGATCCGATGCTCTTTGGTTATGAAAACAAAGCGATCGCGGAGCAGTCACACCTCTCCGGGCAGGAAGGAGCTGAGCGGGTGCGTGAGACTGAGAAGCGTTTCATGCTCACAGTTTGGCTCACCTTCGTGCCCGGCTCGGACTTTCACTTCCTTCCAGAGGGCGGCGCCCCGCCGTCCCGTGGCAGAGACACCAGCTGCTGTACATCCGAAGCCCAGTGTGATCCTCCAAGCTGAGGCTGGCAGCGCGGCACTGTGGGTTCGTTGATTTGGTTCAGACTCTCATGCTCCCCAGAGGACGAACCCCAGTGACTTTAATGATCCCCGGACTCCTCCTTTAGTGTGTGTTCACCCATCCTGTGAAATATCTCAACAACTACAGAATGGATTGCTCATTGCACATCTCTTTTCCTCGTAGGCTACACCAGAAGGATAACATTTGTGGTTTCAGGCAAAATGTCTTGACAATTGCTATGATATGTTGGTTGGTAACACATTCATGTTCCCCTCAGGGTGAACTGTACTAACTTTCAGAGCGTAATACGTGGAAAAAACACGATATGCAGCCAGGGGCTAAACACTAACAACATTTGAGTGTAGCTAGCTAAAAACGTTTAAAAAGGATCATTTTAGTACCTATTTATTCAGGGATGCAATTATTAAATGATAAATGATGATGGTTTATGATTCGGATGATGATGTTAGCTGTTAGCAAGCTAATGTTAGCTATGGGTTAGCAAGATAACGTTAGTTATGTGTGAGGAAGCTACTGCAACTAAGGAACTTGCCAACATATTTGAATACTTTCCGAAAGTTTTTGCTAAACTTACAGAAATTCAGTTGGATTGGATTTTTTTGGAGGTCAAACCTGGAAGTTAGCGTCACACTGATTTAAATCGGTCAAAGTAAAAAGCTAACAATAGGCTATAAACAAACGTTGAACAAGGTCGTAATGGAGGGCTAGTATTCTGCGTGATGGCGTTTGTAGTTTAACTCGTTAGCAACCGCCTTTTTTAGACACGTAAAAGCTTAAGAGTTCACTTAATGACATTTTATATCGTAGAGCGAAATGTTAGAATCTCTAGGCATCAAAAACCCCATTGACCTCAACATCGGCATGTTTTTTAGTTTAACGCACCACTGGGAGTTTAGCCTCACTGCAGTGAAACACCGAAAGACTCTTGTGATGTTGATATTACAATCTGATGAAAAAAGGATTGCTCAAAAATCCTCCTGGGTTTAGTTTCTATCTCCCGTCTCCGTCTCCTGACACCCAAAGAGGTTTATCTTTGCTCTCAGAATACTTACGCATGAACTCGGAGCCTGTTCTTGGAACAGATCTTATCAACACAGTTATTTCTTTTTTTTCATTTCTCCAGCCAACAGGGCGATTATGTCGAATAATGTTAACAGTCAGACGAAAACATTTGGCCCTGAACGTCACTTAAATCCAGTCAGCTGGGCGTTGTGGGCTGTCAGGTCTGGTTTCGGTGGACCGGCTGGACCAGGATCCCCCGTAATGCTGAGCTCGTTACCTTTAATTGTGTTGGATTTGAGCAATGTGTGTTGAAGGCTGGAATTTCAGACTTTCGAAAAGGTCGAAAGCATTTGTGTGTAAGTCCGGTATCAGTTTTTCTACTTTCCCCTTTTTGTCCTCTTTTTTTCCCCTCTTATCCAAAACCTATAACCATTTACTGACGCCTTATATATTTATTGTTTCTGGAAAGTCTTGTCACTCCTTCACGTCTTTACTAAGTTATTAGTTTATCCTAGATTTCTTTCTTTCCTTCCCTCATGATTTGTTTCCTTCTTGACTTCCAACGTTCCTTTCTTTGCTCCCTTCCTTCCTTTTCTCTTGATTTGTTTCCATCTTCTCAAATCTTCCTTAAATACATTATTTTATTCCTCCCTCTCCTGTGAATCCTTTTATTTATTCCCCTTATTCCCTGTTTCCTCGTTTTCGTTCTAGTCTTCTTTATCTGATTTGTAAACCCACAAAACTGCATACAAGTTGTTTTACTGTATTATGTTGTCCATTCTACTTGTAATAAAGTGTTTATTGATAAAGAAACAGAGGAGGAATGAGGACCACGTGAGCGGACCCGCTCAGACCCCGAAGACGCCGGCGGAGACCACCTGTCAAACTTCCATATCAAGTCACCCGGTTTTTCCAGCGTCGGTCTGCCTGCTTATAACCTGAGAGAGCACCTCGCCGTGTCATGTGTCCCGCAGATGTGTTTATCCGATCGGACCTCCATACGACGAGGTGGGGGAGGGGCTGTAGCCCCGACCGCCGGAGCGGTGATCTCCACAAAAGTGACAAAGTGTGTTGTAGGTTCTCCTCTGACGCAAGAAAACCATTTAGTTGTAGTGTCTGGTGTCACGGGGGACGCATAGCAACGCAAATGCTGCCTATAAATATACTTCCACGTCCAGGCTATTTTAAACCCCAAAGGGGTCAAACAGGAGAGTTCAACTTCCTTTTACAACACACAATTTATGTGTTTAATTACGTGGAGCGCATTTATAAACCGGCGGAATAAATAATGCAAAAGAGGAAAGGTTATGATGATGATGAAAGGTGGTCAAATAAAATGAAATACTAACCAGAAAGCCAACACACTTGCATCTAGTGGTCTCCGGCTACATAGCTAGCATTGAGTTTGAGGGTTAAAGTTGATTCTTAAATATATAAAAAAAAAAACAGAAGATTCAAAAGACGAAGTAGCTTAAACTCGCTTTTTTTCATTATTCTAGAAATTCTTTAGGCTTTTTGGATTTCGGGATTAGGTTTATATCATTGACTGTATATAAGTAGTCGACGTGGTCATCGTGACGTCACATGTTGGTTTGTGGACTACGGCGTTTTCAGATCTGCCGAGGAGCAATCAGACTTCTTTTTTGCAACTAGAGGAGTCGCCCCCTGATGGTCAGTAGAGAGAATGCAGTTTGTAGGCACTTCAGCATTTTCACATACCTGCCTTTGAGATTACATCCTCCACCCCAATGCAACAGAAATTAACTGATTTTGCATATGAAATCCACAGCATCAATAAACTATATATTATTATACAATATTCAATAGCAACAATGTTGTAATTACTCTGGATAAAGCAACTTAAACGTATTAATGGAGAATGCAGAAATCTCATAGATGGATTTCTGAAACTTCTTTGTAGTTTACTCAATGTCAGTTGATGACGCATTCTGTTAGATTATTTTAAATAATGAACTGTTTATTTGTGTGTGAAGACCTGGGGAACACCCACCTACGTCACGACAGAAATAAACATTTCCTTCAATTCAGCTCCGAAAGTAAAGAGCCGACTGTTAATATAATAACTCATCACTTCTCCAACACACGACTCGTCTCCAAGCAACACAAACACTGACCCGGGATCAGATTTCCTGTAAACGTTAAGAGCCTCACCGATTCAGAATCGGAATCAGTGTTTATGTATATATAATACATTTCTAAAAAGGTGGTTTAAAAACAAATATCTCCATTACATTGGTTGTCCACCAGAGGTCACTGACAAGAAAAATGTAATGAACTTTAAGGAATCAATAAAAATCTTACAAATGGTGGTTATGTTAAAAAAAAAAAACACTGCATGTATTTAAAAAAAAGTTAAATATTTTAGGGAAATAAGCGATTTCGCTTTGTTTCCCAGAGTAAAATGAGAACATCGAAGTTTTACATATGGTTGCCAGAGTCAGGACGTGGTTAGCTTAGCTTAGCATAAACACTGGCGGCAGGGGGAAAAAGCTAGCACAGGCTAACCTGCCCGACCTAGGCCCGACTCAACACGCAGAGTCGTATCGATCTTCTCATCAATAAATCTGTTCCGTTGTGTCTTGTTGTGTCTAGCAGCTTCAAACTGTGACATCGTTACATGTTTGCTGATCAATGAGTTTATTGAACCTCACAACGTCCTGGGTTAGCATTTAATACATGCAAATGATTACATCGCAACAACACGTGCTACATTTAGAATGTCTTTACAGTTTGGAAGTACAGTTTGGACAATATTCCTTCTGACGTCCCAAAATTTACCAAAAATATGCAAAACTGTGAGAAAAAATCTTGGCATTGTACGTTTCTGCAGATACCTTAAATGTCAACGTTTTTTTGCATCTGGCGTTACGTTGTGTCGTTAAGTCTTGTTCGTGTGTTTGGTTGTTAAGTTGTAGATTTACGTTGTGGCGTTACAGAAACCTCAATCTTTTTTCTGACCTTCTTCTGTTGCCTCAACTTAAAAAATATCACAACATCAACCACGTGTTATTGTGCATTTCTGTACATGCAACACAATGCCATCACACAACGTATTCATGACACATATCTTGTTGTTCGGAAACGTCGACATTTCTGCGATGCTTATCTGCAATTTTACACAAACGTACGATGCCTTCGTTTTTTTGCACGATTCTGGAAGTTTCACGTGAATAATAGATGTTGTTTAATACTGAATATGATAATCAAAGTGCTTTAAGATAATAGACATGTATGGTTTGTTGTCTTCTTTGACGTCTAATCCGAAATACGGGAACAGACTACATCGGCTTGAAAGAGAGTCCTCGTATCCAGTACCAGAACGAACGTCTGAGACTTTCATGAGCAGATATACGTCCTCTCCTGGGTCCTTCTCAAAACCACAATCCCTCCCATTACAATCAAAGCCGCCACATCCAACGGCAGATTAATAGGAGCCTTCCTCCCTACGTCGCGTTCACACAGTGGTAATTCATCTTAATTGTGATACATTCCTCCTGGCGGCGTTCCCAGCTCGCCAGATGCCCCGCTGTCTGTTTGACAAAAAGAAAATCCCTCACAATGTGTTCAAAGCTCTGACTTCTCGAGGCCTTGAGCGTTTTTTGCGGAGGAAAAAAAAACAACACATGCCGGACGACAGCTGGTTTCTCCGGATCAGGAAAAACCAGGACTACGTTCATGTGAAAATACTCCTCTGGTTGGCGACCAGCGTGGTCTGGCTCTCCCGCCGCCGCTCCTTCTTCCTCTCCAGCCTCATCCTCCAGCAGACCACGCTGGACGCCAGCAGCACCAGGCCGGCGGACAGCAGCACCAGGCCGAAGTAGGAGATGGTGGAGCCGTGCGAGTTGAAGCTGTAGGCCACGGCGGTGACCACCACGCCGGCGATGAGGACCACCACGCCGAACGGCACCGTGCAGCGGTAGCAGGACAGCTCCGCCCCGCCAGTGGCCGCCGTCAGCTGGACCTCGTTGACCAGGGGGATGTTCACCGTGGTGGCCGGGCGCTCCTTGGTGTTGGCCTTCCCCGGGGTCGCTGGCGTTCTCATAGCGTCCTCGTTAGCTTCTTCTGGCATCGCAGGATCAAAGGAGGCCCTTCGGTTTAACCAACCGCAGATGGTCCCTCGCCGTTTCCCCTTCTTTTTGTTCTTCTAGGGTCTCTGTGGAGAGAGGAACCATTCAGAAAGGGTCATCATCGTTGCTTAACACTTTTGTTTTTGTTAGAATTCAAAACGCCACATTACACAATCTGACACTCTGACCACAACAAGCGTTGTTTTTTAAAAAAGTTACCCCCTCTCTTTGCACAACCCCCCCCCCCCCCCCCCCCCCAGAATCGGAGGAGTTGTCTGAATGACGCAGGACCGGCTCGGCAGGCACACGAGCTGAGACATTCCCTGGAGAGCGCAGGATATGACATTACAAACTGCTCCGTGAAATGCGAGGAGCTTCGAAATCACCAGCAATTTCACAAGCGCTCATTCTTGCCCCCCCCACCCCCCACCCGGCTGGAAAAGCCGTGATTCAGACTCAATAAACCTGATACTGCTTATCAACTAGGGAGGGGGGGTGATTCATCTTTTTTCCCCAACATTTTTCTCCTGTTCACAAGAGGAAGAACCAGTGGGTTCCCAAACTGGTTTCACATGTTTATTTTTGGGGGAAATTTGGAGGTTCAAGAAAAAAAAATACATTGTAAGTTTCTGATTGGCTGATTCCTCCAGGATTTTATTCCCGATGAAGTGGAGATAATAATAATAACATATAATAACTAGTTTATTGTTCATCATTTTTCCAGGAGAAAAAGCATCCACTTTTTCAAGCTCATTAAAGGTGCTTTTTTTTTTTACCTCTTTTGTCTTCCATACAATTGACAACTGAATCGGATAATACAAGCAGAAGCAACATTTCTACTGGATTTTCCATCTTTTTTGACATTATTAATACTAAATAATTCAGATATTTCTTTTTTATGCCCCATTTTCTTTAGAATAATGCTCGCAACGTGTTTACCAAGTTAGAAACTTTTGTTTTGCTCCGTTAAATAACTTTAAGGCTATTTAACTTTAATACACAATCTGAGTTAAAAGTCCCCGGTTGAACTGCTCAAAGTTAAGAGGCACGTTTTCCTTTAATTTATAAATTAAGTTGAATGAAGGTGAAGATTTACAGTAAAATAATCATTTTAAAAAGTTGAAAAGGTGCTCTATAGATAAAGGTATTATTATATTGTTATAAAACAGTTTGTTATAGTTTGGAAAAATGAAGAAAAGGTTTGTACGGTTTTTGTGCATTTAATAATAACGTTTAAATTAAACTGACTTTGAATATAGCTCGAAGAAGAAGAAGAAGAAGAAGAAGAAGAAGAAGAAAAGAAGAAGAAGAAGAAGAAGAAGAAGAAGAAGAAGAAGAAGAAGAAGAAGAAGAAGAAGAAGAAAAGAAGAAGTTACCTCACAGCCGTTTTCCATGTCGCACACTCTGCTGCTGCTGCAGAACGAACCCGATCACAGAAACAAGATTCATCCGATTACAAGTGAATGTTGTTTCTGCTTCTTTTGTTGAACTCGGCAGCAAAAAAAAGAAAAAAGAAAAAACGCAGCGTCTCTTTCCGGTCTGGAATCTGACTCCCATTCATGAGGAGCGTCCCGTCCCCCCCACCTCTCTCCGTCTAGTCCGCTCGCTGCTCGGACTGCAGACATCCCCATTCAGAAACAACTATTTCAAGTATCGATGACCGGCACGTGAAGTTCAAGACAATGAGGGGGTGGAAATGATATTTCCGGTAACGTATTTCAAAATAAATCTCCGTTTGCTGCCGGATATATGTTGATATCGCTTGCAGGCTTGGATGCATTTTATTTTGAAATTAGAATAATTTCTCTTCCGTTTCTGTAGAGATGACTTGACACTGCAACGAGACCCTGGGGCATAATGAAAACTATTATATTATATTATATTATATTATATTATATTATATTATATTATATTATTTCTACACAAGTTCATTATTGTGTCATTGTTTTTATTCATGCAATATTATATAATATATCTTTTTGCATTTATATTGATTTAATCAATACATGTAACAGTTAAAGTAGTAAAACGATGTGAAATAAAAACTAGATTAATACATTTTAATTCAAATATACAAAAAATACATAAAATAAGTGATAGATAAAATAACAATTAAATAGAATAGAATAACATTTTCCAACTCAAATTCTAAAATAATTGAGTAAAATCATGTAAAGTAAATCTACCATTATAACAAAAAACAAAACAAAAAAAACCTTACCTATAGCACTCTGATCGTAGCACTGTTGCTCTTAAGGTACTACTTTACTCAGATGAGGACCTAACACTTGTTCTATTTTTAGCTCTTACTTTATCAGCAATGATATGTTGTGGTTTCTTTGTTTCCTTCTTTTGACAAATGTACTTATTGTAAGTCGCTTTGGACAAAAGAGTCTGCTAAATGACCTAAATGTAAATGTAAATAACAACAAATATTCAGCATATAACACAGAACTAAGACATAATAAGTTTGTAAACTGATTAAAGTGTTCGCCCAGTGATTCAGTGTTGCACCTTTGTAAAGTTGTCGGAGCCACAGATTCAGACAGAAACAACATTTTACTCCTAACACTGAAAACAGATAAAAAAGTAAACAGAAATACATAATAAAAGGTATGTAAACTACAACAAGAATAGAATAAAAATAGAAGCTATAGAAGAGCACGTGGAGACAAAATGACACGGTAAAGTGTCAGCGGTGTTAATAATAGCAGCAGAGTCAACAAGTCTGTATAAACAGTGTTGGTATGAGATTGAGGAGAGGGACTCGGGGTTTGTCAATGGAACATAGTAACGTAATGGAAGTATAGCATGGTACATTATGAAATGAGAAATAATATTAGATGAGTGTGGTAAAACAGTATAGTATGATAACATATCAGATGTGCTTAAGTATCATTTTCAGGTATCTACTTTGCTTGAGTATTTCTTTTCTTTTTAAGTTTTAATTTTTTACTTGAGTAAAGAAGTTTAATAACTACTTTTACTACAGTCTTTTCTTTTAGAGAACATCTGTACTTTTGACACTTTGCTCCATAAAGTTAAATGCGCTCATTAATAAAGAGCCCATAAACAAGAGACATACACACACGAGTAGTCAAATAAGTATAAAATGTGGAGTTTTGTATGTACAATTTGTGCGTATAAAAAAACAACATATGGTCCATTTGTGTATTTGTATTTGTAGTATCTTAAGATACTGTGTAGTTCAGCAATATAAAGTATTATTGTGTAGAATATCATATATAATATGGTATGATACGTTTAATCTGAATTCCTAGTTTTAAGGCCTTAAAAATAGCAACAATGAAGTCCTGAAGACACTGATGCAGTTTTGTGTTTGTGACCTCTTTTATTTTGAAAGCCGGAAGCGCGCTCGTCTTGTGACAGCCAGCTGGGAGAGAGGAGAGAGCCGTCATGGCGCTGCAGTTCACCGACGAGGAGTTCCAGAGTGCGTGGAAGGAGCTGGACGAGCCGCAGCTGGAGGGGGGATGGGAGCTCTTCGTCGAGACGATGGGAGTGAAAATCTATCGGCTCTATGATAAGGTAGAAAACGTGAATTAAACCGCCGCTTTTCCAACCGGAAGACCGGTGACTCGCTGAATGAATGAGTCTGTTCGGGTTTCCTCTGCAGAGCCGCCGGGAGCTTTTTCGGTATCAAAGCCGGTGTATTCCTTTCTCTCTGTCCACATATTAAAGTTAAACTTTGTGTCTTTAACATGATTTAGTTCGTTGATAACATCAATAACACAACCAGCTGTGATTTCCTAGCGGCCAACGCGGGGAAATACCCGGAAACAGAGCGAGTGCTGTTAGACCGGTTTTTTCCCCCACACCAAACTCCGTTTACAAATCTGTCAATTTAAGGTTGCCTCGACTTTTGTCCGCATATGCGTAGTCGAACCCGATTTAAACACATTTATTAAATCAGAAACATCCACCCTTCACATCGGCGTGCACCTGACACGTCAAGACAGTAGTTTTACCCAGAAAACCTCATCTAAAACTGCACACTCTTCACTTCTTTTTAACATTTGATTTATTAGATAATGCACAAAAAAGGACACCTTTCCCCCAATAATGTTTCATTCATGCTAAACAAATATGGTTAAAGCATGACATTATATTTGTAGTTCATTTGAATGTATCCCCCAACAATCTTGTGTCTTGTCTAAATGAGTTCAACTTCTTAATTGAATTTAATTCACAATTTGAAATATGATCACAATCTTTATTGAAGTCTTTGACCTGCTGTTCACTGTCAAGGGAAAACAAGATAAGCTTAAACTGATGTTTCTTTTTAATGGAGTTTGATGCGACTGCGAAATCAGTGGTTGTGAATGCGGTTTGTCAGGTTTTTATTATGTGTGCCTTTTGAATCAAATCCAAAACATGCTCGGGAGTCGGAGAGAGGGTGCAGCACAGTCTGGCTCTAATTTGTTTAGCTTTTGGGTGATTAGTCACATAATGTGGGTGTGGCCATGCAAGCTGTTGCAAAGAGAGAACTTTCATGTGCTGTTTTCAGGAATCTCGACTTTATGAGTACAAAGTCTTTGGCGTGCTCGCCTCCTGCAATGCAGAGCTGTGTGCAGATGTCTACGTGGACTTGACGTATCGGAAACATTGGGATAAATATGTGAAAGGTAAAAAGAAAAAAAAAAAACAGTGAAGCAAATCCACACTGTCATTGTCCTTTCCATCCAAATCCACGTTTCCTCATGTCCCGCTGAGTAGTTCCACTTGTATGTGAGCGTCTGTTGTGCATACAGAAGTGTTTTTTTTAAATAAAATAACATTTAATGTGTTTGTCCTTGTTTTCATGCTCCTCTACAGTAACCTGCAGGTAACCTGTTGTCTGTATTGTAGCTGCTGTTAGAACCAAAATAGTTGAAAATGTGATTTTATTAGCGATTGGAGCTTTTTTTAGGATAGTCTTGTTGTCTGTGGTGGTAGCGGAGTCTTCTTGTATTTGCTTTAGCGTCTCCTCCCTCCAAGAAGATGCAGCTAGACCAGCACTAGCATGTAGCTACCGACTATTTGACCTTTTATATAGTGTTTCATTAACAATGCGTTAGCCTCAAAAGGCTAATATGACAACTAGCTTGGTTAAACTGATTACAAAAAACTACAACAGTTATAAAACAATTACGATAATTAAATATTGAAATAAAAGTATACATATAAATAATGCTCGGTCACTGATCTGACTAAAACAATGTAAACTGCTATTAGAACTGTGGCGGCGGCGGCAGTTGCTATAGCAACAGTAAGGCGCCAAACTGAAAGATGTTCCACTCTAGCTGAGATTTATCTAATAATGAGACAACGAGCTGAATATTGTATTTAGAATATTTTCAAAGCTCTTTCTGGTGGGGAACTGAAGTCGTAATCTGAGCCACCAGACTCCGTTGACAAAAACGGTGATTTAGTTGCCGGTCTAACGCTGCATCCATCAGCTAGATTGCTTGTGTTGTTGCTTGTGATCGACTCATCGAAGCTCATCTGAGATCACGTGAAGTCTCTTTAATGGATGTACGGATTGTAAAAATGAACATTTCCTTTTCTGACTGCAGGAGACGACAGATAACAGCATTATTAGATGATCACTTTAAAGTGCCTCTTCATTCCGGCCTCTGATGTGTAGCTGCATTTCTTAAATTGATTGTTTATCTTCTTTTGTTATTCAGAGCTCTATGAGACGGACTTCAGTGGGCAGAGTGCAATCTACTGGCAAGTCAAATACCCGTTTCCTCTGTCAAACAGAGACGTATCCTTCCTTCAGACAAATCCAGCCCACAAACACAAAGTGTGATTCACGGAGAGAGTGTCTTCCCTTGACAGCTGAACCCTCAGTATGTGTACGTGAGGCAGCGCAAAGACCTGGACGTGGACGGCAGGAAGATCTACGTCATCCTGGCGAGGAGCGCGCCGGAGGTGCCGTGTGCAGAAGCGAGTGGTGTGCTGCGCGTCAAAGACTACAAGCAGAGCGTCGCCATGGAGAGCGACGGAGGCTGCGGGACTAAAGGTGACCAGTGTGATGACGTCACGTTGTAGTGGAATTGTTAGCCAATTACATTACTTTGACAGAAAATGTATCAAAATGATGAATACAATTAATAATACATTGTAAAATCTTTTGGCATTTTTTCAGTTTATACATAGGCAATTTTTTATTTATTTGTTTAAAATGGATTTAATTATTATTGGTTTATTTTCATTTATTTTTTGTTGTTTTTTGTTGTGGTTATTATTAGTTTAATTTAATTTTAATTTTATTTGTTATTATTAGTTGTTTTTTACATTTTATTTACATTTTTATTTTATTTATTATTAGTCATAACATAAAATAAAATAAATATTGATAATAAATTTAATACTGGAAAGTTGTAAAAATGCATTTTACACCATTTTTGTTATATTTTTTGGGTCAAACCTTCGCCAAAAAGAAACACAAAAGATTGGTTAATGAAAAACATCATCGTATCAAGAATTCACTTTTTTTACATTTTGTTTCAGTTTTCATGAATTACTTCGACAACCCCGGTGGCAGTATTCCGACCTGGCTGGTGAACTGGGCAGCAGGGGTGAGTACGTTAATAACACATAGCAAACACAAACGACGTCAGCATGAAACATTCCCAGCTTTAAACCGGAACGACCCATTATAAGTAGCTTAAGGGGGCCGCTGGCCTCGCTGAACAGTAACAGGTGGGTCACATGCAAAGTATTTCCTCATTAAGATCAATAACATGGAACTGTAACACAACTGGTTTGAAGATTTGAATCTGTAATTGTTTATTTCTCATGTTTTTGAATTGAATTAACAATATATTGAACAACAAATCTCCTGGTACTTTTGCATAATTAAAAAAAAAAGTTTCATGTAAACCGGCTTTGTTTGGAGATTTCCCAACAGAGGATCACAATGTAGACATTTCCATTAACGTATTTTTCTTGTCAGATGACTCAACGAGCAGAAAATAAGAATTTGCAAAACATTATAATTTAGTCTTGCAGTCTGCCTGCTGGCCACCAGGGGGCGACTCCTCTGGTTGCATGGAAGTCTATGAAAAATAAGACCCTACTTCTCTCTTGATTTATTACCTAAACAAATATAAGCAAACCAAAATGCCGAACTTGAGGCAAAGGAACAAACTTTCACCGACGTGAAGAAACACTTTTCCCCTCCGGTGAGTTTAAAACCTCCAGAATGTGCACATGTTCACGTTGACCTACTCTCCTTTAAAACGGAGTTCAGGCCTCGGGAGAGCTTCACGGTTCTCCCTCACGTTCATCGTTAGCAGATGTGTTTGCAGGGTGATGTCAACAAGCTGCTCTCTTTAGTGGGTTTGCTCTTACTTGGCACATTTGTTCATGTTTGTGTGTTTTTTTTATTTATTTATTTTGCAGAGCGGGGTTCCAGGTTTCTTAACGGACATGCAGAAGGCCTGCAGCAAATACAGCAGCTACTGCGAGAAGAAGTGAATGCAGCTGGCAGGACAATGGCGGGGGAGGGGGTGGCATGGAGGAGCTGGAATGGCATCGTTGTAGCATGCTATTGACCCGGATGTGCATGACCCTCATCAATACTAGGCTGATGTGAAATCAATTCATTGTACTGTATTAATCAATATTGTCTCTTCTGGTCAATCACTGCGAGCATCAGTCCCTCCAGGTTTTGGGAGCTTTTATGGGATATTTAAGACTTTAAAAAAAGGAATGTTTATACATAACACTCATATGTTGGGGCCTATGTGGTGAAACAATGATTACTATTATTCAAATTGCAGCTGCTTGCATAGGATGCATCACTTGACCTCGTTTTAAATTGTATTTGCTGTGTTTTTAACTCTAATGTTAAATGTACGGAAGCCCTGAGAGGCAAGTGACAAAAAAGTGTCTAAAGGGTTTTTAAGTTCCTAAGTTTAAGTTCCTTATTTTTTATCTGTGAAATAGGCAGAAAAAAATGTTTTGCTATGCAAAAAAAATATTTCAACAGGATTATTTTTTATTTAAAAGTTACTTTGAGAAACATTTTACAAACTAGTGATTGTTGTTGTAGTACTAATTTTGGCCACAAGGGGCTGAAGTGCACCATTATCAGTTGTTTTAAATAGGAATTTAAGCATTTATGTTTTCTTCAGGGTGATTTTTAATTGAGCACTGGGAATTTAAAACGCACCTGGAAGAAAAAATGAATTATTTTAGTTTTATTTTAAAACATGGGGTAGTAGAGGACTTCAGCCTCTTGTGGCCAAAATTAGTATTATAAGAAACATGATCCTGGCTAAACTCTCCGATTTCACAGATTCAAATCTTTTAAGGAACTTAACTGATATTATCTTGGCAAATTGATCACCAGAATGTTCTACTCTCTCTTGCCCCTCAGGGCTTCCATATAATTATGACAGATGCAATATAATATGATTTATTGTACTGTATGTTTTAGTCACTGGAAACTTGCACATATCTGTACTTTTGGACGAATGTTGGCCAATGAGCTTTTTTTGTGATTCGTTTCCAGGAGTTCATTACTTATGCAAATTTAATGTCATAATTTTACGATGGTCAAAGATACAGTAATCTGCTAATACTGTATACGGATGGAGGCTGCTCCTGTTGATTCGGGTGAATGTGGTTTAATCTGGTCATGAAACAAAGCTATTACTGTGTAATATGGCTGAAATCAATAAACTTTCATTTTCAAATGTATTATTTTATTATTTTATTATTTATTAAAGCTGCATTCTCCCTGCTGGCCACCAGGGGAGACTCCTCTCTGGTTGTATAGAAGTCTATGAGAAAATGGTCCTACTTCTCTCTGCTGGCCACCAGGGGGCGACTCCTCTCTGGTTGTATAGAAGTCTATGAGAAAATGGTCCTACTTCTCTCTGCTGGCCACCAGGGGGCGACTCCTCTCTGGTTGTATAGAAGTCTATGAGAAAATGGTCCTACTTCTCTCTTGATGTATTATCTCAGTAAACATTGTAAACATGAGTTTATGGTCTCAATCTCTAGTTTCAAGTCTTCTTCAATCCAGCATGATGTTCATTTAGTACATTATGGTCCATTTAGAGTCCACCAGACCAGAAAGCAAGGGATGCTTTAGGGGGTGGGGCTTACCTGCTGATTGACAGGTCCATTTAGAGTCCAACAGTCATGACTCTAAATGGACCATAATTTAAAAAACAACAACATAATACACAGTTTTAGTTGGACTTAAATGCTTCTTGAGGTCTAAAATACAGTCTCAGATGAATGCTCCCTTCAAGTGATATCGGAACTATCATAAATATGAGTTCTTGGAAATTGCACACGAACGCCCCTTCAAATCATAATTACGAGTGGGGATCATTTTGATAACCAATGCATGGTACATAGTTTTTTGTTTCTTGTGTACATAATTCTACTTAACTTGATCTAGACCAATACTTTTTATATCTTTATATTCAAAGAATAAAAATATATATTTATATCTATCCATGACATATGGACTATAAAAACGATTTAACCCTTTCATAATTAACTCATTAATTAATGCATTAATGAAAAACAACCAATACTCACCATTAATTTATAACATACTATATACACAGATTAATTAGGTTAATTAACAGGAGGAGCTGTGCACGTGTAAAGGACCGCACTACCGCGTGCACGCGCCCCTAGTCAAGGCAGGCACGCGTTTTTTCCTGACCAGGTGGAGCTGCAGGTGTGTTTCATGTGAGCTGTATTATGTTTTAAATACAATATTCTCATATACTAATGTATGGAGTAGATGTTTAAGTGGGCTTTATACATGTGGGTATCATATTGTTATTTTTTTGTGACGTCAAGGTGATTCATTTCGGGGTAATTGTTAGCTGCTAAATACTTTAGCATGCTAGCTACGTCACTGCCTTCTGTTTACCTAGCTCTGTAGCATGCTAGCGTTACAGGTAACAAGGCTAATGGTGAGCTTTTAAATGGCAACTTCAATCTGAAAGATGTAAACACAGTTAGCTTGGCTTCGCTTCCTAAATGAACTTTTATTATGTTTTCTTCCTCCTTGATAACCTTTGGGCAGATGTAAATCATGTTATATTACCTTAGGTTTTGGATTTATGCTCCAGTTTGTGATTATGATGTTACTGGAGTAATCATTTTTCTTTTAACAAGTTAAAAAAAACAAAAAACAGTAGGTTGTTAAATTACACTGAAAACTTGTTTCCAAGGAATAGAATAATTAAAAAAACCTCCTTTCACAATGTGGATACAAAATATTCATCTGATAAAAGGATTTTCAACCAGTTTCCCACGAGGTGTAATTTTAATGAAAGAAACGGGAGATGTGACACACAGTTTGCCTTTTTAATTTAGTCCAGATGTCTTAAAATCCAACAGTTAATTAATCACGAGGCTCAGTTCAGTCATAACATGGCAGGGATGTGATTCATCTCCTCCACAGGCTGATCCTGCTGACGACAAAGACGGAGGCAGACGGACGGATGCTGAGAAGGTTGGTGTCTAATAATGAAACGTTTGATTCTGAAAGCTGGCAGTCTTTGGGGGATGTGACATAATGATGACACGTTCCCGACCCAGTCTTTGGGGGATGTGACATCATGACGACACGTTCCCGACCCAGTCTTTAGGGGATGTGACATCGTGACGACACGTTCCCGACCCAGTCTTTGGGGGATGTGACATCATGATGACACGTTCCCGGGGCATGTGACATCATGATAACACGTTCCCGACCAAGTCTTTGGGGGATGTGACATCATGACGACACGTTCCCGACCCAGTCTTTGGGGGATGTGACATCATGACGACACGTTCCCGACCCAGTCTTTGGGAGATGTGACATCATGACTACACATTCCCGACCCAGTCTTTGGGAGATGTGACATCATGACGACACCGACCCAGTCTTTGGGAGATGTGACATCATAACGACACGTTCCTGACCCAGTCTTTAGGGGATGTGACATCGTGACGACACGTTCCCGACCCAGTCTTTAGGTGATGTGACATCGTGATGACACGTTCCTGACCCAGTCTTTGGGGGATGTGACATCATGATGACACATTCCCAGGGCATGTGACATCATGATAACACGTTCCCGACCAAGTCTTTGGGGATGTGACATCATGACGACACGTTCCCGACCCAGTCTTTGGGGGATGTGACATCATGACGACACGTTCCCGACCCAGTCTTTGGGGGATGTGACATCATGACTACACATTCCCGACCCAGTCTTTGGGAGATGTGACATCATGACGACACGTTCCCGGGGCATGTGACATCATGATAACACGTTCCCGACCAAGTCTTTGGGGGATGTGACATCATGACGACACGTTCCCGACCCAGTCTTTGGGGGATGTGACATCATGATGACACATTCCCGGGGCATGTGACATCATGATAACACGTTCCCGACCAAGTCTTTGGGGGATGTGACATCATGACGACACGTTCCCGACCCAGTCTTTGGGGGATGTGACATCATGACTACACATTCCCGACCCAGTCTTTGGGAGATGTGACATCATGACGACACGTTCCCGACCCAGTCTTTGGGAGATGTGACATCATGACGACACGTTCCCGACCCAGTCTTTGGGGGATGTGACATCATGACGACACGTTCCCGACCCAGTCTTTGGGAGATGTGACATCATGACGACACGTTCCCGACCCAGTTTTTGGGGGATGTGACATCATGATGACACGTTCCCGACCCAGTCTTTGGGAGATGTGACATCATGACGACGCGTTCCCGACCCAGTTTTTGGGGGATGTGACATCATGATGACACGTTCCCGACCCAGTCTTTGGGAGATGTGACATCATGATGACACGTTCCCGACCCAGTCTTTGGGAGATGTGACATCATGACGACACGTTCTGGACCCAGTGTTTCGGGGGATGTGACATCATGATGCCACAGCGATGGACAGTGTAGCGGTCTCTCAGTGGAAACGATGAGTTGCAGGGTCACGACCTCGTCAACCCGATAATCCCTCCTCCGGGACGGGAGTTAAAAAGTGAAACCAGGTTGCATCACACCCTCTCACCCCTGCCCTGCTTCATGTTTCTCCTTTTTTCTGCTGATCAGTTGTGACACCGAAGTGTTGGCCAGATGTTTCCTGAGGGAACGATCCGGTCATTGTTTCCTATGAGGTCACTCTTGATGGGCGGCTGTTGTCTGCTGCAGTGAAGTGACTGGATCTTCTTGTTCCAACGGAGATATGGGGCAATTACAGGTTTTATCTTAAGCTTGTTCAGTGGAAAAAATGTCCAACGCTTCTAGATGATTTATGTATTATTTGGTTAGAGAAGAGGCCAATGTAAATGTGTTTATAAGACTCCAAAGACCACAGCTGCAGCAGTCAAAACATTTCATTCGATTGCAAAATGACTCAAAACTAAATATTCTGCCGCCTTCTCGCAGACAAACTAAAATCTGCTGCAAGAAAAGATTCAGATCCCGAAGCATGACTCACGTTTTTCATAGTCATCCAGAAAGAAAGCAACATAAATGGAGGTCATTAGTACTTCCTTCATGTCCTCATAGACGGGAAAAACAAAAATACTTTAGTTTACATCACATTCAAACACTGTTTCTCTCTTTGCATGAGAATCATTTTGCTCCTAATCTCCTAAATATCATGAATGACAAATAGTTCAAGTAAAATAGAGACTTCAAGTCCTCAGATGGCCAAAATGTGTCAATTAAATACACTTTTTTCCACTAACGGACAAAACTGAAGCACATAAATGAACTTCCAAAAAAAGGAACAAGAAAGGATTTCCTTTTAAAAACATCTAATGGGTTATTGATTTCATAACTAGGAGTCTGTAAGTAATCAATATACACTGTCTCTGTTGTTCTTATATTGTCGCTTCCAGTTAGATTTTCTTCAAGCCTTTTTTATGGCGTTTAAATTTTATCTCATTACATTTAGTCAAAGATTTCACAGCCTACATAATGCCAAGCATCCAATCCCTTTTTTGGTTTGTTGCTCAATAAGGTCCAGAAATGTTGATGTTTCATTGGAAAGCGGTTAAAAATGAATCAGCCTTTTGTGGTGCAATCATTCTGGTGTGAAGTAAACATGAATCCTGTGTAACAAAGTGAGGGTCTGTTAAAATAAGACCTATAAGCATCATATATGCTTGATTTTTGATGCTTTTCCTCCCCCTGCTGGTGGAAGTTGGACATTGCCTGTGGTTAATACACTATAAAGGACTTCACTGACCACAAACACGTCGTTGAGCATCAAAAGCAGCTTCTACAATTCTTTGTTTTTGTTATAAACCTGCTTCAATGCAGTCCTTGAATACCTGGAAAAAATGTGCAAAATTTGAATTCTGACAGTTAAACACAGTTAAAGTGTTTATTTTAACGGTTCACTTTTCTTTAAAGTTGAGTTTTGAAAGTTTTACAATATGCGATTTACATTTATTCAATTGTCATATAAATAATATATATTTGGCTTAATATAAGACACAAGAAAAGCTTTGAGAATAAGGGCTGTTGTTGTTCCACCGGACATAAGTGCTATTATTTCTAATAATAATACATTTTATTTAAAGAGCGCTTTACAGTTTAATATGCAGTTAAAGTAGCAACAAACGGACAATTAATTGACAAAAATTTAAAATTATTAAACGAAGTTCAAAAAAGGTAAGTTAAGTCGTTGCTCCTGAAAATGATTCATCTTTAAAAAGATGCAGAATTGGAAGCCTGTTATCCAACGTTCAGATTTCTGTTCTGGAAATGTATGCAAATGAGCAAATAATGCATCATTTGCATATTTAAACGTCCCCTTAAATAAAGACCTCAGTGTATTGGATGAAGTATAATAAATAATAATATATAAAGACAATCATATAATCATGCAATTGTCAAGAGAAGCCTTCAAAATAAAAGTAAAAATACAAAGTATAAATGGCAAACAGGTCATTTATATTTTTCTGACTCTCATCAGCATCTTTTGGACCCGAGTATCACGTTTATAGATCTCCATGTCCGCTTTTAAGAGGTCATCCGTTTGTTTTGGGGGAATCACGGCGACGCTTTAATCCATTTTTTTTTAAAAACACCATCTACTGCGCTGGAATGTCTCGGGTGATCGGGATTCGGAGTCTCCGCCGCTCGCCAGTCTTTTCACAAATGGAAGACAAATATGTTTCTTGGCCGGCGGCTGTGTTTCAGAGCGAGGTTGTTTTTGATTGGTCATATAGCGGCTAATTAGCTTAAGAAAGTGATATAGGTTTTATCCCCCCCCCCCTTTAAATGTCAGCTCAGATTTCCCAGGTGCCTCGGCGTCTGCCAGAGGTAACAAAGTAACGGCTCGCTTGGAAGCCAGTTTTTCAACGTGTTTTTTTATTTTTTATAGATTACTATTAGAGATATTGGCGTCCTCGAGGGAATCCTTGACCCTGGATGGGCTTTTATATTGTTTTCTCCTGCTGCACTCTTTGCTTTGCAAATCAGCCATATTTTGGTGGGAGGTTTTATGCATGGGGGGAGAACTGGAGGAACCCAAATCAGTGCTTGAATTCCTTTTTCCTGTTTTCCCTCCAGGTATTTCCTGTGATGTCAGGACTCTCTAATGGCCCATGTTCCCGCATCCAAACCCCACAACTCGTGTCGTGAGTACATCACTTTAATTAATTAATGTTGTAAATTATTCTTATATGATGGATTAAACCCCTCGGTTAAGTCAGGAGTGTGCTTTAAACCAGCTAGTTTCACTGCACCTGAAGGCAACACATTTTATGGCCAGAGTCGTTCTTTTCTCGGGTTATATCGTAATATCTCGGGAAACGCTCTCACGTGATTGGTTCACGTTTTGGCACGAATATCCACCTGGACTCGAGGATGAACTGATTAAGATGCTGGGGGTCAAAGGTCACTGTGACCTTACAACATGCCCTTTCATGCATGTTGATTACAGAAGTTTCCGAATGTTATTTTTCCAATCCGACTATGAAACGTGAGCGTTTGATCCGGCAGTATTGAATGAATAAATATATATAGATAACTTTTTTAGGTTATTTGAGTGATTGATTGCATGACCAAGCTTCAGCTGCCACATTTTGACGACTCGGCGTGTTTATGAGTCACGGAGGCTGTTATATAAAGAACATTTAACAGCAGGTAAACTGCAAGACTGAACTGTTGCGTCGTAAAGATTGTTTTTAGAAACTTTCATTGTTTTTTTGGCATCAAAACATTCCACCTCTGCAACACTCCATCTGTAGCTACATGTAATGTAATAAAATCTGCAGTTTATACACCAGCAGGTAATGTTCGGATGTCTGCCTGAACATTAATCTTTCAGTTTCACCTAATTCACTTTTCAATGCAGTCAATCAAACGGCGGCACCGTGTTCCAGCGTTAAGGAACCGTATAACACGGCGGTATTTCTCTCTCTCCGGTAAATCAAACACTGAACACTTCTGACAGTAATTCGGATCTCGGCGGATGATAATTCATCAAACCGTACTCGGCTTAAAGTGGTTATTCAGATGAGGGGTTTCCTGTGTGAAAGAGGGAGCTGTCTTCAGGCGGTGTAATTTAGATATGATCGATGTGAAATTAACATTTGAGAAACTGCAAGAAGGTCATAGCGCTCTTTACTTTATACCCCCCCCCCCCCCCCCCTTTTCTCAAGGAACAAGGAACTATATTATTTCATGAATATCCAGCTGCCCTGTAATGGTTTCATTCTGGTCTGGTTTGAAAAGTGCTTGGATTTAGACTAAAGTGCTTGAAATGTGTATTCTATGTGATGACATATATGATAGTGTGGTCCTTCTGTAAAAAGCTGTCTCCAAACATCATGTTGGTTGTTTAGAGGACAATAACATCTCATTTAATGTGATGAACAAGTGACATAATAATGAATACTGACCATTGGATTGATACAAATATGGAGTTTACCACAGCTGGAAGGGGCTGAAAAAGCATGGAAATGCACCTTGAAATGCTCGAAAAGTGCTTGAATTTGACTTTGAAAAGGTGTTGGAACCCTGCTAAATGAAGCTGTGGTTTGTCGACATCCTCTTAACGTCCCAACTAACCTGTTGTTTCCAGAATAATCAAAATGCTCTGTCTTTACCCATCGCCATTTTTCTCGCGATGCAGGTGAGTTGCTAGATTTATCAGGCAATCCATATTGTTGGACCTGGACTTGTGTTGCTGTTTGACATCATTTTCTGAAAGTTCGTCTTCTTGAAAAACATTTGAAGACGTTTTATTTAAACATAGCCGTCTCAGTGAAAAAACACTGAAACAGTGACGTTAAATGTCATTTTTATGGACTTGAACTAGGCTTATAAACCCCACTTATCTTGACATTATGATACTCATGTGTCCCGTGAAGTCGGCTCCTGAACTTATGTAGACTTTGTGAGAAGCAGCAAGTAATGTATAAATTACGAGAAGCAGATACGCTGCAGTCAAGAAGACTTAGAGTGAAAATAGTAAATTTAAATCCTGTGCTGCTTGTCTGTGCTGGTGTGGATCTGATTGCATAACAGTAATCGTAATAACAGCTCATGTGCTTCGTTGCTCAAGCTTTATGCATAATGCCAGCTATTTGTTTCCCTTGGTGTATTATTTTGTTTTTGCCTTCATTAAAAATAATTGATTTCTGCCGAACATAGACTGGCACCTCCTCCTCTGCAGCTCCTTCTATCCGGAGGGCCAACGTAAGCTCCGCATACCAAAGGAGGGACTAGTTGTGTTTACCGGCACACAGGCCGAGGGTCCTCTCCTTTTTTTTTTTCTTCTTCTGTGGTTTCTGGCAGCCAGCGCCAGATTCCTCCGTGTCTATCACTGCAATCAGCAGACCAGACCTGCAGTCAGCCAAGCAGCCTGAGACAAAGCAGCACGAAAAAAACGTGAAGTAGACGAAGCGTTTTATTTTCGGGGGGATATCGAGAGAGAGAGGATCTGTGCTTTCTCTTCTCAGCTTTCCCGCTCTTTTATCATCAGCTCTTCTGAGCAGCGTAAACTTATCCTGCGACATGTTTTTTAACGAAGATCTTGAAAATGTGGTCTCCATGATCTGTTTGGTTCACCCAGGTGTGTGATTTTGTGTGATTTGCTGATTCATCAACCCTCATTATCCCTCAAGCGGATGATTTTTTGTTTTCTTTAAACCCATTAAAACCATAAAAGTGCGTGTGCTGATATGCTAAAAAATGTCTTATTTAAATTGCAGAAGGTGTGTAAAGCAACCAGAAAAATAAGGGTGTTGGTTAAAAAAAAATGCTTGTAATGCAGAGACATGTTTACCGAGGAATGATAAATAGCGTGATTTGGCGCCGGCACCATCCGAGTGCTTTTCTTGGAGCGTGGCGTCGCCTTCAGTGATTATTTGGATTAGACTAAATCACTTTAATAAACCCCCTTAAGAAACAGCAGAGGAATACTAGAATAACTAGCCTGGTGTCCTGTTACTGATCTGAAGAACATTGGGATTTTGAGAATTATGAGAAGTTAGCGGGTTGTATTAATTACGTAGGACAATCCTGCAATTACGCTGTCAAACCCCATTTATACATATTTAGGAGTTTTATTATGATATCATCTTCCAAGTGATTCTGCTAAACGTGAGACAATCACATCTGTCCTGTGTCTTTTTCCTTCTTTCTAATAACCTCTTAATTAGTCGGATATCGTCGGCATATTGGCAGACGTGGGTGTGTTGATCTTTTTTCAGTCGGATGTTGAAGCTGCAGTAGCTGTTGTGCTAGATTTATAATAAAGTTTATCGTGACGCATCTCATCTACGCTTCCTGACATTTTTTTTTTGGCAGTTTTTCCTCCCCGTTCATAATCCTGCCTTAAAAGATCTGATTGGCTCGGTACAAAGTTTCTCATTATTTTTGAGCTATAACTATAATTATTTTGACATACTGTGTCATATTTTAAAATACTTAGTCAAAATATTGAGAGGTTTGTCATAGTTTTGAGATGGTAAGTAATTATTTTGCGATATTAGGTCAAATTTTGAGATACTAAGAAAAATAAGTCATACTAGGCTGTTGTTTTGAGATAATAAGTAATTCTTTTTGACAAACTGGGTCATATAACTCAAAATATTGAGTTATATCATTATTTTTGAGGTACAAGGCCATTGTTTTGAGATATTGGGTAATATTTTGAGATCTTTGGCCCTATTTTGAGATACTAAGTCAAAATAATTGAGAGCTCATTATTTTGAGATCACAAATGAGCACCAGACTCATTTGAATCCCTGAAATGATAAAGATAATCAGAGCTGTGAGCAGTGAATCAAAGGTCTGGAAACAGGTCATCTAATTAGGGGCATAATATCCAAATACTGTAAGTAACTACAATAGATGTTAATTTTTCTTGCAGATTTTCAATCACCACCAATAATCTCTGGTTTTCGCTCATAATTAGAGATAAGGCTGATTAAAACAAACAAAAAACAAAAAACAAGCAGGATAATTTCTAACTGCAAACAGCTGTTCAGCGTGTCATCATGTTTACAATCCACATAATTTATATGCTCCTACTATAATCATGTGTCGGTTGAAATCACTTTTGTACCTAATTTTCTTTTAAAGAGTCTCAGCCTCAGGTAGCACTTTAATCTGTGGTTTGTTGCAGCTGCATTTTTGACACCGCAATTATCAAATCAACGTATAATGGGAAGGAAAAACCAAGTTGTTTTATGACGTTTGCAGATATGAATCTCTTGTGTCTCCACTGGTTTTTCCAGCCAGAACCCCATCCCTTTCTACTGAGCAGCGAAAGCGTTTTTTTAAGAGAAATTGTTTGTTATTTCACACCGAGCGCACGGAGCCAGCAGTAAACCCGTCTGTGAACTTAAGTGCTCTTCTATAAACCTCTCAACAGTGTATGCTCTAGTAAAAAAAACGCTGTGTTGGTCAGAGATGGATAGGGAGAGCATATTGGGACCAATAAACCCAAAATACACAAATACCTCAAATGAGATGTCTCATTGTAGCCTGCAGACTGATTTACTGACTCGTAGAATCAAAGGCCAGTCACCCTCATACCAAACAAAGTGGGAGTCGGGGGGGTGGGGGGGGGGCACAATGGCTGTGACAATATAATAGTTATTATCATTCCACTGTTGTTCATTCCTGCACTATCAAATCACTGGTAATGGGATATAATTCATGTGCTGCAGCAACTATACATCTACTCCTCCTGCTAAATAGTGCCACCCTGAGGAGCCATGCCACCCCGTTACTGTGCAATGCACCTTTAATGTATATGCAATGTATGGTACATTTGTGCAATAATACATTTATATATATATATATATATATATATACTGTGTATATATATATATATATATATATATATATATATATATATATATATATATATATATATATATATATATACTGCGTCTTATACTGCTTCCTCAATACTACAGACTACTATGCAAATACACAAATGGACCATAAAGTGTTGTTTTTTTATATGCATACATCTACTTATTAAGTGTCATTATTTATATTTTATACTTTTATACTAATTTGACTACTTATAGGGTCTTTATTTATGCTTAACTCTTAGGGAGCAATTGCAGCTGTACAATATCCTTTGGGATTTTTTAGATTTGGCTTCTGAAAAGCAATTTTTTATCCACAGATAGCAAAAAAAAAAGTACATTTTCAACCGGGGGGGCTGCATAATGTTCTTAACACACACACACACACACACACACACACACACACACACACACACACACACACACACACACACACACACACACAGTACACACAGTACACTGCAAGTAATCCTGGGTCTGTACAGCAAAGAAGGGAAGCACATCTTGCAGTGTCATTACTGCCACAGCTCATTACGGCGTTGCCCTTGAATCCACACACATCCAAAGTGTTTAATGGCCGACGCCATGGCAACGGAAATTCTGCCTCTTCTGACTCCTGCACACTTGTGTGGAATGACGTGGGCTCAGCGATGTAACGTAAAACACATCACACTTGTGTCCATCAATTATTCAATCTCGTTTGCTTTTTCTGTGGAAGTCGGGGGGGGGAGAGATAGGCCGAGGTCCAGACTCTCAGGGTTGTGTGTTTTTTTTTTTTTCTTCTCCTGAGCTTGGCACGTACACCCCGCTCTGCCGGCGTTAACTCTCCGTGTTTTGTAATTAGTTTAATTCTACGGTGATTAAGCCGTCTCACACAAATAGTGAAGGAATTCAGGCGCTGCAGACGGAGATTCTCACAGAGCCTGCCATTCAAGGCTTGTCTGGATGAGTTTCTGGTGCCACGGTTCTTACGTGGGATGATTCCACATGTTGTAGTTTGTTTTAGCGCCGCGGCGCTGAACTGTCTCACACACACACACACACACACACACACACACACACACACGTAAGGATATATACACAATCGCTAGCAGGCTGAACTGTACAAATATTGTGAGAGGAAAAACGCTTGACCTTGGAATACCGGTCTTCACAAGAAATGTGGGATGATTTGATCTAAAAGTCTGAGCTTGTTTAAAGGACATTTAAATAGACTTTAGTTGAGGCTCTGTTTTTTTGGAGTTTTTGTTAAAGTGTAATAACATCGGCCCGTCCTTGTTCAGTGTTGCATGAGTTGTAGATCAAAAAAAAGCCTCTTTTATCTCCACATATTTCGTCACGCTGTTGATTATTTGAGTAACCTTTCTGTCTCACTGGACAATAATTATAAAGATATATAACTTTGGAGTATCACTCCACATTTTTTTGATACTGCGTAGAAAATATGAGTCATTTTAATGCCGTAAAAAAACACATTTTGATACAACAAAAAGTTCTCAAATGTTATATGCGTAAACACAAAGAGCCAAACAGCCTCAAGTTTTTAGTAAAATCAAAGTTATCTGACCAGAGAACCAATGAAAACGGTGACTTGATACACAAAAACATATTTACGTTAAAAATAACCTTCTTTTGTGAAATGTGATCAAACTTTAAAAGTAAAGAATATTTCCTTTCACATCTGCTTATGTAACTATATCATGAATCGGAGATTAAAAAATGTATTTCCACTTCAGTTGAAGACGATGTCGACAAAAATAATAATCATCTAGAAAACAGTTAAAATTCGAGTGTGACGACCAACAGTACGAAAGTCAATAAAAACGGACTTATTAAAGGACATCTGTGCGAGCAGATTTACGTTTTTACGTTTTGTTGGTAGACGGCGACCTCTTGTGGCCGTTCTAATTATGACGTGAGTCAGGTGACGTAGTATAAAGAGTGGAAACGGTCTGAATAAGGAGGTGGATGGACCAGTCTTTGGCATCAAACACCGATGCTCATTTAATATTCGTATGTGACGCAGCCACCCATTGCATTATGGGTAGAGCAACCGACGTAGTTAACGTGTAGGACGGGACCGATTACCGACGCTTGAGAAAGCTTTGCTTATTTAGTTATGAAAGACCAAATGATAAAAATGATCGTAAAATAAATCAATCGTAAATGTCATGATGTCACTTATAAGAAAGGAATCGGCCCGTTTTGATCTTTTAGATTGACAAACATGTATTTAGTGTTTTCTTTATGTTCCATTCCCTTTAATTATTCTCGTTGACCATCTTTCTTTTTTTTGTGTCGAATATCGTCATGAATATTTTAAGCTAACCCTTAAATGCCGATGAATCGAAGTCTTTCAGCGGGTTTTCCTACCTGCCGCCTGGTCTGGGTGGTGCTGGTCTGGATTTGGAGGTGGATTGAGGGCAGCAGCTTGTGGTCTTTGTAGTCCCCCCGGGGTCGGACGGGGCTTTGTTTAGTCTTAACCCCGGCGTGCTTCTTCTGCTGCCTAAGCCTTCGGAGACGCCGATCCTCCGAGTGTCGGCACATCATTCACCCTCCCAACCCCCCCACCCGGAGCCTCGTGTACTGGTTTACCTCCGCTTCTCCACCGGCGACCCACAAACATCTGGTTCAGTTCTTCATCCGTTTATGTTTAAAAGGCATTTTACCTTTTAAGAATTTACGGAGCTAATTAAGGAATCCATTAAGGGAAAATGATCATTTAAATGGGACCAAATACAGATGTTTGAAATGTAGCTACAATGAAACGAGTTCTTTTGTTTCAACGTTGGTGGTAAACAAAGATCAAGCGGCCTTAGCAAATCAATGGTGAGATGAAGTAAGTAACTAATTAGATTAGGTTGCAATTAAACCCCCACAGAAGTCACTTTTCCAGTGGGACACGAATGCATCGCCTGGGTGAATGTCGTGAAAGCTAAACTTAACTTTTAGTTGTTTTCAGTGTCTCCTTCTCAACAAGATTTCAAGATGTATTTAAATATTCGTGTTGGTCACAACTGGAACCAGAGAACGGCGTTTAAGCAAAATAAAATGACTAAAAACAATGTAATCATCACACACGATTGTGTAAATCGAAAACTGACAAATAACCATAACTAAAAATGAAACTTGTGAAATCTGAGGAGGAAAAGTGAAGTAAAATGATTTGTGGATATACTTATATACTGTATTATAATATGAATAATAAAATCTCACATTTCCATGCAGCACGCTGACATAAAGCTGCATAATATAAAATATAATAAGGTCACCAGATTCCCACCTGAAGCTGATGCCTGTTGGCAGCCATACTTAAGAGTGAGTGATGATCTCTGACAAGTCACTCTGGGACATGTAGGAGTCCGTCACAGAAATAACTCAAATATAGTTTAAATCCCACATTTAAGATCGTATGAAACTGTATTTCAGAGCTATTTTTGAAAGATCTTAAGGACTACATTTGCAGCGAGTGCAGACTTTAGTAAAAAAAAAAAGGAAAGTGGTATCAGGCAGCACAGAGGTTTTCCTTTTATTAGGACATCCTATATAAGTATATCCTAAAAAAGATGATTGACATTTCGGTTTCGCTGCTCTCGGAGGGATCTGGGTGGTCCGAGGTGGTCTTCTGTCTTTAGAGGGAGCTTCTCAGTTGACTGTCTTGAGTGACTCCTAATTAATTGTTACAGCATGGCACGTAGCAAAGGAGGGGAAAAGTAGAAATGTGTAACGGTGAGTCGGGGTCGGGCGGAGGCCTCTTTGTCTCCGAGCCACTGTTTTCATACTTCGCTGTCTGGGACGGCGGATTGGAAGCAGTGACTGTTGGTAGACGGAGTGATGGAGGACGGGGTCAGAGCGATCCGCCGAAAACGTAGAAAACAGATGATTCACGTGTTTTGTCATAAAGACGCATCGTCCAGTTCCAGTCGATTTAAAACTCTCCGGTTTCTCCAGTTTACTGCATGACTGATGAGGAGAACATTAAAACGACATCCAACCCTATTGTGAAGATACATTTCTGCAGGAATTTAGTCCAAATTTTCATCCAATTTTTAACCATAAGATATCATTCGACACGATATAAAAATATGTAGCCCATTAATTACACATTTACAGAAACCTCCATCCTTTACTGAGCCTTTTAATCTGTATTTTATCCTGAAAAAGTGTTTTATTCAGAGCAATTACTCAATTATGACAACTTTAAAAAGTTGATATGCTTAGATGAAATACCATGCAAACCCACAAATTACACATTTGCCAAAACTGTCGTACACACATTTGAATAAAGTGTCCCGTTTTAAATCATTTTCTACGGTAGTTTGCACTGAATCGGCTTATTGTGAGGGGAATTTCTGGAGGAATTTAGCTTTTTATTAGCAATTTATCAGCTATGATGCCTAAAACAATCGGTATACAGTGAGACGACATAGTTTATTAGATGTTCCCATGAAAACGTTCAAAAAAGTTTCTATTCTGAGGTTAAGTATTGATCCACAGCTTCTGAAAATTGCATTTCTACCACTAAATAAGATTATTAACGTTTCAATCACACTAAAATACCAGTTTAGCAGCGTTATTGTGTGTACACTGAGAAATAAAAAGCCCACCAATTATATCTATGCAGCATTTTAATGCATTGATCATGTCATAATTGTTAATATATACACCTTCCTCTGATTTGATGAGGACACAAAATGTGAGATACTGAAATATTCACCTCCCCTAGTCCCTATAATATGAAATATACAGATTTTCCGATATTAAATTACACATATCCAGAGGATTTTCCCAGTCCGGTCCTCCTATCGTGTTATTCTAGTCCGCAAATTATACACTCACCGAAACTTCCACATGCATTTGAATAATATGCCCTTTTTTTTGTTTGAGGTATCGGCCAAAGTTACATATTTAACCGTTTCTGGTAAAGATTCAGTGAAGCGTGTATAAAAGAATGGGGGGGGGGGGCGTCCATATTCTGTTTTTCTTTAATAAAGCGGCGGCTCGAGTCGCAGAGTCGGCGGGGATCGACCATCCCGAGTAGCTGAGACAAGTTAAAGATCTTAAGCTGGGTGTCTCTGCTCTGCACCCGGTGGGCTTAAGCATATATCACACTGGCAGTATAGGCTGTTTGCTTTCACCCCCACCCCCTCCACCACCACCACCACCCCTCCCTCGCTGCCCTCAGCCGGCCACTGATCCCCTCTTTGTCTCTATCTCACAGTGAATCCCCTTTCCAGTCAGGGGCACGACGTTGAGTTTTCACAGTCAAACGGCACCCATGCTGGCCGAGAATCTCTTTGATCCCCCCCCACCACCACCACCACCACCCGAACGGCTCCCGAACAACCTCCCTCTGCCAGGTCAATGACTGTGTACTTAACTCCAAACTCACTGGAGTCCATCATCAATACTTTAGGAAGGATTTAATCCCGTCTCGTCTTCATTCATGTTTTCATTGATGTCCAAAGAATGGAAAAAAGGTTGCTTGTTAATCAGAAGTGGAATAACACCCCTCTTTTACTTTTAATAGAAGGTTTCTAACCAATGGAACTGCATTGTGGGATATGTATTTTCAATGCAATCATATTTTTTCGCTTCTGACATCTCAGAAATAACTTGAGAATGAGTCTGTGGAAGTCAAACACAGGACTTTCACCCAGGCGACGGACTTTTAAAGGTGCTTTCTTCTAATTGTTAAAAGCCCCAATTGTTAAAAATTGTCTGCTGTAATAGAAAAAAATTATAATTGTGATGCTACATGTTAAAACTCGTCATATCCAAATGTAACTGGTATTTAAAAAAACAAAAAAACATTTGACAGTACCTCCACGAACCACTAGATGGAACTGGTTGGGAAAAATGTGCCTAAAACTGACCATTTTTTGGTGCCTGTTTGTTTTAGTTTCGTGGTAATTTTAAAGCCAAACCACGATGTTCTTTTTTTATTCAACCTAAGACATTGAGTTGCCTCAACCTAAAAAAACATAGTTAATGTCAGCAAATTATAACTTCTCCTATGAAGACATATGATCAATAAAATATGGTTACACCTGTTTTTTTATTATTATATATTATTATTATTTATACTGCCTCTCCTTATTGGCGACTACCTGTAGGTGATTAAACTACATTATTAGATATTAAATGTTTTCTTCTAAACTGTTCATTGATGCTTTATTTAAACCTTTTAAAACAAAGTGGTTCGTCTGCAGCCGCCGAGCCAGACCTCCAGAGTTCACACAGCGGGGGGGGGGGATGAGATGGAGAAATATGCAGCTTCTGGAGGAGGAGGGCCGGTTTCGGGGCGTGAAGACTGTGAACTGTCCTGCTGACCTCCATGACTCCTTTGATCACTGGACCTTTGGTGACGGTGCACCGTCCCGTGCCAAATTGACTATCTATCAATCTAAATCCCCCCCCCCCCCCCCCAAAA
Organism: Eutrigla gurnardus; assembly: GCF_963514095.1. NCBI lineage: Eukaryota > Metazoa > Chordata > Actinopteri > Perciformes > Triglidae > Eutrigla > Eutrigla gurnardus. Next base: position 1,488,555 of record NC_139931.1, read on the forward strand.
GAAAGAACCAGCGTTTATCTGCAGCATATTTGAAATGCGACAAGATAAACAAAAAAGCCTTAATGCTTTTATTGTTCTGATAATTGATCTGTTTGTTTTACTGAAGAGGAAAAACCTGTTAAGCTCGTTAACAAAGTTGTGATTTCTCTAATGGACGGTTTAGCGGTTCGAGATAATATAAGGTGATGCGGAAATGTTCGTTTACACACAACTTCACTCGACGTGATTTGTCATTTTGAAAAATTGGATCCCCAGAAAAGAAGCTTGGGGGAACCCCCCCCCCTCCCCCCCTTTTTTAAAATGAAGTGGTACATCTCAGGATTGTGACGGATGTTTTATACCCTCAAACGATCAATAAACAATAAAAATAATGATTTGTTTCAGCGCTAGTTTAATACTTATCGCATTACGCCTTATTTTTGGATAACCAGATGATGCTCATAATAGTCATTATTAACGTGGTTACCATGCTTTTTTGGGTGCTTGTTGTCCTGTATGTGCAATAAATCATATGCAAGTTAAAGTTTCTGATAAATATAACATTCTTCTTGGTGCATTTTGGTGATTGAAAGGCCCCTTTTTTTATTTTTAAAGATATTCTGGTTCCTGCTCTCGGATCCATATTTGTTAAAAGTTTCCAAATCAATTCAAGAAATTCAGACGTGAGCTTCCACGGCGTCGTGTCACGGGGGAAAAAAAGTTGCTGCTGAGTTCAAGAAGGACAGACCGCCACTGTCCCAACAATAAATGAAACGGCAACAGACAACAACAAACGGATGATACGAGATCTTATCCAACGGTCAGATGTTTGTCCATTCGGAGGTCCGTGAAATTTAAACATTCGGAAGAAAGCAAACTCCTCTGCTGCCTTTTTGGCATTATGTTTTTTTAATTGTTGTCTTTTTTGCAGCCACATCAGGGGCCAAAATGGGTTAAAACACAAAACGCTGTATCTTTTTATCAAACGCCTGAATGCAGCTGTATAGGTGCTGCATTCAGGCGTCCACGGAAAGGAAAGTTTATATATTTCTGCGTGAGAAAAATGCTTCGGAAAACAAACGGCACCACAGGCTGCAGCAGTGGAAAATATCTTTCTTTTCTCTGTTTATTTGATGGTGTAATTTAAACCAAAACAGATCTCATTGGTACAAATTGCCCGTTTATTTGCTTGTGTGCAACACAGATGTTCGAATTCATAGTCCAATAAATTTGGCCGCAAAGAATCTCTTGGAACCAAAAAAAAAAATGCTCAAAGCGCCGGCGTTGTGTAAACGTTTGAGTCGAGGCTCGTAGAGCACCGCGATGTAGTTTTACGTCATTAATGAACAGTATCATGTGACGTTATCTGTCCTCTAGTTTTTACTACAATAAACACCGCTTATAACCACATTATGAAGGTTATTAACCATTTATTACATGTTATTGTACTGATTCTAATGGGGGCAAATTAGATAAATTGTTCAAATCAGATAGAATTAAAATGATGTAATTTGTTCACATTCTTACAGATGAATATAATATGAAGTGACGTCTTTATTCCAGAGACTCTGGGTCGTAATAAATCAAACTCTTAATCAGCCACCTGAGCAGGTATGATCTCTCACTGGTCGTCTGACAAAAGAAAACACGTTTTCTTTTTTTTAGTGTTTGACTGCAGAGCCTTCATTTTTGGGGAAGAATGTGTCTCCCACTAAAGCGTCACCTCTTAAAGAAAGCGTATTACGTTACAGCAAACATGTCATTTGTGGGACACTCGGGTGGAAATGTCTCCCCGGGGAGCAATCAGACCGACTCCAGCTCTTTTTTTTCTTTTTTTAAAGTCTCCTCTCTCTCTCTCTGCTGCCACTCCTCATTTTTCAGACTCCTAGAATTAGTGGAAATCCAAGCTTTGTTGTGTTTGTCTTTTACCCGCGCAGCTCGGTTACATTGATTAGAAATCAATTAACATTTTCCAAGAAAAGTCGCTTTGTAACTCGACTCCGCCGGAGATAAATCAGGAGCAGTTTTCTCAGAGACACCAAAGTCTGCAAAACACTTCTTACTGTTTTTAAAGGACAAAAAAA
>NC_139931.1:1490817-1563317 GCF_963514095.1 Eutrigla gurnardus
GTTTCGCTGATTAACAGCTGAAAAATCATTTCAAAGAACTTTATTATCCTACAAGGAAAAAAAATGCAATTTTGAGAAGATGGGACCAGAAAAAAATAAATAAAAACCTATGTTGACAAATGCATTTTTGAAGATTGGCCCCTTTACCTCCGTCGTCTCGATCCGTCAAAGACGATTAGCGTAATAAAGTTACGGATCGACAATTTGAAAGACTTGAATTGAAAGACTTGTTCAAAAGCTTCACTCTCCTCTTATACATAACTTCATCAATTTGATTGTCCATCCAAAAGTTGATATCCGTTGATGCAACTTTCCTTTCCATTCTTTTTATTTTAAGTTATTATCCTTTTTCTTTAATCAGCGATACATTCGTAACGTGATTGAGCTTCGATCCAAAACTGAATCTGTGTATATTAGAAACTAGAGGTGAGTATTGGCAAGAACCTCACGATACGATACGTATCACGATACTTTGGTCACGATACGATACATATATTGCGATACCTTAGTACCTGTATATGTACATAAGATGATATTGATCAGAGGACAAATTGAGTCAAAACTATTTCATTCAAAACAGCTTCTCCATTTTATTAATTCCCATGAAATTCACTGGAATACATATTGAAAATATGTGAAGTCACTCTGTCTAGTGCTCAACCGCCTGTCTGTCTACCTGCCTGTCTATCTTTTTTGACACACGTGGAGGACCTTGCTGACGGTCTCACCCCCCTAGCTGACGGTCCCCCCCCCCCCCCCCCCCGGTCTTGGTGGAGGTGAGCCTGGGTGGCAGGGCAACACGCGGGGGCCTCCCTGGCTGGCGCCTGTAATTTTACCTTCCCATTCATCAGCCAGTGATATTAATAATAACAGCACATCTGGATTCACTTTACTGTCTCGCGTTAACCCTTCCCACTGCAGCGCTGACTGCTACTGCACCCCCCCTCCTCATTACTCAAGTCCCATTCCCCTCGCTGTCAGTCTTCGTTTCTCCGTCTCATCTACTGCTGCAGCGTTTCCACGCCGGCTCACCTGAAAAACTCCCGGAGACTTGTTATTCTTTTAGTCCGATTCACCGTCTCGCACATGAAGTTATACTGCAGCGATTTATGATCTCTGACTTCCTTTTCTCCCTTTCCTTGAAATAGATGGAGATTTGTCTAGATTTTAAGATTTTAAGAGGCAAAATATTGTTTTTCCACTTGCATGTTTAAACAATCAGAGCAATTCTTGAGGGAATACTTTTTTAGATATTGTACCAAAACCCTTTTTATCCAAATCAGCAGAATTCACAAATCTTCAAAAGTAATACTTCAAAGAAGCTTCTTCGTTTTGCCGGTGAAATAAATGCTGAATTACTCTTCTTCTTTTTCATATTTTTCATCTGGATCACGCCCTGCTGGCTGTTTTTTTAGATAAACTGTATTTCTCCAAATTATATTATTCCCTAAACACCTGAGTAGTCTTTCCAACGTTGTTGTTGCCGCCGTCCTGCTCTTTTCTGATTCCACGTGAATAGCAGCATAAGTCTGACTTAATGTCGTAGTGACTGCCCTCTATTCAGAATAGTGATATTTTTAGTGTTTATTTAGTGATAATTGTGATAGTTTGCATGTTTGTCCCATTTTGCTGCAATAAAAATGACTCAAGTGAGATGAAAAAAGTGAAAACTTAACTTTATTAGTAAACCAGATGTCGCAAATCGCAAAATATCGCAATATATCTTTTTGCGATACTCTGGGTATTGCAAAAAGGTCGAATCGTATCTTAAATATCGTCACAATATCGTATCGTGGGGCCTTTGGGGATTCACACCCCAATGAAATTAGTGAAAAAACGTCAGTGTCATTAAGTAAGATTACGTCTAAATAACGCAATTATTGCGACTAACTGCAACAGTCTGGTTGTGCGGTTAATCCCTGAGGTTCGTGGATAGACGGTGCCTGAACATTGGTCTAAAGCACCTCTAGTTGCGACCCTGAACCAGGATGAGGACATGCCGTCCAAACCAGTTTGTTAACGTACACTGGACTCTCAACCGTCCACTTCTAAACTGCCAAACAATCCCCAAAAACCCGAGAAGCACGCTTTGTTGTAAAATCTCAGACGTGGTCGTCGGCGTTGGCCTGGCTACTATAATGCTGCATGCAGGAGCGTCCGTAGACACCTCCACACGCCGCCCCCACCCCTCCCCCGAGTAAATCACCCCGCTGAGCTCGTCTATAGGTGGAGCCAGGGCCGGCTAACTGGCCGCCACGCTTGGCCCCGCGCCCGTCGCCCCGAGGCCTCCCGCTGGTGGCAACAGGTGACAGAGGTCTGCTGTGTGTAGAGCTGACAGCCCCCTTGCATAGGAACACTTGCTTCATTACCAGAGCTGCCCCCCCCCCACCCCCACCCGAGAGGGAGACAGGGAGACAGACAGACAGAAGTAGAGAGAGAGGCTTTACTGCTGTTTCTGTGGCACTAAACATGCGTTTTTTAAAAGGAGGCGAAAAAGCTCCGTGTGCATCACTCATCTGCTCATGAGTCAACACTCATGATGTCACGCGCCGCCGTGCCAGCCTCACACACAACTATACTGTATTACCAATTTTTCGTATAAAAGGCCTTATTTATTAAAAAAAGGTGGGAGAGTCGGGCTCTTTTTCCATGCACTGGACTCCGCCGTACCTCCCAGAGAGCCCTCGACTGTTAAACCGTCGTGCCACAAACAACCTGCTAAAAACACTTAGGGTATTTCTCCCGTACAGAAATAAACACTGGCCAATTAGTGTTCTTATTTTTGGAACTATTTTAGCTGCCAGAGGAGTCGAGAGTATAACCGACCAGACGTCGTGGGCCAGTCGAGGACTGCACATTTCTTCTGAGAAATGTCCAGGAGCTGCTACTAGCTATCACACGTCAGGCCTCGGGGTATAGTTTATGTCTCCTGAAATGAATCCTCGGCGTGGAAACAATAGCGCCACTATTATCCGGCTGCAGAGAGAGATGAATTCACACGAGGACAGGTCATCTTGATTTATGAAGTGTGAATTAGGAGCTGAGAGTTTTGAGACCAAAGGTGGGGTCGGTGGGGGTTTGCGTGGCACAAACAGCCGTCTGTGTTTGTAGGGGCTGGAGACACCGCGACCTCCCGTCATCCCCCCATCCCTCACCTCCCTCCCACCACCACTACGTTCTTGACTCCCGGCCTGTTCGCTCATTCACAGGGGCAGCAAACCCCTCTGGCACTGGCTGCAGCTTTTGGCTTCTGATGATCTGTACAAAATCCAGCCAGATCGCCATGTGGGGATCAACGCCTCCTCGGCTTTTCGGGCACACGGGGCGCTGAAATGCCGCTAAATGCCCCCCACCTCCCCCCCTGCCCGCCTGCCACAGCAGCAGACGCCTGCTGAGTGTCTGCGCCCGCTCGGTCAGGCTTCATTTGGGTCGCGCGGCAGGTTGATGGAGTGCTGAATCATCCATCAAGAGCACCGAGTGTTTACTTTGATTCCAGTAAAATAAAGGCTGATCCAAAAAAAAAAAAAACAACCTCTGACCTGGACCTGGTCTTAAGCCAAGGAGAGTCCACGGTGGTCCGTGTTGTACCGGTACAAGCTGATGAGGATCCTGCTGAATTCAGGTTCTAGTTGGTCAACCAACATCTATGTGAGAATAAAACTGAGGTGTTTTAAGGCAAGTGAGGCTGTAATGACGACTGTTTTTCTCATCAAACCTTCAAGGATTCCTGTGTGTGCAGCTTCGCCGTAGACTAACCACGGTTTGGTCCCTGAGGCGGTGCTCATTGTTTAAAGTCCGATGTAGCAACTTGAGGTGCGATATTGTAGTCGGAGTTGAAGGGATTTCGCAAGTTCACAAGCTTAATGTCAAACTAATAGAGAGTTAGACGTTATAGCCGGTGTGGTTCCCAGAGTGCGTTTGGGCACACGGATGGGGTTAGCTACAATCAACCAAAAGCCACAATACATGATTCTTCAGTTACTACTAACAAACGTAAACCAGAATCGGCTTCCAGCGCTAAAATCTTCTCCCGTTTGCTGCCTGTTTCTGTCTATACAGATGAATACAGCGTTTTCATAATAAAGTTAATCTCCCAGGATGCAAGGCGTGCTTTCATTCGCCACAGCAGCAGCTTTTGTAGATGACAATTGCCGGAAAACCTTTATTTGCCAGCAACACCGCTAAGCCAACGCAACCGTTCCCATTGACGTGAATGAAGGGGGTCACTTCCTGTTTTGTGTTTTAAATACAGTTTCATTCTTTTCAATACAATTCACCATACTGGGGAAAACTGATGATGCAAAAAGGGAAAATCAGCCAAATTCTCTGAGCAGGGAATGTTTAAAAGAAGTTTTTGTGTACTTGTACTTGTGTAATACCTGACTTGAAGTAGAGCCTTGAAGCCCATCAACCTCTCGAGCTCTCGGACTTTTAGTTTTCGTAAGTGACAGGTTATTTTAAGGATGTCAAACTCATTTCTCGTCTCCCAAACAAAGTGGAGCGCCCGATGCCGTTAAACTCGTCTGCCACCTGTGCGCCGAAACGCAGAGTCAGCACTTTCGGAGTAATGGCCGACCACTTTTTGTTCTGAAGTTTTCGGCTTTAATGACTTTGTTTGGATGCAGAGATTCTGTCTGTGAAATACTGTTTTTATGGCGGAGTGGAAGGAACACACGCTCTCACCAGGCTTCGGGTTGCTTTGAGCGTCAACGCCGCAAAAAACCTGTGGGAAAAACGGGCTAAACGTGCTAATTATAGCGCTCGTTAAAAGCCACAGATATTTACGGGCGTTCTCTACGACCTGATGATGATAGAGACTTGACATATAAAAGATCCATTAGCGATATATATTATCCAACGTTAATAATTACAACGCGCTGGGCTCCAGGGTTCACTAATCCTTTTTTTATCAAACCGTTACTTTGAATCATAAACCTTTACAGCCTTTACACACCAGGGGGCGTCTTTTTTTGTGTGCGATTTATCCGCATGTCAATATATATTTTTCCAAACAGTTGTTTTTGTTTCACACTGAAGGCAAATATTACACAGAGATAAGTGACATATTTGTGTTGATTTTTTTCATGAGCTTTCACATTACCAATTAAGTCATTGTCCAATCACGTCGTGCCGAACGGGATGAGGATTTTTTGTATTTTTTTAACAAAACTTTTAACTCGTCGGCATATAATGACATTTTCTAGTCTAATTTAGCTACTTAGTTAGCAACCGCCCTTTTTTTAAAGATGCGTAAAAGCTTCAAAGATTCACCAGACAGGTATTTACTGACGTGTTTTACATCGCAAAACAAAAACGTTGAAATCTCCTAAGCCTGTGTTAACCACAGACCTTAATTCAGGCATCTAACCAAAAACACATTCAAAAAATGGCACATCGGCTTCTAGACGAGGGAAACAGGAAGTGTAAAAAAATGCTGACTCATGTCTGTGTTTTAGGACTCAATCCTGCAGCAGTCGACGACTATTTTACAACGACACGTAGTCCGAACCGAGGCGACGACAAACTTTATTAGCGACCTTGACAAAGGCGGCACGGATCGGATCCACTCCTTCCGTTCTTACCCTTTCACAATAAAAGCCCCCAGACGTGTACACTACTGGAGGGAACTCAAATTAATTTGTATTTTAGCTAAAGGAAACTTAATAAAATACCTTCCAGAAGCTTGGGCGATACAATGGTTTACGTGAGATGGACTCGGATGCTGCTCTGGGTCTAAAGGCTCCTGATTGTTTATTTATTTATGGATTATTTCATAGGTTGTTGTTGTTTTTGCACCGTTTTATTTGTCACTAGTGTCCAGTGGTTCTTTAAAATCTTTATTAGACATTAAATATCTTCAGACAATCAGTCGCTTAAAATGACTATTTAGAACAAAATCCCCTTTTATTAAGTAAATAGTGTGACTCATCAAGAATGCAAATGTGCCATACATCTCATGGTCAGTGGTCAGAAGTGGCAATACATTTTAATTAAGTTCACAGCGGGAGTGATTATTGTGATTGTGTGTGTGTGTGTGTGTGTGTGTGTGTGTGCTCTTGGATCGCGGCGGAGTGGAAAAAAGTGCTAAAACAAACTAGCAAATTGCACACCTCCCCGAGTGCCAGAGTAAACAGAATAGCACCCACTTCGTGTCTCTGTGTGTATTCAGCTTTTGGCAATGTGGCCTCAATTAGCGGGAGGTGTGAACAAAAAAACACGGCGAAACAAGGGGGGGAGATAAAGCACGTGTGAAAAGGTGATTTGTGTTGTTTTTTTTGTCTGTCATCGATAAAGCTTCCTGCTGCAGATTCAAGAATAAAAGATGGATGAAAGCTATCAGGATCATTGAATCTCCTTTTCTGTTTGTGTGTGTGTGTGTGTGTGTGTGTGTGTGTGTGTGTGTGTGTGTGTGTGTGTGTGTCTACCTGAGCGTGCCTCGGTCTCGGTTCCGGCACTGAAGGTTCCTGCCAAGAGCCAGAAGTCTGCTTTTCCTCACTAAATGAGAAATCAGCGGGGAAGGGGCTACAATGACCTGTAGCACGGCTCAAACAAGGAGATTCATTTTGAATGCGTATCCTGAAGCAAAGGTTTTTTAAAAGTCTCCTCAAGAGAAACAGACCTTCTTTAAAAAAAAAAAAAAAGAAGGGGGTCATTACATCGGAGGGTTTATTAGCCAAAGGGAACTGTGTTTGGTTAACTTGAGAATCCAAAAAAAAGGCTCAATTAAGCAGGCGTCTGTCTCAAGTAGGCTGTCTTTTTTTTAAAAGGAGGAATATTTCACTATCAGAATGTTCCTGTGGTAAAACAGTAGGAAGGGATTAGAAGAAACAAAAACAACTCGGCGTTAAATGAGCCTGGCAACGCTGATGACATTTAATTAGAACCATATTTGGACTTCACCCACGCAGCTCACGATTTTAGAAATGAAATATTCCAGCGGGTGAAATATTATTCAGCATGCTGGGTTTTTTTTTTTAATTTTGAGATTTTTATTGCATCTTTAAGAGGCTGACATTTTTTTTTGCATGTAACATGTATGTGTGAATGCAATGGATTTATCTGTCAAGCATTTTTTTTTTTTTTTTTGGTTTGGTTTATGATACGTGCCGGTCAGATGAAAAATATACGGGTGACATTTTCCAGACTTTTCGCCATCATTTACCGTAAACTAAATGAGTCGCTCAAAGTGTGTGTGTGTGTGTGTGTGTGTGTGTGTGAGTGTGAGTGTGAGTGAATTAGCTCATTCAAAAAATGAAACAGAGATGCATTTATCTAAACGCGGATGGTTTACGGCTGATGTAGCAGCTGGCTAAGTTCTTCCACTAAATTATTTTTCAAAGAATGATTCTCTGAGCTGAGCTTCGACAGGTTTTCGAAAAAAAAAAAAATTGTGATACTTTCCATGAGCCCCACCGCTTTTTTAGTTGAGCGTTGTTTATTTGGGAGCTAATTTTTGGGCCCCCACTTTATTGAGACGCTGGTTTACAGGCAGAAAATATCGTCCCGTATGAGTTGGACATGCGTTATAAAATCTCGTTTTCAGACTGTTAATTGTGTCTTTATTCAATTAGCAGAGAGTTGCCTGCTAATTGGTTGATTGGGTGATCGTCTTACTGGAAAAAAATTTGTGGAACGAATAGAAGCTGCAGCTTTCCTTTCCTTGTGTTTCCCCTCCCTTGCACTGTCGCTTTCACGTGGTTTTCAACATGATCTCATCCCACGCTGTCTGACAGCATCACATATGTTCTGTATCGGCTTGTTTCAAATGACTCTCCACATCATTTCATGCACATTTACACAAGAAAGACTTGAGATCACGAGAAGCACAAGAAGTGAAATATTCAGATGCTTTTTTACTGAAGCAAAAACGTAGAAGCTGGTAACTAGAACCGTAGTATAAAGTATCAGAAAATGGACATTTAACTTGAGTTGCTGCTGTTTTTTTTTGTTTTTTTTTGTATTTGCAAGACCTTTTTGGTGCTTTTTTATTAGTTCTTTTAAAGTAGAAACAATTTGACTTTAAATGACCTGGAAATGTTACCGGTTTCACCAGAAAGCCTCGAGATCACGGCGTCTCACTGATTCTGGCTCTGAAGTGAAATATCCAGAAGAAGCTGGTAACTCGAACCGTCGTATAAAGTATCAGAAAATGGAGAAAAGGCTGTTTTGGGTCGTATTTGTGAGACCTTCTGGGTGCTTTTGTGCAGAAGGATTCTCCAGATGAAAGACTTCCAACAATCATTCCCACTGTGAGGCTGATTTAAGGATGTCTGGAGAACCGACAGGGGGCGTCTCCTCTGCGATGCTTACCCCCCTCCCCCCGCCCCTCTCCACCCCCCCAGCGCGGTGGAAGAAGGAGGTATTGGGGATCTCCTCCTAGACAACAAACCCACATTCAAAGAGGGGCGCGCGGATTACGTCACGCTCCGTGCGGAGGATATAACGCAGGTCGCGGGTTTACGCTCGGCGCTGTGCTGTGGAGGAGACGAAGGGAGCGACGCATCATGCCGAGCCCGCGTGCACGGAGCCCCGAGGACACAGCTGAGATTTTGTTTTACGCGAAGAAGTAGTTTGCGTCGCGTGTCATCATGGGAAAGTGAATGTTGAAGGGGACTCTAAAAACGCATTTTTGGATACACGGCTCACGCGTAATTACGCACGAGAAGAAGTGTTTTTGAAGCAGCTCCCCTCCGCGCGCACTGACATGGATCAGCCTCAGCAGTGCGTCGCCATGTATCTGCTGGTGCTCGCCCTCGGTCTGCTCCTGGACCGGGGGACTTGTCAGCACTACTACCTCCTCCGGCCCATCCCGAGTGACAGCCTGCCGCTGGTGGAATTAAAAGAGGACCCGGACCCCGTCTTCGACCCCAAGGAGCGGGACCTTAACGAGACGGAGCTGAAGAGCCTCCTGGGCGACTTCGACGGCCGCTACTTGTCCGTGCTGCCGCCGCTGGAGGACAAAAACGCCGGTGGCAACGACGAGCTCGACGACGTGGACGCGCAGAAGCCCGGCGGCGGCGTGCTGCCCAAGGAGATCCGGGCGGTGGACTTCGACGTCCAGTTCGGCAAGAAGCACAAGCCCAGCAAGAAGCTGAAGCGGCGGCTGCAGCAGTGGCTGTGGGCGTACTCCTTCTGCCCGGTCGCGTACACGTGGACCGACCTGGGCAACCGCTTCTGGCCGCGGTTCGTGCGCGTCGGCAGCTGCCTCGGAAAGCGGTCGTGTTCGGTTCCGGAGGGGATGGTGTGCAAACCGGCGAACTCGACCCACCTGACTATACTGAGGTGGAGGTGCGTGCAGAGGAAAGGGGGACTGAAATGTGCCTGGATTCCGGTTCAGTACCCGATCATCACGGACTGCAAATGCTCCTGTTCAAGTTAAAACACACAAAGACTCTAAAATAATAAATTATAAGCTCATATTTTTGTGATTCTTGTTTTTTCACGTGCACTACCGAGTGTAGGAATGTATTTTCTGTATATGGGTGCCATGCAGTTATATATAGCTCCCCCTGTACAAAGTCAGTATTATTTGTAACCAGAGCCTACTTTATTTGTTGGAGAATATTGGTTATATATATATATATTTTGTATTTATGGAGATATGGCGCATAGAGCCGCGTTAAAAAAAGGACTTTTCTGTTTTTGGATTAAAAACAGATCGACCTCAAGAGTTGAACGTGGAATTATTGATACAATCTGTGTATCGCTGTTTGATCCTGTAAATTAAGGGAAAATGTGCTATTTATTCTTTATATTCGTACAATAAAACGACACTGAAATGACTTTAAATGCTTTTTCTCCTCCTTGACTCCCTCGAAAGTCAACCTGCCAGCGTGCATGATGGGAAGTTCTCACGCCGACGTCATCAGAAACTTCGTGGTGTCTTTCTCTTTTCCGTATGTGTCTTAAGGAGGGTTCGGTGTTTTGGAAGTGTGTATTTTATGTCTGAATGACGATTCAAAGTGACCCATTGAAGTGGAAATGATGACAATCGGTTTATGTCCGAGCAAGATTTCACATCCAGTACAAAGAAGTAGCTTTGGTGTAAAAAACATAGATAAACATGCTATAAATGTGCACAAGAGGCAGGGATGTGCAAAATATATATATTCAGGGAGATATGCAAAGGGTCACAGTATTTCTAATCAAATAATACACAAAGTACAGAGATATTAGTCCTAAAATGTGATGATGTAACATATATGATACTTACAGTAAGTAAACGCATAGAATTGGTTCCTGATCCTGGTCCCTGGTGAATTATGTAATATATATATATATTTTTTGTATAAAGAAGCAGATATTCATTTGAAATATATTCACCTTTGTTTCCAGTATTTAGACGTGAACGTGTCTCGGTGGAATCTGTGATTTCTTCCCTCTCATTTTTACCACCACCACCACATAATAACCATTTTTCTCTCTTCTAATCTCTTCAACTCTTGAACTCTTCTCTCCAGTTTCTTTTTTCTACAAAAAAAAAAGTCATTAAATGCAACCGCAGCGTCGCACCAAATGGAAATATTCTGGATTTTGGTATTTTTTTTGGAGACGTTGGGATCTTCCCCTAGAATCTGAAGTTGGAAGAATTGAAGCATTAAGCACTGTGTGAGTTTGGTGTAGCTGCCCCCCCTCCTCTTGGTGGGTTAGACTGTGGGGCACCAGCCTTGTGTTTTGTTCCCCTTGTGTTTAGTCCTGTAATGATGCTCCTCAGCCTCGGATCCGGCACGCCAGCCTTGGATGTGGAGCGTGCTCGGGTCCTCGGGAGATTGACGGTGATCCCCGTTTTGAACAAAGCTCATGATGGTCATGTGACCAGCCTCGTGGATATTCCACCTATTTCAGGATGGAGTGTCATCGTCAGTGTTAAAGGATGAAGGCTTTAACAGCTGTCATACTTTCTTCTTTTGTTCCGTTCCAACCTGTTATCGTCTAGTTTAGGTATTTCTGTTTCCCTTTGTAGTTTCATTTATGGGACGGTTTCAAAAGTCGATATTCCTCCCCGGAATCGACTTATGTCTACTTATTTTTTATGGTAGAGCAGATGGCTGAACGTTATATCCTTTTCTGGAAGTGTCCCCCAAATCACGGACAATACCTTTACATTTGAAATCCAAAGTATGAGCAAAAACTCATTTACAGGAATCCATTGATTCATGATAAATTGTATCTTGAAGAGCATAATTCAACTTTTTTTTGTTGTTTAAGAAGGAAAAATATCTCAATAATCGATATTATCGGATCACAATACAAATCACATCGGCTCCCAAGTATAAAATCGAATGGGAACCGAAGCGTATCGTCCCTCCACCAAGACATTAACATGCACCAAATATTTTTGCAGTTTTTCCACAAAGAGACGAGATTCCTAATAAGTTAAGTTTACTAGCCGATGAAAATGAATATTCCTGTTTACATGTCGTTGCTCACATTCCCTTAACGTAGCGTCGGTCGCCGTCTTACCCGTTCTCACCGGCATCATCGGGTCCGTTTGATGAAAACGTTGGTGTTGTGAATATGTGTGCATATCTAAGTCCTGCTTCAAAGGTCTGTGCATCCATGTTGACGGAACGTAATATTGTGAATGTGACGTATACGTGATGATATCAGCAATATCACACGTCTTAATTGGGGAAAAAGCTCCATTCAGAATTCAGAACTTCCCAACTGAAATTCAATTTTCAATTAAATTGTATTTATAGTGTCATATCACGACAGAAGTCATCTCAGGACACTTAACACATGGAGCAGGACTAGAATACGCTCAATTTCCAGAGTCGATACAATTTCAAAGTCCCAGCATCACCCAGGGGCGACAGTGGCCAGAAAAAAACTGGTTTTCAGGCAGAAATCTGGTGCAGCCCAGGCCCTTGGGTTCCAGTAGTATAGTAGTATTAACAGTAGTATTAACAGAAGAGTATCAACAGTAGTAGTCCATGGCAGCAGGCACGGCCACGCCCAGATGGATCGAAGGTGTTTATGTGACCCAAACTTTGGAATATTGTCTTATTCACAATAACGTGGTCGACACGTTGACTATCTCTCCTGTGGGTTTTCTCCCTCGGCCGCCCGCTGTCAGCTGATCTGTGGCGGCGGAGTGATACGTGTTGACAGGGCAGCTCCAGCTGCAGACCCGCAGGATGCCGACGCCCCCTTCGCCGTCACCTCGCAGATACGTGGTCGGGTGTCTGGTCCGAGATGGCGGACGGTGTGATCCGTTAACGTAACCATCTCTCCTTTTATCGCCTCCCTTCAACCTCATCAACGTTCTTTTCTTCTCTCTGTGGAAATATTCCGAACCTCGCTGCTGATTAAATTCTCCTCCAGGGTTTCAGATATTTCCCTGATCAAAGCAAACTTTTTATCCTCCTCGGGTGTTCATGCCAACAATATCAAACATTTTCATTACAGATGATAAAACGAAGTGGAGCTCGTTAATAAGCCAGAGGTAGCCTTCGTTAAGAAAACAAGCCGAGCGTGTTTATTGAGGGATCATTTTAAAATAATGGCGTTAAACAGTTTCTTTTTTTAGGCAGTGATGAACGCTGAAGTGTCTTTCTGAGTTGCAATTTGTTTATTTTTATTTTCAATATTTTCTTCATCTCTTCTTTTATAAGTCTTTACGTTGAGAGAAAAGATGATTTAGTATCCCAGAGAAATGTCTTCATATTGTGTGTGTGTGTGTGTGTGTGTGTGTGTGTATCATCTAATCCAGACATGACACACTTTCCTAATGATGAAATGACACATTTGTGAACCACCTTTGGTTTGTTCTGACCAAAGAAAACTCACGTTTCCACTTAGTCCTGAAATTAAGGAAATAAACAAAGATAATAACCTGCATAATATTTATTTATGTATTTGTCTTTAAAAGTTAAAAGTTACAAAATGTTATTTCTCCTGATTTCCCAAAATGTATTTCTAAAGCCGGAAGAATAATATTTATTTATTTCTGCCTTCATAGTTTTTCACGATCGCTTGATTGATTTCTTTCCATCTTTAAATATTATTTCAAATTTTCTGGCTTCAGAAGGAGAACGTAATTGACGTAATTAAGAAAGATGGATAAAGATTTTTGGATTTTGAATCGTCGACCTGCGATCCGTCAAACCTTTTCTCTTCATTAGTTCGTCCGCGGAGACGAACCCTTCGCTGTAATGACCTGATGATTCGTCTGCGTGCGTCTGTCAATATGATCAAATATGAAGGAGCTGCCGTCCAGATGTCCGGCTGCGTCTCGCAGCAGAGGCTTCTGGGAAAGAAAACGCTGAATGAAGGCAGGTGTTCACTGCGTGTGGAACAGCTGTTTCTCTGCAGCTCATATGAAACCTTTTTTTCCTCCAGTCTTTTGACTATTTTTGTCTAATCAAGTTTTTTTTTGTTTTTTTTGACGACCTTCGGGTTGCTCGGTTATGGTTGGGCATTCTGTTGCTAGTAGCAACCATCACTGGCTGCAGTTCAAGAGCACTTCCTGTTTAACTGGAACTGAAAATCCTGAATGTACGATTTGAGATTTTTTTTTAAACTTTTGGCTCAGCTAGGTGTTAGCATGCTAATGGATTAGTTCGCTCATATTTTCTTCCATTCAACAAAGCAAGGCACTTTTATTTGTATGGAACGTGTCAAAAACAAGGCGATTCAAAGTGCCAAAAAGCAAAACGGTTTATTTTTATTTTAAAAATTGTGTTCCAAAACCAAATCAGTATGTTTATGAATTATTTATGAGCTTTCAGAGTCAATATAAACAAGCTTAATAACAGCGTTTGATTTAAATTCAAACCACATTAACTTTTAGTTTAGAGGGTATGTTTGATTTGTTTCATATTTATTGTTATTATTATCTAAGATCTTCCTGCAGTGTTTTGATTGATTTTTGTCATTTTAATTGTGTTTCTCTAAATCGGTGCTAAAAAAAAAGTTCCTCAAAAACACAGTTTTTATCCAAAACAGTCGTGACCTTTTTGTCAAACTTTGGCGCCTCGAGTCCGACTTTGTTTTTTTTATTTTTTTTATTTTGGAGCGTCAAATGAGAACTGTGTGGCCAAAACTGTCTTTATGCTGTTTTTTTTTCAGTGTATTTGTCAGATCATATTAATAATCCATTTTTTTTGTGTAATTAAATGATGCTAGCGTTGCTACGTGTCGCTAATGCAGCATTCATCTACACAGATTTATTAACGTGTCATACTTTCTCAGAGGACTTTTTTTTCCAAAGTCATTTTTCTACAATACATTTGGCCCGACTCATCGTTTCCGTGATTTATTATTATCATTGATAACGTCTGTATTGATCGACCCTTTTCTCTGCTTCTGTCTTCCACCTGCTGGTCTATATTTCATATTAATGTATAGATGATAAAATCCAATAAGTCTAATCCCACTGATATCTGGGAACAAACCACATCAGTGGATCAACTTTAAAATGGGACTTTTTGGGGGTTTTATGGATATATTATGTATTTGTATTTTATTTTGAAATCTTAACGAGCAAAAAATACAATTAGCTTGTTCTTTAAATGTTTATTTTCCTTAATTTGTGTGTGCCTCAACCTAGCAATACAAGTAAGTAAATAGATAAATAAATAAATGCAATAAACACACATAGTAGAAAAGAAACCAAACATTTAGTGTGGCATGTGAAGAGGACCTTTCAATAGATTTAAAAAATGAACTTTGACCTCAGGAGGGTTCGGTGTCTCGCTCAAGGACGCTGGGGATTGAACCGCCAACCTTCCTGTTAAAGGTGGACTCGCTCTACCCGCCTTGTGTTTTTCACAGTTGCTTGTTTGTTTGTTTTTTCAAAATAAAAGTCTGAATGTAATTTGTCAAACGAGGTTACAGACATCAGCGGCCGGTTTGTTCGGCGTGCAGTCCGCTGAAAGAGGCAGACGCATCCTGTCAAAGGCTTATGAGTTCGGTAAAGGATGCTGTTTGGCATGCGGCCCGGCTCATTGTGCTCTCCCACACGTCACATAATGGGACGCTCTTTGAAACGTCCTCTCTGCTGCTGCTTCTCCACCGTCCTGCTCATGTTGATTTTTCCAGCATTTTTAAAAATATATTTTTCAGCGTCCTCTGTAAATTTCGACCCAAGACTGGGAGGGGGGGGGGGGGAGGGGGGGGTGATGACTCGTGGGGGAGTGTGATCCTCTGCTGTTTGATGTCCAGAGCTCGTTAATCCACAAAAAACCTCATCTGGTATGCAAGGTCAGACCCCGAAACTTTGAAGTGCGTCCGTTTTAACCCAAAGGATCAGGAACTGTTAGACACACACGTTGGCCTTCGTACGGGGTGCTGGAAATCCTTGAAAACACTTGAATGTTGTTGTCAAAGTGCTTGGATTTAGACTAAAGGTCTTGAAGTGTGTGTTGTATGTGATGACATCTATGATAGAACAGAGAAAAGAAGATCTCCATATTTGAGGGACTGAAAACAGCATTTTCTGACATTTCTTTATGGAAAATGCCTTTTGATGATGAACAGATGATGAAAATAGTTGGTGATTATATTTCTGTGGATCTGTTAGTGGAATTAGTTTTCCTTTCATTTGTGGTCCTTCTGTAAAAAGCTGTCTCCAAACATCATTCCCCTGCATCCAATACAACATCTTTTTCTCCAAACACACATAATTGGAGGAATGTGTGGAACTTTTTATGTTTTCCTCAGGGAGCGTAGCTTTATAAGAAGCACGCAGAATAAATAACCCACATGTTAGCTCCCACTTAGGAAAACAGCTTCTGCCACCTCTGAACCACGTAACAATAATTCACAATTTATTCATTTTTTTGGGTGAAGAAAAAAAAAGGTTTTATTTGCACCGAGTTCTTCGGAAACGGCGCCGAATGACGAGAATCGAGTGTTTGTTATGTAAAATAAAAATCAACAGCGGCCCCCGCTTTGCACCCAGCGTAGGAATTCACCGCAATTAACTCTTGAGCATCACATGTAAATATGAAGGTTTTTTTTGGGGGGGGGGATCCCGGGGCCTTTGTTCCAGCCCTTGGCTGGCCGCCACGCCGCCTCGGTTGGCGGCACCTAGCTATAATTTTCTCACAATGGCTGGCGTGTGAGCCGTCCATCATTTCCTCCCAAATCCCCTCATTGGCAGCTCGGCTATCACGCCGTTATCTCCCATAAGCTGCCTCTGGGACGTTTAATTAATTAAGTCTTTGATCAGATGTTGGCGGTATCTAAGGAGATAACTTTCTGGAGGTCCGTGAGACTCTCACATGCAACTTCAGGATCTCTGCAAATAGTTTCCTGGTCTTTTTTTTTTTTTTTAAGATTTAGCCTCTTGACTTCAGAAAGTAATACCAAGGAGTCTCATTACAGAGACCTCCTGAGTCTGACATCTTATCTCAGTTTAGGACGACCTTTAGGATTTTTTTAATATAAAAAACATGCTTCCTACTGCATTGAGAAGGGAAAAAAGAAAATCTTATCTAAGGATAGAGATTTGGCTTTTATAAACCCACAAGGTCGACGGTTTGATCGCGTTTCCTGAACACTTACATTAAGGTCGGACACGACGAGGCTCCTGGGTCCTAAAGTACCATTTAATATCCACTTGATGAAGGTGTCCAGGGGGAGTTAAAAACCATCACAATTAGGTTTTATTCATTATTCGATCAGTAAATGTCATTTAGTTTCCTGGACTCGATGTGATGTGAAGTTAACAGTCGATCAATGTTCAATAAGGCATCGCATTTCTTTCAAATACGCACATTTATTGTCGTTTAGCTCCACCATGTAACAGCGGCGTTGGTTGGAATCCGGACAGCGATAATCATTCTCATTCAAGCCGATATTCTGGATTCTTGTTGGATCCGGTTTGTGACGAGGATCTTGTGTGAAGGTCTTCATCGCTGGCCAGAGGTTTGGGGTTTTGGTAGGATAGTTGAGGACAGTTATCTGGGATTCCTGCTTGCGTCGGGATGACGGGACCCAGGTGTCTGCTGGGAAAACTGGGGGATTACTTTGTCGGCTTTCCTGGATAAATTCAGCTGGATCCTCTCACTTTCCTTCTTTTCTCTCGCTGTTGAACATCTCGTGGTTCAGACGGCTTCAACTTGACTTCATGATGCTTAATATGCAGCAGGTGAACTGTGTGTGTTGGCAGCCGCATTCTGCATCTTAGGGTGTAGCTTTGCAGCACTTCCCATGTCCAGTGGACGATAGTCATCTGCTTCCTGTTTACACGGCGTACGACGCGTGTTATCCGGGATCCAGGTCCATCAGCCACTTTGGCAGCCGGGGTTTCTTTGAAACGTTACCGGGAGCCGAGACTAAACGGACCTCGCGTCTCCATGGTAACGCTGCGGCGCCCTCATTAACACGCCGGTGGTTTCTGATGCATCATGCAACATGTCGACAAAGTACTTGTGTTTATCTCACTTGTTGAAAAGGAGAACTAACACTCAGTCAGTTGATTAGTTGTTAGAGACATCTCCATGGTTACCGCTCGCCAAACGGAAACCGCTCCTCCTAAAAAACAAAACACAAATTACCGTTTCTTAGATTTGTGTTGCATTTAAACAAACGAGCTAAAAAACCCAAAGTGTTAATTAGTGAGCTGGAGGTGTCGGGGCTAATCGTTACCAGTCTTTTAATGCTAAGCTAAGCTGCTCTCAAACAGAAAAAGGATTTCCTGGATATGAAGCGCTGACGCTGATTTACTGCATTATTCCTGCAGATCCAGATGCCTGATGTATAAAGAGAGAGAGGAACGGGGGGAAGCAGGCGTCCAGAGGTTTGGACGACTGCAGATTTATCACCCGGAGTGGAAAAGAAAGTGCTGCTCAGGCTGGAGAGCGGCGTTTCCACTTCGCTTTAATTCAGTGTGAAGTGTTTAAAGACACATGAGTGTGTGTTTTTAGGGGAGATAAACGGGGGAAACCCAGGCTGCTGCTTCTTGTTTTCTCTTCTTTCCATCCAGACTGACACCCTAATGCGTTCTGATCGTTCTCTGGAGATATTTACCAGTTTGGTTGTTGACTCCCGGAGCTCTCGCTGGTACATTTGATTTATTTTGAGCTGGCGAAGACTGGAAGCCATCATTTTGTTATTTTTAACGGAGGAATATTAATGACAGCTGCTTTGCAAATGCATGAGGAGATTTCTGCCACCTAGTGGTGGAGATATTCTCTTTTCCACGACTGCTCTTAAAGTGTAGCTCGTTCCTCCTCCTCCTCCTCCTCCTCCTGTCTGTCTGTCTGCCTGTCTGTCTGCCTGTCTGTCTCGGCGATGACAGACGCAGCATGCAAACTGCCACGCCGCTTTGGTCTGTGATTAAAACGTGTTCATCAGCATGTTAACGAGGGCTAATATTAGCAACGGGACATTAGCTCAGCTTTTGTCTTGATATATTTAGATCTGAGGGTCTGAAAGGAATCCGTTTGAAGTGTGTTTCATCACAGAGCTCTCCAAAACATTCCTTTTTTTAAATATTACGTCTGCGTTATGAAGACGAACCCCTCCGTGTGAGAAATCTGAGGTCATTGGCACATTCATAGCCACGTTAACCTGAAGCGCCGCAATTATAGCAATTATATCAAGCACACTTTTTTTTGTTGCGACTCCAAGAAATGGATTGGTTTCACCCGTTCCTCTAATGAGAGCGTCGGGCCAACGGCATGAGCTCAAATAAATACATGAAAGCCGGGAGGAGATTCCCATTATCTTCCTGAAGAAATGAAGAAACGCGGGAACGGAAGACGCCATCAAAAAAACTCTGTTTCTCACAAACAGAGAGGGTTTTGTGTGTGCCCCCCCCCCCCCCCCTCCTTCTCCTTAGTACGACCCAGGCGGTAATAAAAAAAAGAGCTCAGGCAGACCGTGTTGGTCCTGTAAACGTAATCTGCAAAGTGTTAATTACAACCTGGCGCCTCTGTGAAAGCCGTGTGTGCTGGAAGTCAGCTGAGTCCTGACCCCCCCCCCCCCCCCCCCCCACATGGACCGAGCCATGGTGACAGCCTTGGAAACGAGGTTTTCTCTCTCCCTCCCTGTTGATGAGCCTGCTTGAATGGGCCGCTTTAAACAAATTAAGAGCCAGTCGGATGCCGTGTTTGTGTGACCCCCCCCTCTCCACCCTCGGGGGAGGAGGGGGGGGCAGCCAGAGATCCTGTGTTGTTTACTGCCATTCATGTGAAGTGCCGGTTTGTGTGGTAAACACACACAAACCTCCTCACAGATGACACTCGGGTCTTAAAGCTGCGTGACGGGACGACGCCGCGGCGAGGACGTTGTTTATGGGCTCTTATTATTGCTTTTACTTCTCTTTATGAGCATGTAAAGTACATTTTGGCACTTTTTTTGGGTGATTAACTGACTGGCCAAACCATTTGATTAATCAATTAATCCTTTTGAGTAATTTTCTAACCGAAACGTAATATTCAAATAACTCCAAATATCATGAATCTTGAAGATAATAATCTATTATTACTTCACTAAAGGTGATTTATCAGGATAAGTCAACTGGCCAAACATTTATTGGCCACTATTTGATAATCAATTCATCCTTTTGAGTAATTTAACCAAAACTTAATATTCAAACAAACAAAATATTCATAGATCTTGAAAATAAAAGTGTTTTATTACTTGATTAGTCAGGATTAAACATTTGTTAAACATCAATTAATCCTTTCAAACATAACATCTTGAAAATAAAGTTGCAACCAAAAGATGGCACTTCTCTCTTTTTTAAATACTTCTTTCTCGCACCGTTTCTTATTATTTACACCCGTCAGCTTGATCTTGCCGATGCGTTAATGTGTTTTAATTCAAAAGGAGGACCAGGTTTCTCTCTGATTTTTGTTATTGAGTTATTGTGTAACCTCCAAAAGGTTTGAAGGATGGCTCGTCTACAGGTCTTTTTCCCCCCAAGGAGCAAAAAAGCGAAAAGCCTCTTCTATCTGGACATTAATCTACCGCTGTGAGACAGACACGCTTGTTTAGCTCGCACAAAGCCCAGTAAGCTGTTGTCTCTCCGTCTGCAGAGCCACTGGAGGCTGCGATGGCTGGAGCCAGAGTAATGACCTGTGAAATTCACCGATGGAGTCGTTCCTGTTGCACACAGATCCGCCGGCACCGGTGCCCCTTAGTCTTCGCCCGGCCCCGCCGCTGATTTATCAGCGCGCCTCTGCTGGTGCCGCCGGCTTTGTGAAGGTTTTTTTTTTTTTTTTTTTAATGCGGGTCGACCCCCAGTTGGAGAATTTGAGAACGTCAAAAGCTTGGTGAAAAAATATCCGTGAAACGCTACATTTTAAAGTTTGTTAACACGGTCAAATGTCAATATTTGAGCTCCACTTCCACTAATCAGGGTTCACACGGGTGCTGGAAATCCTTGAAAACACTTGCATTTTAGTGTGGTGTTTCCAAGGTTTGAAAAGTGCTTGGATGTAGACTAAAGGTCTTGAAATGTGTGTTGTATGTGATGACATCTATGATAGAACAGAAAAGAAGATCTCCATATCTGAGGGACTGAAAACAGCATTTTGTGACATTTCTTTATGAAAAATGACTTTTGATGATGAACAGATGATGAAAATAGTTGGTGATTATATTTCTGTGGATCTGTTAGTGGAATTAGTTTTCCTTTCATTTGTGGTCCTTCTGTAAAAAGCTGTCTCCAAACATCATGTTGGTTGTTTAGAGGACAATAACATCTCATTTAATGTGATGAACAAGTGACATAATAAGTAGACTGAATACTGACCATTGGATTGATACAAAGATGGAGTTTACCACAGCTGGAAGGGGCTGGAAAAGCATGGAAATGCACCTTGAAATGCTTGAAAAGTGCTTGAATCTGACTTTGGAGAAGGTGAAGGAACCCTGACGAATGTATCATGGCAATGGTTTCAAATATTTACACTGCTTTGTCCTGTGAAATAGTCTATATTTTCCCTCCTGCTCAGTCTGATTACGGATGTGAGGCTGGAAGTGAAGGAGAGCAGCTTTTTGAAGGTGGTAAGGAGAGAGAGCGTTCCCCTGAGAGCAGATTATGCAAAGATCAAGCGGGGCAAACTTCCCCGCTGGCACCTTCTGTCTGTTAGATACAGTTTGACTTTGTTACCTCGGATGCACAGCCGAGGGAGATTCCTCCTGCTTTCCTGCCCCCCGTGGGTGTTCAGAGAAACTGGCTTTCATCGACTTCACCCTGCATCTCTCTGTGGTTTACCACAGTGGATTATTGTGTTATTAGGCAACAAACATGTTAGAATTGCTAGAATTTACACAATGATGTCTGTGAACCAAAGCTAGGCTGCACAGTCTTGCAAAATGCTAATGCCAGCATGCCATCATGGTGGAGCAGCCAATGTTAAGAGCCGGTGTGAGGGAATAACAATGAACCATCGCATTTCCATCAGTGGTTCTCACAGAGATGTGTGTTAATCAAATATTACCTTTGAATGTGAAGATTCATTCAGTTTCCATCAATTCTCCTTTTATTCTCTATTTCTGTGTAATTTCCCCCCTTTTTTATAAATTAATATACTCATACCACGATTACATTAAATATGACATTTCTGAACCCCAAATACTTTTTATGTATATTTATATCACTTTGGCATTTTTAAAATTGCAATCTCACATATGTTGGGCAATAAAACGGGGTTTCTCCTGGGTGAAAGTCCCATGTTTGATCCAACCATCCACCCGACTTCCTGCCTCCCTTTGTTTGAACCGGTTTGCGTTGAAAACGTAATTGATTCATGGGACGGTCACTTTTAGGAGACTCGGCTGTATGACGTATCTTTGGGTGTACCTCAAGGCTCAATTTTAGGTCCTCTATTTTCTTCTTTTTAATCTTTAAACACTATGATCACTATGAGGTCATCCGAGATGCATCTGCACGGATATTGTGCGACTGCTTGTTGCCATTTACGCAACACGAAGCCTGGCTGCTAATTTTCTTTAACTGTACGTCGGATAAACGGTGGTTCTCGATGTCCCGAACTTCAGTGTAGAGGTAAGATCTTAAGCCCGAGCCCGAGCCCGAGCCCGACCCGACCCGAATTTCGGGTCGGGTCGGGTATAAAATGTCAATCATTACGTTCGGGTCGGGTCGGGCCGGGCTTCTCTCTCGCTGACTTTCTTTTTTTTTTTTTAATATTCACATTTATTTGCATTATTCTATTTAAATGTCTATTATCACCCCGTCATTGCTCTTCTTTGTCTCTCTGCGCGCTCTCTCTCTCTGCGCGCTCTCTCTCTCTCCCTCTCCCCGTCTCTCTCTCTGCGCTCTCTCTCTCTCCCTCTCCCCGTCTCTCTCTCTCTCTCTCTCTCTCTCTCTCTCTCTCTCTCTCTCTCTCTCTCTCTCTCTCTCTATCTCTCTCTCTTAAAGTGCCGCGCTAGATTCTTAGGACGTACTCTGAGTCCTCACAAATAAAATATGAAATTTCGGGTTTGGTTCGGGCTCGGGCCTGCAAATCAAGTTAATTGCTCGGGTTCGGGCCGGGTCGGGCTTTAATCCCGCGGGCCTGGGTCGGGTCGGGCTGGATTTTTTAGGCCCGATCTTACCTCTACTTCAGTGTGACCGAAGTTTTTTACATTCAAGAGGGAGACATCTTAGGACATCTGACATTATGAGGACTTACACAGAGATTGTGAAAGTCATTCATTGAGCGATACATTGTTTTTATGGTCCATACTGATGAACGCTTTTCATGAATTTGTAATATCTGCGTGACTTCGCTGAATAGCAATAAGTCACTTATCACAAATGTAGCTGACGAGTACCGAAGGATGTGAAACTGTCATTTAATTAGTTTTAAAGTTTTTCATGCTCGTAATATCTAACATTTATCGAATTGCCCTGCTCACGATCCCCGGAAGGCCAGGACTTATTTTTAAAATTAACTTTTAATCAGCTTGACTTTTTTTTTTTTTTTTTTACATCCTTGTCGTTAGAGCTGCATAAAACTAACACAAGCTCAGTTCAGTCCAAGGTTATTATTAATTAATTATTTAAGTCTTCTTTATATATTCTGCTCAGAAATTCAAATCAATGTCGTTGATTGTGAAATGTCATTTATTCCCTTTATTTGCAGAAACCCAATAAATGAATTCCCTTCTAATTCCACTCATTCATCCATTTAATTGCTTTAAATTCATAAATGTGAATTATTTTTGCTTTCTCACTCTTACTCGGTAGCTGAGTGGTGATTGAAAGAGTGTTTGTGTAGCCGTGGATGACACCAGACACCCTGACTAATCAATAGGTTTCCCCCCCTCTGCCTGCTTACCCTTCAGGTGTCCATGAATCTGGATGGGGGGGGCAAAGGAGGCGGAGTTCGACCCTGCGTAGTAAAAAAAAGGAGGCTCGGAGGGAAAATGTGACGGACGCTGAGGCCTGTAGCCAGAAAGCGAGAGTGGGTGACTGTCAGACATGTCGACTCCGGCGCAGTGATGGATGGAGAGTGAGGTAAGACAGATGACATCGTCTGTCTGAGGCCGTGTTGTCATAGTGGAGGATTGCCGCTTGTCTCAACCTCTCAATATCAGAGAGCAAACTGAAGTTTGTTTACACTGCTCCGGCGGAGTGATTTAGAATGAAGGGGCGAAGGGGAGGCGGTGGGCGTGAGGAGAAGGTATGCTCGCTGGAGGCTCGGATCGGGTTTCTAAACAGTCCCTTTGAAATCGAGTAGCGAGACCGTCCCGGGACGTTCTCTTTTTTTTTCTTTCTAAAACCCTTGTTCTGTTACAATCCTCAAGATGGAGGGAGAGGAGCCCAAACACAAACAGAGATAATGAAATATTAAAGGATCTGCCTTTTTTCTTTTTTTAAATATCCATATAAGTCGACACCCAGCCTGTGAGTCTTCAGCCAATGATAGAAGGGAATAAAAAGTGTAATAAACTAAGCACTCCTGAATAAAAGAGCGTGTTATCCCTTTTGGTTGCATCCTTTTACATCAGATGCTTACTTTTACAAAAAAGCATCATGAAAAAAAAAAAACTTATTTCTGGCTTTTTAAACAAAGGAGTGAAGAATGGGATTTTATGATTTACGGCATCTTCTGTTGCTAAAACAATAAGAAGTCCCGGGTGAAAAAAAACACACAAAAAAAAAACATCCCCGGAGATGAACTTGCTGAATGCTCTTTCAAAACATGTTTTTTTAGTGTGTGTGTGTGTGTGTGTGTGTGTGTGTGTGTGTGTGTGTGTTATTGCGATGGAAGATGGATTGGAGTCTGGCTTATTTTGCCAGGAGTCAGGTGTGGGGGGGGGGGGGGGGGTGGGGATTTGGTGCATCGGCGCTGGGGGGGTTTAGGCTCATTTCCAACCCCAGCCTGGAGTCAGTGCTGGGTGTGTGTGTGTGTGTGTGTGTGTGTGTGTGTGTGTGTGTGTGGGTTTGGGATTACACTGTCACACTGTTCATAGTGTTTATGCATACCAGGCCACTGTGAAGTGCCTCTTTGTCGCGTAAGTGTTTACTTGAATTTATTTTGGGAGAATTCCACACGACCGGGACGGGGGATCTCTATAAATTATGGGAATCGAGCGCTTTTGTGTAATGATAACTTCTGTCAAGTTAGTCGAGGCTGCGTGACAGTGTTTTTTAAAGAGTGTGTAAATACGGCGGCGGCGAGAGAGAGACGGGTGTCTGCCTGTCGAGAGGTGCTGCTGCACACTTTCTTCTTCATTTAGTCTCTTCAGCAGAACAATAACAATGCTGTAAAACGAGCTTACTACTCAAGTACTGTACTCAAGTACAATGGATGTATTTGTACTTTTAGTCTTTGATATTTCAGTGGAAAATATTCTCCTGTATCATTACATTCATTTGACAGTTAGCGACGGCTTACTTTGTAAAAAACGTCATTACAAGTGGCAAGAAATACTTACATATACTTAAGTCCTGCATTCAAGTAAAAGTATTAAAGTATTTGCATCAAAATATACTTAAAAGTACCCGCTATGCAGATTATTTCACAACACTGGATAATTATTGATGCGTTAATGTGTTCGATGAAGGTGGAATTCATTTAAAGAGTTTAACTTTTAATAGTATATTTATTAGATATTATATAGGATTAAAAAGTACAAGGCAGTATAAAGTCGCATAGAATTTACAAAGTACCTTAACATGATTTTAAAAAAGGTGTATAAAGATGCGTGAAGAATGAAGCTGTCTTTTAAAAAGGTTGATATATCGTTAAATTGCCGATTATTTTTGTTTCTCGACTTAACGATCAATCGGCTGATCGTAAAGAAAAGCCTTTCTCTGTTACGCGTAAAGCTCGTTCACATCACCCGCCAAAGATGAATGCATGAACAGTTCAGCGCTGGCAGCCGCCTGCAGCCGAGGAATGATGGGAAAGCGGCGTCCCGCCACTCCGGCCGTCACCCACAGATGCTTTGATTGGAGCGACCGAGCGCCAAATCAAAGTCGGGAGTGGTTGGTTGCGGTGGCCCCGCCCCGTTCCCAGCAGAATCCTCTCCAATCTGTGGCTTCGGAGGCAGCCAAGCCATACACTCACCCGAATACGGCGAGAGCGTCGGCATGTCAGAGGCGTGAGCAAGGGTTTTATCTCGATCATCAGGTGGTGGAAACACAGGACGTCTACGTTTCTCTTGGCAAAGATGTCGATATGTAGAAACCGTGGTCCTGGATGGATGGAGACGCTGCCAAGGAAACGTAAATCTGCCTCTGCAGAGGAAATGCCAGCGTACGCCGATTACAGAGCCGATGTGAAGGTTTCAATGTAGGAGTCAGTTTGCTGCGTTTAAGGAGACACCTTGAGTTGAAGGGTTTAAACTAAAAAGTGTGTAAACTAACAGGTGATGTGATTCTGGTTCATTACGAAGCTCCATGGTCATCGCCTTTAAGTGCAACAGCACCATCTAGTGGCTGCAGAGCAGACACAGCCAAGTCTTATTGACTGGGTTTCTTTAAGACTGAAAGTACACTGCTTTTACATACTTTTTACGTATTTAACTGTTTGGTGTGATTCTCTTGTTTAACAAAACAGCCTGGATTCAGTCCATAGAGGTCCTGAATTCAGGATCTAGACCAGGTGCACAAATGAACACTCTTTACTCTAATAGTATGTATTTCACAGTGACTTTAAGAATGACAAATTATTTAATTATTGCTGCGTTCATATTTCTCATTGGGCAACAACAAAACTGTGATTTTTAAACACAGTGTATAACTGTCCTATCAGTACGTTCTTTTGTAGAATCAAATGTTTAAAAATAGATTTGTGATTTTTGTTGTTTTGATTTAAATTCATGAAAACTTGCTTTCCCTACTGCCCCTGCACCTGTATTATTAAAGCTGTAAAATGTCATTAAGTAATGTAAAACACCTAACAGGAGACCAGCGTGGCGTCTTTAAATTGCTCGTTTTGTCAAAAACCCAAACGTGTTCAACTACATTCACATAAACAGAGAAAAACAGCAAATCCTCACATTTCAGACGCTGAAAGCAGCCACTTAAACGCCTCCACGCCGAAGACAACGCCCCAGAGGGAATGTCTTAAAACGTCCACCTGGACTCCAGGGTGAACCGATTTAGAATACGGAGGTCAAAGGTCAGTGTGACCTCACGTCGGTCCAGTTCTCGTGATTATCTCAGGAGCTGCTTGAGCAAACTTGTTCAAATTTGAGACAAACGTCCAACTTGGACTCAAAACAAAATATGACCAGTTGGCGGAGGGATACAACCGCGAGGAAGTAGTTCTGGTTCCTTGATTTAAAAACAAGTCAGACACAAGGTTGTACCATTTATTAGTCACTTTGACGGCTGGCACCGCGACCCCGTCGTAACCCTGAAAGGCTCTCGGTGTGAAATAAATAGAGAGAACAAGATTCCCTTGAGATGGTTAGTAGATCTAAAAAAACAAACAAACAAAAGAAATGAGACCACAACTGGAAACATTGATGTCGAGTTTGTTCTTTTCAGTTATTGAGAAGAAATTAAAACAACACAGTGCGTTACCCCGAAATCTGATGCATTTCTTTCATATTCCATTTTTCACCTGTAATATAAGGATTCACTCTTTTTGTTCAATCTGTCGTTTTAATGAGGCATCAAATGTGTCCATACGAATCTTCCTTTTTTTTAAAAAACAACCGGTCCGGTCTCCATGCTTATCCTCTCGGGGGGGTACTTCCTTTTTTTATATCGAACCTGAAATCCTAGCTATCTTTGGGGTAATGCCTTGTTGTGTTTTAAGTCTTTGAGAGAGAGAAAGAGAAAGGCACAGTCTGCAGAGCAGGATTAGACAAGAAGAGTTCAGTCGAAGTGCTTTGTTGCCGAAACTCCTCTCGAGGGAGCAAGAAAGTAGCGCACATTGTTGTGGTTTCTTTGCCGTTACATCAGATACAGATCTTTTTGTGTGTGTGTTGTTTTCCTGGGAGGCCGAGCCTGCAGCACCTGAACACATGCAGGCGTCTGCAGCTGCAAGGAAAAGAGAAAAAAAATCGACTTTTTTTCCAGTAACCGACACCGAGCGTCACCATCCTCGTCTTCTCTGGTTTCTTTGTCTGTCGTAATTACAAGTGTGAAGATTCACAGTTGCTGGTGCAGAAGTGATGCAGAGGCAGAAGTCTTATCGGAACAGGAGGACAGCAGCTCTATCTGACTCCTCCACATGCTTCAGCCCGTTTAACGGAAGAAAAAAAAACCTGCGCTGATAAAACCGGCTGCACTGTGGAATGAAACTCCTTTTTTGTGTTTTTGTTGAGGCGTTTCAACGTCGGTGCGTTTTTCCTTTCTGAACGACATGAGTCTGATATATTTACAGCTAAATAAAAACAATTATACGGTAAACCCCGGAGGGAAAGGTCTTCCTCTCCCCACGACAAATAAAAAACGTGATGCAGCCAACGTTTGGAGAAAAAACAAAAAAAGAGGTAGCTAACTCATGAAATGTTAAAAAATATACTATACTAGGAATTAAAACTGGCTTTACATTAGCTATCGACTGATCGACACATTATGAACTAAAACGTCTCGCTACCCATAAAAGACGCTACGCCTCCTGATCACCCATCAAACGTTTGTATATCGCAAGTAACGAAAGATCCAGTTCCTTGAGATGAGCAGGCGAGAACAAAAGAAATGCATGAGCAAATAAATAAATCACAATCAATAAACATAGATAAACAATAGACATCCCGTCCTTCTGTTACCTAAAAAAAACAAACTAAAAGAAGATGTACAGATTGACCTCCAGGGGTCCCCGATTCGTTCCCTGGGGAACCCCTCCAGCCCAATCTAAAATTCCTTCAGAACCCAGAGAGTCTGCAACCGATCAGAAGTTGCGGAGGCTGAAGAAGCCGACGCTGGTCGGCGACTCCTTCACCGTCACGGTGACGAGGTTGGCGGTGACATCCGTTACGAACACGTGTTCTATCAGGCTACGCGTCGGCTTCCAGTCCTGGTTCAGGGCCGCTGCCACCGCCGCCACCGAGCCATCCTGTCCTACGTCGGACGAGTCCTGGTCCGAGTCCGAGCTGCTCTCTTCCTCGCCGGTGCTCATGTCGTTCATCTTGGCCTTCTTGCCGTCTTTGGCGGCCGACCGGTCCTGCTGGCTCTGGACCTCGGCGGGGGATTTCTGCACGCCGCTCTTCTCCAGCCGGCCCTGGGGGACCCTGGGGGTCTGGATTTCAGTCGCTTCCTTGACCTTGTCCGTTGTGGGCTGGCCGCTCTTTCTGGTCTGAAGTCTCCCGGGGGCGGCCGGACTCCGCGGAGGATTGTACTCCTGGTTCTGCAGGCCGGCGGGTTTCCTCGCTGGGTTTGTTGCATTCCTCAGGCCAGACGCTGGAGCGGCACCATTCCCTGGAGCGACGCCACTTTGCGCCAGTTTGTTCTGGAGGTTCACCGGCTGAGGGCCGGGACTCTGATTGGATGAGGGGTTTTTAGACGCCACTGCTTTAGTGTTGGGTGTCCTCTGCAGTGACGCGGGGGTCCTCGTCAGATTCTTTTGCCCGTTGGGCGAGCTCAGCGTATGCGGTCCCTGAACGAGGTGTTTGGGAGCGTTCAGATTCAACGCTGCAACCCCTTTTGATTTACTCGCCGCCGCTTTCAAATCCAAACTGGCGCTCACGGACAGTTTCCCCTCCGCGGCGCTCCTGCTCTGGCCTGATTTGTTCAGGGACGTGGAGGCGGGCTGCGCCGACCTGCCGGGTCCCACAGAGTTCTTGATGGCCCCGCCTTGAGCCAGGGGACTCCTGGCGTTCTGACCCGCCGCCGCGTCCCGAGTCGAGCCCCGGTGGAAACCCATGAAGGTGAAGCTCGCCGGGTGGACGGGCTTCTTAATGGCCCCTGGGAGATCAGCGTCCTTGGACGCCTTCAGGACTTTGCGAAGACCCTTGTTCTGCTGGAAGTCCTTCCCGTCGGGGGACGGAGGGTTCCTGCTCCGCTTCTTCGGGGGTTCCTGCTTCGCTACGACGATCTGCGCCTTCTTCTGGGGGACCGGATGGAGGTCTCGCGTCCGGACGCCCGGGGTCGCCGGCGTCACGTGACCGCCGCCGTCGTCATCGTCGTCCGACGAAGATGAGGAGGAGGAGCTCGAAGAGGAGTCATCAGAGGATGAGGACGATGAGCCGGATGAAGAGCTGCTGGACTTTGTAGCTTCAGGCATGTTTTCCTAAATTAAAACAGCAAATATTAGAATCATCGGAGTACAAATTCATAATACTCTGCTTTGAATTGAACTTACTAGGATTTTCCGCGGCCGTCCTCTCGGTCGTTTCCCTTTCTTGAGCATCAGCAACTCCTTCTCTTGCTCTCTAGAAAACCAAATCAACATGTTATTAGTAATTTTTACGATAAATAGAAACATCATACTGGTCTCTGTATATTTGAGATTCGTCTCACTTCTTGTTGAACGCAGCCAGCAGTCTCGGGTCCAGGATGTTTTCTTGAGGCTCCCAGCTGTTGTGTCTAGAAATGAATGGACATGAAGACAGATTTATTTAAATAAGGAAACGAGGCAACATTAAATGTAGCATTCAACCTCTGCCAACCACATTTAGAAAAGCATTTGTAAACGTCTGTTTTGATATAGTTTTGCTGTTTTTAAATTCTCTGCTTTTTGATTCTTCATCTGCTTCAAGAATTCAAGATAACACACGGTTGGTAAACGATGTACAAACGATCCTTTAGTTGCTGAGAAAGATTGCTCAAGTTGACCCTAAACGGAACTAAAACCTCCCTTCGACCTGGTTTAACCATCAAACGTATCGGTGCGAAGATCAAACGGTTTGAAACAACGAGAATCGCTACTTTGTAGCATCCGAAAACCACTTCTAAGACCTCGCCTTTGATTCTTCTTCCTATTGTTTACAAGCAGCAACTGGCCAGCTGTTCCTCTTCAGTCAATCTTTTTGTGTTGAGGCTCTAAAAAAGATGCAGAGGGGGAGAAAAATGTGGAGAATTTCTCTTTGGACACTTCGTTGACAGAAGGAACTTTACAACTCGCCTCCCACAGCTGCTGAATCAGGGTTTTTTTTAGTTGTTTTTCTTCTCACAGAGACTTTTAATCTCTGCAGGAAAAAACAAACACCGGTAAGGAAGAACATGTTGAGAAGTCCTTCTGATGTTTACGGGAAGTGATGACAATAACGCGCTTATTATAACCAACATTAGTCAAAGTGTCCTGTTTTGTTTTTGATTATCTCAGCTCGTAATCGGTTTTCATGACCACAAACTCTGTGAAACATCTGTTCATACGTGAGATATCGGAATAAACATCTGACCCTCGCAGCAAAACAACGTAACTTTATAGATGTGTCCCAGTCCACCTTAAACACACCACATACACTCTATTATACAGCTATCATTGGAGCGAATTTCATCACTTTTCCAAACGAAAAACAAATCAGGGGTTTTAAATTCTCCAGGCTTTCAAATCCTGTGACTTTTCAAGGTTTTCCATGACCTTAAAATCTATTTTTTTCTCTCAGATTGTGAGCATCTCATCACTTTTTACACATTCTAGGAGAATAAAACAACATTCGTAACCTTTCCTCTCCTCATCACTTGTTGTTGAATGGCCCGTTCTGAAATAATCAACCCCCACCCTCTTTTTCCCCTTATGCACGCGCGCACACGCACGCACGCACGTACACACACAAAGGAAGTGGTCCTAACAGAGCCGTGCAGCAGGCAACAGTGTGCATTGATGGTGGATTACAGCAACAATGTGGACTGAACAGGAAAAAAAGGGCAAGTGACAAGAAAACGGGAGGCAGCGACGCAGAAAAACGCGGAATAAAAGCAGCGAAATTAAACGCAGAATTGCGCATTTTTAGGTTATCCAACGTATAAAAGGTGGTCATTAGTCACGTATAATAATTGTTGATTGGACCGAGCGGAACAACTTGATTAAAGTGAGGGATTAAAAAACACAAAAGGAGGCACGTGAACGCGTAAACGAGCACAGCCTTTAAAAAAACATCTGCTTTGTTTTTTTATTATTATTATTATTTACGAACGTACACATATTTTAGCAGTTATGAACAAAAGAACGATTTTTTAAGCTGCATTTGCAGAAACGTGACGCTAACAAGGTAAGGCTGAATTATAAATGTATAAAAATAACGAAGTGAGGTTGTTGTTGGGAGGAAAAACAAGCGGACACGCTGTTGTTGTTGTTTTCATTGTTTCGGGGGCTGAGCCGCGGAGCTCCACTCGGCACTTACTTGGACGACCATCCCCTCCACTTCACCAGAAACTCCAACTTTCCCTGGAAGGAAAAAAAAGGGAAGGAGGAAAACAAGAGCGGGAAGAAGGGGTTTGATTAAGCGGCTCCGGCCAGGGGAGAAAGACAACAACACCACGCGGTAAACACGGACGGAAGTGTGGGGACGATCCCCGGGCTCTGACCTTCCGCAGCCGCTTGTTTAAAATGCATTCCGCATCAAAAACCTGCTCTCCCACGGCGCTCAGCTCCTCCATGTCTGCCTTCGCCCCTCCGACCAACGATCCTTTATCAAAAGGACAACAACAGGCGCGTCGAGCTCACCGGAATTACGCTGCTGGACACACCGGATGTTCGCCCGTCTGGGCCTTCAAAATAAAGCTTCTTCCAGGCGACAACACTTAACTTAAAAAAAAAAAATAATAAAATAAGTGGTTGCCGAAACGGATGTATATATAAACATGATGAAAACATAAAAAAAAAAAACATTTATTTTTATTTTTAATTATTTATTTAATTCATCCCATGTATTTAATTTATTAAACGTATTTGATTTATTTAATTTCGTAATATATTTAATGCATTTGTTTAATTATTAATAATTAAATAATTATTCAAGATTTATTCTTGTCCTCTACTTGAATGAAATTCAATTTTTGAAAAGCAGCAGTAAAAGTACAGGGGTCACTAATAAAATAAAGTAAAGTTAAATTAAATTAAGTTAAAAAAAAAATAACACCACAATTTAGAGCATAACTTGTAAAGGATAACAATTGTTATTACTCACTCAGCTACTCTGAAAAACAGTGTTTTAGTCTGTGAAATCATACTCAATCTTTTTATATTTAATAATTAGTCTATTTGTTCAGGGCAGTTCTTATTTCTTAACAGTTTTTCTTTTCTACTTGACAATACAGTTTTTTTTTCTGATTTCTAATTCTGATTCAAAGTAATAATGTCAGTTGTGTTTGGCTTTAAATATAATCATATAAATATCCATATTGTCTTGCAAGTTGCTTAAAAATACTCCGTTAATAATTTCACTTATGGAAATACTATTATATTTTTGTCATGTTTATTTTGAAAGTCGTAACCGGAAGTTTTGTGCTTCCGCGCTCCACTTGACGATGTAACGCGAATGGAGGCGGGCAGCCGGGAAATGAGGTCGCTTAAACGTGTCCCTCGGCAGCCGCCGTCGTCCATCCAAACGCTTAAATTCACACGTTTGGGAGTGAACGTTGAGATGGAATCAAATAAACTGCTTTTCTTCTCAAATCAACCCGAAATACTTTCGTTTTAAGGTCGAGCAGTTTGTCCCTTTTAGGCTGTTTTGTTGTCTTTCTATGCCGCCGCCTTGTTTCGACCAGTTGGTAGTTTTATATGTAATTAAAACAATGTAATTATCAACAATGATAAGTAGCCGCTTTATGTTCTGGGCTCGCTTTATTCAACTAAAAGTAGACGCTTCATAAGCATAGCATAGAAATACATATTTAATTACAACAGATATACATATAATAATATACAGAAATCTTGTCAAACAAATATACTAAACGCAGATTTAAAAAAAGTTGTTTGTAACTTGTTTTTATTAATTTCATTATATTTCATTATAATTCTGTTCATTTGCATTCTTTGTTTTGAACAAAAATACAATTTCAAAAAGAAAAGTTTCTGCTCTTCTTTGTGATTTTCCTCACTTAAAATATAAAAAAGAATTGTTTCTTTAATTTTTTCACGTCGCGATCAAAATGAAGTTTGTTTCACTTCTTTTTCTGGAAGACGATCTGAACTTCCTGATCTGAAACACAGAAGAAGAAAAATATTTATTTCTGAGAGATGAAAATAAACATGTGGAAACACTGAAATCTGATGTAATTATTGCAGTGGAGGAATTTAAATATAATATCAATATTAAATAAATAATTAAAATAGTTTTACATTTCTCGTTGAAACGTTTTGTTCTGGCGTTTCTTCTTGAGCATTTGGTGGGACGTCGTCACAATGAAAACGAAGATCAGAAACGCAGCCACGGCAGCCAATCCGACGACGGCGCTTTGGACCGCGTTGGCATCCACAGATGAATCTGAAAACGGAGAGAAGTTCACAATCTGAATATCTTCGGTAAACAGCCTGCATACACATCACATCAACTCACCACATGATGGCGCTATAACGACCTTAACATTCCATCCAATGACTTCTTTCCTGTGTGGTCTACATTCACTAATACTGTCAATAATATTCCCACCGTGGATTAATACGCCGCTGAAAATAGTCCCCTTTAAATGCACCACTTCTTTCTGTTTGGCTAACATTTGCTCATAAAAACAAAACAACTACAGCTGTTTTAAATCTAAATTTTAAATAAATACCACAATGAACCAGAGAGTTTGGGGTTGAGTTTGGCAGAAAGGGTTGAAATATTAAGAGGTTTTGATCTTTTCATGGTTTTTGTTGAAGTAAAGACCAGACTCTTTGTATCAGATCTTAAGATCTTCTTTGTTAAAATGTTTCCAAAGTTACGGTAAGCAATGCCAGATCTACTTTCTAGCAGCTCTACATGTGACGTATCATGAGACATCGGGCCCCTGGGCGAAGGCATGCTGGCCCCGACACCTCTACAAGAATTCTCTTTGATATTCTCTTTTTATTGGTGATTTGTGTCACTTTGATGTCATTATTCATCGTTTTTTGGCTGTTTTGTGTCTCTGAGGTAATTTCATGTCCGCTTTGGGTCATTTTGTGGTTTTTCTTGGTTTTGTGTCTCTTTGTGATTGTATTTTGTATCTTTGTAGTCATTTCTTTCTCTTTGTAGTTGTTTTGTGTCTCTTTGTGATTGTATTTTGTATTTTTGTCATTTCTGTGTCTCTTTGTAGTTGTTTTACATCTCTTTGCTGTCGTTTCATGTTTAGTTGGTATCAGTTTGCATCTCTCTGAGTTGGACATTTTGGAGATGAAGGCCCCCCCCCCCCCCCCCCCCCCCCTTACACTCAGTAATCCAGCCACGGCGAGGTCGTATATGATGGATGAACGGCCTCGCAATAAAGGAACAGCTGTTGGAGCGACACACTTTCAAGGGGAGAGAGAGAGAGACACTCATTAGTTGTGACTCACCCGGAGTGGTGGCGCTGGAAGCCAGCATGTGTCTGGTGGCGTTCAGGTGGCCGTCGTTGACCTCCGGCTGGATTCCCAGTATGTGACACATCAAAGGGTAGATGTTCACCGTCTCGAAGGGCCCCACCTCCAGGTTCCTGCGGAACGCCGGCCCCACGGCCCTGAAGAAGGGCTTCATGTCCATCTCCTGGTTGTCGAAGCCGTGCTCACCCTTGTTGAACTGCACCGGGAAATACTGCAAGGACACAGAGGGGGGCGATGTAACACGCATGACCTGCTTTGTTCCATTCAATTAGGCTGGAAAGTTTACAGGAATCCAATCAGCATGCAGTTGCACATTTCAGCCAGCAGAGGGCGGTGTGGTCCAACAGAAAAGGAGCCCATTGCCAGACGATCTCTCTGTGACTTTCATCAACCAATAAAAAAAAATAGAATTAGTTTAATCCAGCTCTAAAATGTTAATTTCCCTAAACCTCTCATAAGGCAAACATTCCTTTTGTTGTAGTTTATATTCTGTTTATTATCAACAGAAAATGTAGAAATATCCGCATGCAGAAAAGTCTTATCAGAGCTGGTTATGTAACAGCCTCGGCACGTTCATCCCTCTCCCAGATCGAACTTAAGGGAGTCTAAGTGGCCATAAAAGGGGGCGGGAACTAATAATCAGATCATAACCTAACCTATAAACTTTAACCTGTTTTCATCCCGTGGAGTCACAGGAGCTGATTATTTCCTGCCAGACTCTTTATGATTTCTGATATCATTTTAATTGACTTATAACGAGAACTGACCGACTCACTCGGTTGTAAACGCCCAGCAGAGTGGCCGAGCCAAATGATCTAAAAACCTGCTAATTCAGCATTTTGAGGGCATGAATGGCTTCCTACATGTCATCAGCCACGTCCTCGGATTATCCTCAGAAAACCTGCAAATCCACTTGATTTGAAATTGTAATGTGCTAAGATTCCAATTTAACTCCTTGTTTCTGCTTGAAAAGTTCACCGTTTAACGAAAATGCAACCGGTAGTTCTAAGTATTTCTGAGGATATTTGTGGAATAAACCTGGACGGCGTGCAACGATTGTTTATCTGCGTCAGTGTCGTTTGATTTCCTTTAGAATCAGTTAAATGGCTCGTAATCTCATTAGTTAGATGCTTTCACAAGCTGCTGCCGCTTCAAGCTGCACTTAGCAGACAAACTGTCACACAATAGAGAATAAACCGAGAAGAAATCTCTGCATGGTTTAAACCCGAAATCATGATCATAAATCATGTTGCAGAATAGCAGCAAACTGCCACTGAAAACAAAAAATAAAAAAATCAACGTGTAAAAATAGATTCTCGAGACTCGAACCTCAGTCTCCTGCATGAAAGTCCCGAGATTTCCTCCTTTCATCCACCACAATCTACTCCTCATGTACACTTTAGACACTAATATTACTACCGAATCCTGGCAGAAAGCCTTCAGTCGAGTTCTTTGCCGAAAGTTGAGTTTTACGATGATGATGCTGCGTTTTCCCATCTTAAAAAGCCTTACGATGTAAACTAATTTTAGTTAACAAAGATTAATTTGTATTTGTGCAACAGAGCTCTGTTCAGTCAATTTAGTGTTTGGCAAACATTTAACAGTTGTACTTCCTGCGGGTCTCAAGCAACCATTACTTGAGCAAGAAATCTACGAAAAGAAAACTCGACCCCGTCTGTCAACGCACCCCGTTAATGACGTATCCGGCGTCGGCCCATAAAATGATGGGCAGGATCCGATCGTTGTTGGCGAAGTGGAGACGCTCTGGCATCTCCTCCTTCTTGAACACGTGGAGGTGCGGGTGGGCCCCCTTCAGGGCCTTGTAGACCTTCTCCAGCCTGCCTGGCTTCGGCAGCAGCATCCCGGAGGGGCCGAAGTCCACCAGGTGAAAGGACACGTCCCTGAAGGAGAAGCCCGGGATCTTGCTCAGGGTGATCTCCTCCACCAGACCGTTCCGGTACACCGTGCTCATGCCGTGGTCCGCCGTGATGATGACGTTCAGTTGGTCGGTCAGCCCATGGCGCTCGGCCGAGCGTCGGATGTAGCCGACCGTCCGGTCCACCTGCTTGACCATCTCCCGGCGCTCAGGGGAGTCGGGGCCGTACCTGTGGCCTGTGCCGTCCGGCTCGCCGAAGTACAGGGACACGAAGTCCAGATCCTGGTCCCTGAACCAGCCCATCACCTTGTCGACGTTCTCCCTCCAAGCGGTCTCG
The DNA here is from genome assembly GCF_963514095.1 of Eutrigla gurnardus. Lineage (NCBI taxonomy): Eukaryota > Metazoa > Chordata > Actinopteri > Perciformes > Triglidae > Eutrigla > Eutrigla gurnardus. The sequence goes on from NC_139931.1 coordinate 1,527,830, forward strand.
TCCTTGTAGTTGTAAAGCAGCGGCTCCACTTCCCGCACCATGGCGACCTGCCCCTGGTAACTGGAGGCCGTGCCGGGGAAGTGAAGGGAGCCGGCTTTTAGGCCCTGGATCGGTCGAGGGGAAAAAAAACATGTTAGCGTGCCAAGGCTGGATCCTACGACGGCATATTAGGGCCAATGTAGGAAAACAAACAACAACAAAAAAACAAGCCGAGAGAGGGGGGCAATATTCAGAGGTAAAGTGTTGCCACTTTATAAACTTGCAAATGTGCCACTTTTTCTCTCTTTTTCCCCTACTGTGGCCCTAATACGCCGGCGTAGGATTGGTTCATCCTGTGGGTCAACATGCAAGGAAACCAAATCGGTAGAGAAATGGTTTAAATTGCAAAACCTTGCGTTGATGAGAACAGACCTGTTTCTGTGCCGTGATCCAGATCGGCAGAGAGCCGTTGTCCCACCAGTCATTCACAAACTGGGTCTGATAGTAGGGCTTCTTCTCCGTGGTGGTGGTGTCGAACCACATGTTGTGGATCACCCCGTGGTTCTCGATGTAGCGGCCTAAATACATGAGGAGAGAGAATCGCCGTCAAGTCTGCCCGGCGCTCGTTTAATTCACAGCGTGACACGTTGGCATTAAATAAAATCCTAATCGAGTGAAGCAGGGCTGAAGTGGCGTGACGCTTTTTTTGGACGAGGTCTTACGACCGACTTCGGAGATTAGGGGGGGGGGAATTTAATTTCAAGGAAGTTAAATTTCTTTTTTAGCTGGCGCTGATGATTTGAGAGTCAAAACAAGAAAAAAGAGGAAGCAGCAGCGGAATTCTTCCCTCAGTCATCCAAGCATAATTATCTTACTCAGCTATAAAAGCCGTTGGACCCTGGGACATTCAATTACAACTAATTCCCTTTTTTTCTCTCCCCGTGGCTTCTTTCAAATCCGAGCAAAGTAAACTCTGAGCGTTTTCCTATTCTGTCATGATATGCAGATCAACCCCCCTCCTCCTACCTCCTACCAAACACTGCAGCACTGTTTTTGTAGAAAACGCCACTCTTTACCTGTGAGGAGGGTGAAGTGTGTGGGACTGGTGATGGTGAGGTAAGGAGGCGTGACGTACAGGGCTTTGACTCCGTCCGTGGCCATGTCGTCGAGGTTCGGCGTGTCCACGTCCCGGTCGTAATCCCACCGGAAGCCGTCGAAGGAGACCAGCAGCACCTTTGGTCTGGGTTTGCCCGCCGGCGCCCCGAGGATGGGCGACGAAACCCAGAGGAGGCAGAGGAGGCCGGCGCTCCACAGCATGGTCGAACGCAAACCGCACCGCAACCTCGGATCTCAACGGACTCTCTTCCAGCTGACGCCGCCGGGGTGTTTACAAGAGGATCTCACCCGAAGGAGCAAAGTTTCACCAAACTTATCTTATCTGGGAGATTGGACAGACTTTATCTCGGCACTCTCTGCAACGCGGCCTGACGATGTTTATGAGTCCCCCCTCTTCCTTTTTTACGACTTGGGAGTCGTGTTCGTTTTTTTGCTCTTGAGGACCGGCAGTAAAGCAGATTAATCTCTCCGGGCATCGCGGCTGTTTGTTTCCTCCCCCCCTCCCTTAACTCGCTTGTTGATGCTGTCTTTCTGTTTGTCTGCCACCTGTCTGTGCCCCCCCCCCCCCCCCCATCCCCGAGTTTCTCTGTGAATCACCGACAATGGAGGAATGACACTTTGATGGGTTTCACCTTGAGTTGGGATGGTGCATGATTGATCTGACACCAGGAAAATGAAGAGGAAAATGAGAGTGTATATCTCTTCGTCAGCCGGCGGTGGTCTCTCGGGGGAAGAAAGGACCCTAATAGACATATTCATTTTAATGACTCTAATAGTGTATATTAGCCGCGGGATATTGTAAAAAGATCTTATAAAATCCACATTGATTTTTCTTTTAGCGCTACGCAGACGACGACGGACAAAACTATTAAGAAGTGATCTCGCGGGCCGGTGTTTCCGCTCGGATCACGCTCCCCGCCCAGACGTCGTATATCACCGCGTTGTGATTTAACCTTATCAACCGTCCATCAAATTCCCAGACACGCTAACTCTTAAAATTTCTTCTTTACTGTGTGTGTCCTTGGGCAGAGGTTCAAGGGAATTGTCCAATCTTTATGGAGATAAGGGATAACATTCATCAGCTTTCATTTACCTCATTCATATTCATTAGCTTTCTCCCACCGTATTAACTCTATGCAGCTCGTCTTCCTGCTCGTCAGACAGACGAGTCTCAGATCTTCTGCTGTGAGAACTTTTATCAAACACTCTGGAGTTGAGGGGCGAGCAAACTTTATCTGACCCTCCTGAGTCCTGCACAGGATGTCCACAGGGATTCTCGTTTTTTTGTTGCCTTTTAGCGCTCCCTGCTGGCCACACACAACCACTGCAGCACAGCGTCGCATCATCGGCCTAAAGGCAGACTACATTACAAATGTGCAGATTAAAGAACATCACGATTCAGCAAAATTAAGCTAGACTTTCTGTTTAACCTACAAGACGCCGTCTACATAAGACTTCCCCTCCTTTGAACATCAGTCTGAGACTCCATACTTTTTGAACCTGTCACATCAACTCAAACGGCTCTCGAGTCAAATCTTCTTTTGAAGATTTGTTGTTTTTGTTTTGTTTTTATTTTAAGTCCCACACGCTCGTCTCACTAACTGCTGTTTTATTTAGTTTATAGGAAGTCTGAACAACCTTCACAACACAATTATAAAGACAATCGGAGTAAATGATTGTATGATTACTGATAAACTTGTACAAAAATTAAATTATTATTTGAACACGTATTAAAATAATAATAATTATAGTGTTGAGGCATCTAGATAACTTTCATACCTTTGATATAAACGAACATGCACTGATCTCACCATGAAACTAATGATGCATTATCTAATGGTAACTTTTGCTTAATTTTGGATAAATTAACGGTTACAAATAAACCACATTAATAAAACACCTAAATGTGTATTTGTGGATGTTTTCTTGCCACAAAATACAAAATCTAAAAATTGATCACAGATCTGGATCTCCTGGTGCAGCAGAGAGACTGGATCTGGATCTCCTGGTGCAGCAGAGAGACTGGATCTGGATCTCCTGGTGCAGCAGAGAGACTGGATCTGGATCTCCTGGTGCAGCAGAGAGACTTGATCTGGATCTCCTGGTGCAGCAGAGAGACTGGATCTGGATCTCCTGGTGCAGCAAAGAGACTGAAACTGATGAAGTGACTGAGTTGTGTTTGAGGTGACCTCGGAGGTCTCAGCACCCAAAACACCCTAAAAAATCAGCTGAACATACATGTATGAATGTATTTAATTCGCGGGCGTCGTTAATAACCGTCTAACGTCGGCGTCGGCCACTTAATCAAACCGAACTCATGCTCTAACCGACCTTGAACGCCTCGTCTGCATCCTCGGGACAAAGTCTATATGCTGCTGCCGTTATGTGTGTTGACGTTGATTTGATAACAATGAGATTAACATTTAGAGAGGGTGGCAGTCAGTTCCGCCCGAACGCCACGGTGTACGCAACTTCACTGCATTAAAATTGAGCAGCGGCAGCAATGTGACAGCAGATATTCCTGTAATAAAGTAGCTCTTCCTGCGGCAGGCCACTGGCATGTAATCACTTTCCCTTACAGTCGCTAACCTACAGCGTATCGGCTTTCCTCTTCATTAATTCCTCGTTCGCTGTCTCCAACAGAAAGAACATGACTGTTCATTCTTTCTTTCCCTCTTTCTATTTTTTCCACCGACACTGGCGGAGGTTGATGTCACCGGCGGTTATTTGGTGGTACATGATTGTGTTAATGATCAGCTGAAGACGACCCCATAAACCACCATAAATATAGATAATGGTTGATTTTCACGTTTGCCTTAAAGCTCACGTTGCTACGATTCAGTGTTAAGATTAGCAGGTGAGATATGAGTTACATGAATACCATTATATTATAAGAAAATACAATATTTCTGATGTCTCACTTAACTGTTTTCTAACCAAAACACACTTTACAGGATGAAATCTGTATTTTTTTAGTCAGGGTCAAACCCTCAACATATATCTGTCTTATTGTCTAATCAGATGCTTTTTTTTAGGGTCAGCAGCTTCTTATCATCTGATCCTCACAAGTATTGTGTGCGTATCAGGCGGCAACCTCCAGTTCTGAAAAGTGAAGCCAATGCTGAAATGCCTTAAACTTGCATTCTCTATGCCTGCCACCAGGGGGCGACTCCTCCGGTTGCAAAAAGAAGTCTGATTCTATAGAAGAAGGGTACGCTTTAGGGGTGTTGGCTACCTTGTGATTGACAGGTTCGTTACCGCAGCGTCGTTACCGTCGTTTCCGTCGTTACCGTCGCTACCGTCGCTACCATGGCAGTAAGCTACTAAGAAGAGTTGTTCGGAATACAGATGTCGAGGCTTTAAACCGTAGTAGACAATCCAGTCGGTGACGCCCACTTCTTCTCAACGGTCTGTGGTTTGTATGGATGGGTGGGCTCCTCGTTAGCGCTGACAACATAGGGAGGGGGCAGGGCTTAGCAAAGGGTCAAGTGTGGCCTCGGCAGATATCTGTAGACAGGAAGGAAGGAAGGAAGGAAGGAAGGAAGGAAGGAAGGTTTTTTTTTTCATATCAGCTAACATGCAGTGTGCAGTAAATGGCTGTGATTGGTTTAGAAATAGCTGTAACCTGTGTGTGTGTGTGTGTGTGTGTGTGTGTGTGTGTGTGTGTGTGTGTGTGTGTGTGTGTGTGTGTGTGTGTGTATGTGCGTGTGTGTGTGTGTGTGTGTGTGTGTGTGTGCGTGCGTGTGCGTATGTGTGTGTGTGTGTGTGGCAGAGCGAGGGAGAATGAGGTGAGAGAGTGAGTAAGAGCTGGGAGCAGAGTGGAGGAGGCTCGGGCTTGTGGAGGCAGCGTTGGGCTGATTTGCGGCTTCATTCCAGCGCGTGGGCCCTTTCAGGCTCCGTTGCCTGTAACAGGTTGACGTGATAAACTCTGTTGCCGAGCCAGTCAGATGTGGCGGCGGCGGAGGTTGGCGCCCCCCTCCTCCTCCTCCTCCCTCCCCCCTCCCCTTGGCCCCGGTGTGTCATCGCGACGCCGCGGGGACCTCCGGCGTTCGCGGCATTTACACTTTTCTCACACGGCGGTAATTGATTTCTTTAATTTGCTTCAAGAAGGAACTGTTGTCAGCCGACCAGGCAGCCATTTTTTTTTACCACTTTAATTAAATGCCAGGTCTTTAGGTGTGATATGAAATTCGTTTGGCTTCCTCTGATCTTCCACTCCTCAGACAATTCATTAACATTTTCCCTTTTTTACAGCCTTTATGTTTTTTTACACAAAGCTTCAAAAAGGGAAGCTCATCAGTGACATTTCGGTCCCCCCCCCCCCCTCCCCCGCCTCCGCCACCATACATTCAATCATTTATTTAAGTGCATTTAAACCAAGAGATTAAGTGCAGCGTGGCTGTTTCACACGAGATAATACGGAGAGTCGCTCGGCCGAGGGATTCAAGAAGAGAAGGAGCCAGGCCTCCAGTCGGGTTTCTTTTATTGGAGCTTCTGTTCTGTGTTGTAACTGTTTCAGGTGACTAAACTGCACCTGAAGACGAGGCGATAACGGAATTAACTGTCGAACATTCATTCATTCATCCTGTGCTTTTTCATCCTGGCGGCGCTTTTGTCTCCGTCACAACAATCAGAAGTGTCATTAGCTGCTATAACCTCGACGATGGGGAATTATAGGTTTTTACTTTATGTGGCGTGTGATGCGGGCGGTAAAGCAGCATTTATTTCAGTGGTAACAGCAGGGCGGCAGGCACGCCTCCCTAATAATATCCCGATGCCTTCCCCACTCGCTCTGACTCAGAGATCTTCTGAAAGGCCCCCTCTCCACTCATCCTCTCAGAGTGGCCTTCGTCTCGTGGAGATGAACGCCGCCGCCGCTGCCTCGTCCTACCTCCCACCACACGTCAACGCATCAGCGCCCGCTCCCGCTTCCTGCCTGCCTTCAAACATCCAAAAAAAAATATATATATATGAGGCTCGCTAAAACTCCCGAAAAGAATAGCCCACTTGGAGTTCATATCACACTGACACAATGAGAATATTTCTGCAGGCAAATACCTCGGTTACGGCTGGAGCAGGATTTTTGTGTAAAGGCTCGTGGCGTTGAGTGGAATGTGTGTCAATTATTTCAGTTTTTTCTTTTTCTTTTTGTCCAGACTGGAAAAAAATAACTTTTTGGATGGATTGCCAGTAATTCAAGGTCCTCAGAGATTCATGAAGCCTTCCGACTTTAGCGTTTGTAGTGGAAATATCTCAACAACTATTGGAGAGATTAATTATTAAAATATAGATGCATGGTCCCCAGAGGGTGATCCATCATGACGTTGTCTGCCTAGTGCCTTCAAACATAACATAAATACGTATTCTTTGAAGCAATGAAATTCCCGTCAGCCTTTTGTATTTAGTGCTAATTTGCTAATGTTAGCATGCTAACACTCCAATATGAAATGGTGAATTTGGTTAGCATTAAGTTATTAGCATTTTCTTTTTGCCCAGAAATAAATATCTGAACAACTTGTTGATGAATTGCCATTAAATTAAGCCTTCTGACTTCTCCTCCAGCGTTTCTAGTGAAATCTATAACTCATGGTCCCTAGAGGGTGATCCACCATGACGTTGTTTATGTAGTCCCTTCAAACAACCTACTACAATGATGCTAACTTCCTGATGGCCGACAGAAATACGTCATCTTTGCAACAATCTGATGCGAAAAATGAATTAAATTCCCATCAGCCTTTTGTATTTAGTGCTAATTAGCTAACGTTAACATGCTATCTAATCTTTTTATTTTGTACTACTGAATAACATCTACAAAAGAGCCTCTGTTCTGCTTCACAGACCTCGGAGAAGCCGGGAGGACGAGAAGACAAAGTCAATAACCGTGAAACACGTTGTTACATATTAACGTCGTAATAAATAACGGGCATTTATATATCTTGACTTGTGAATTTCACACTACAGAGAAGCTTTGGCCAGAATAATAAAAAAAAGGTGTTGGTTTCTGAGGAACCGGAGAACCGTGGTGTCAGGATCCCGAATGCATTTAAAGAGAGGGGAGGTATTGTAAATGGATTGGGGGGGGGGGGGGGGGTATTATAAGGAATTCCACATCAATTTCCCATACGGCACGGCCGCATAACAGGAGTCATTTTTGACAAAGTAGCCGTGTGATTATTTTTTATTTCCATTTAAAAGCAATTAGCTGAAAGGTCCTTCCCTGGAGTTGTGTGGCAGAATGTGTGGAATGACTCGGTGTAATTGCTGTGAAATGAACAGAGTGCCAAGTTGAGAGAGAAGCATGAAAAAAAACCGCAAGGGTTCCCTCTCCATGGAAACGCCCTCTGCCTTTGTCGGTGCACCAGGAAATTAGGCGGCAAGTGATAACGGGGCTTGAATGACTAACAAATGGAAGGGGGAGGGGGGAGGGAGGGAGGGAGGGGAGGGGGGTGATATTTACTCCATTTCAAGCCATTACAGAAATTGAGTGTTTCCTCGCGTCTCACGCTGTGCCTCCCGAGTGCTGGATACGAGGAAGAGGAGGAGGAGGGTCATTAAACATGGCAGCCTCCAGCAAACACAACACATTGCGCTGCAAACCGCCGACACGGCGAGGAGGACATAACGAAGCGCCGGCGCCGTCGGGGTTTCACGCCACCGATTGATGAGACTGATGCCTGAGAGGAGGAGGACGAGGAGGTGTTAGACAGAGACGAGGCTGAGGAGTCCTAATTGCTGCTCGGAAGGAGGGCTGCCCGCTCTCCCCCCGGTACACCTCCCCTTTAATTACGTCAGCTCGGAATAAAAGGAGCGTGATTGTTATTGTCATTACTCTGGTTAGTAATTAAGCAGCATTGACTGCTCCGTCCCTGCGTTCGGCCTGTTTGATGAAGGCCTGAGGTCTGCAGATATGGATTAGCGGCTCTCGTGGCGTTGAGGAAGAGGAAGAAGTTAACTTCCTTTCACCTTTCATGCTGCGTCTGTAACAGCCAGAGTATAACAGGGCACTACCAGTTAACGCCACACGGTGGCGCCTCCTTTTGTTTGGTCACTTGATATCACCTTTCTCCCCTAGTCGACTTCCTTGACTTCAGTAATGTGGACGCTGGTGAAGGCTACAGGTCACGAACTACTTCTTCCTCCGTGTATTGTGTTGCTGAGGGTAGTTTATGCCGTGAGACCTGGCTTGTGTCTGTATCTGTGAATAAATGTACAGTACGGAAATCCCTCCACTTCATCTCCGGCCTCACAACTTTATTTCGTGCTGGAGCTGAGCTATTAGCATCCGTGGCTAAGCTTCTCGCCAACCCCACGTTACACATCGTCGTCGTCAGAGCTGCAGGACACGGAAATCAGCAACGCACGGCGATGTCAAGAATCTAGCTATAGGTGGCAGCGGCGAGTATATAGTGATGGGAAAAGAAATTCATTCTGCATTCTTGTAGCCGAAGTTCAGGAGAGAGATAAAAAAAGAAAATAAGTCATACCGTGATTCATCACGCTTCGCTCTTCACGGAAAAAAGTTGGGCCTGAAATGATATCGGCAGCGAGAGGAAACAAGAAAAAAGAGTCAAACTTCGACAATGCGAAAGTTAATTGTTGACCTCGGAAACAGTGGTTTAACAAATCGTTTTCTAAAGGTTCACTTTATGGTTTCTGCTCCCTTATAAGTAGACCTTGAGCTAACTTGCTCTCAACTTGTGCAGCAGCTTCTGTTCACCGTTTCCATTGAGCCTTTTGTTCTCACTGTTGAATGAAGCCCTCAGTGAGAATTTGATTCTAGAAAAAGCCTCAGGTAATCATAAAAAAGGTTTATTTGGAAAGAAATTCCATTTTAAAAGTGTATTTTAACCTTTTAACACATTCGTCCATTTGTCATGGAAATCATCATACTTTATTTTTTTTATCACATCCATTCAAATGCTTTTTGTGCTTGTTTGCAACATTTGTGATATTTTGGATTCTTAACCCTTTAAAAAAAATACATTCTGAGTCATTTAATATGAATAATAGTGCAAAGTCAAGGTCTTCACAAGGATAGGACTTTTCTATCCGAGACCTGAGTCCCTGATCCAAACTGTATTCAGGCTTATGTTGCATTCACAATTACCTGGACGGAAAACACCTTCTGGAGGGTTCGGGGGGGGCGGGGTGTTGAGTTGCTATGGCGATGGAATTAAGGCTCTAATAAATCCAGTGATGCATGTAGCTGTACAAATGTAGCTTTCTCTTGATATTCTATCGCCAACACAACAACTTCCTTCACACCGTATTCTGTTGTCAACCTGGAGTCATGTGATCGAGCATTTATCGGGTCCCGCTGTGTGTGTCGTTCTCGGCTCAGATCGCTAACTGGTCGTCGTGATCCCAGAAGGAAAAATGTGTTTCTGAGACTGATGTGAATAGGAAAACATATTCCAATTTTCCACTTTATAAATCTATATACAAGTTGCTTGGTTCTGCTAACACCAGATGTTTGCCGTTGCTATGACAACAAGTGAAAACTACTGCTAGCATCGCCCATCAGGACCTTAACGAGGCGTTGTCACACTACTTCAATTCATTAGAAACATACATTTCGAATGAATTCCAATGAGATTCACCACCGATGAATCTGATTGGCTCACCCAAAAGTGTCACCAGAATCACAGAGACCCCGTTGGGGGGTAAACCCCCAGGGATTCCCCCCTTTGGGGGGAAGTGGCAGAAGAAGGATGAAGAATAAAAGTGCGAGTGTCGAAGAAGAGGGACTTCAGTAATCACACCGGAGTGACAAGGACCTAAAAGCAATTCCTGACTGAGCACTAATCCCCACTTTTTTTTGGCGGGACGCACAGAGCGAGCGAGATAAGCCCGGAGGTTAATGCGGAGGCGTCTCCCGGTCCTCGGCGGTGACAGCCCCTGACAGGCGGACCCCAGCAGCACGCCTTGTTTATGGTAATGTGGCGGCCCGGGCCAGCTCCCACGCTGGGCCGAGATAGAGACGTCGAGGCTCGTCAGAGTGCCACTCGCCGAGGCCTCTCTCTGCCCCTCCCTCGCCCGGAGATGCCTTTTCACCGGCTGTGTGAGCACCCCCGGGTGAAGCCCCCCCCACCCACTGGGACTCCCTCCCCACCGTAATCGTCAGTGAGCTTCATCTCCTTCTCCACACATTCTGCTTTTACTGTATGCACCTTTTTTGGAAAATGTGCATTTTTATACCGATTCCTGCGGTATTCTGTTTTATTTTGGCGGGGTGCACTGCCAGTTATGCTTTTACTTTGATGACTTGTGACTTTCAAAACCATATAATAACATGATATATCCACATTTTGGGCTTTTACCATCTTGCAATTATAACTTTTTGAATTAAATTAGATTTAATTAGACCAACAAGGTCATCAAACCTTTCAACCTTCCAGAATGATTTTAGATCCTTTTTAATTGGAGGAACTGTGGGTTTTCGGGCCGTTCCACTTCGGGTTCTGGAAGGTTCCTTCAGTATGTGGTGATTAGCTGGATCAAATCAGGCAAACATTAAAATGAATGAATAAAATTCGAGAGCAATAACTCCAAAATGTGTTGACCCTGATCCCGTTTGTCCCGTTCTTGTAGGTTTTTTGACTTTTGTCTGGCAATAAAAGTAAGAAAATTATGATAATTAACGATGTTAATCCATAATAGATTATATGCATTATTGAAACTTGTAACGATGCTGCTCTGAGGTATCGTCCTCATCGTGCTCCTTGTCTCTCACTCGTGAGCGGCGGCGCCCGGCTGACCTCCCCCTTGTTTGTCGGTGTGATGTAGCGCTGACCTCGGAGGGGGGATCCAGGTCTGGTTGGTTGGGGGGGCATTGAGACAGATGGAGGGTCAGGGATGTGTACCGAGCAGCGTCTCCTCTGGGTCTCCTTCACCTCGGCGTGCTCGACCCGCTCCAGCCTTTTCATTCTAATCTGATGATAATGATATTTGCTCAGGACGACCTCTGCTTGCACAGTGTAATTACCCCCCCAGCTTTCTATGATCTCAGCTATTGGAAATCGATGGGCCATAAGAGGGCCCCATCAGACCTTATTATTATCGCTGCTCGCTTTTCGTTACGCCGCGATCAGATTTAATATGTTGTCCACTTTTTTTTTACTGCGTGTTATTCCCCATTTCTTTTCTTTTTTTTTTTACGTTAATGCGTCACAGTTTATTTTATATTCAGGGCTGGTACGGTGCTGGAAATCCTTGAAGTTAAGTGTGACGTTCTCAAGGTTTGCAAAGTGCTTGGATGTAGAATAAAGGTCTATAAATGTGTGTTGTATGTGATGACATCTATGATAGAACAGAGGAAAGAAGATCTCCATATTTGAGGGACTGAAAACAGTGTTTTCTGACATTTCTTTATGAAAAATGACTTTTGATGATGAACAGATGATGGAAATAGTTGGTGATTATATTTCTGTGGATCTGTTAGTGGAATTAGTTTTCCTTTCATTTGTGGTCCTTCTGTAAAAAGCTGTCTCCAAACATCATGTTGGTTGTTTAGAGGACAATAACATCTCATTTAATGTGATGAACAAGTGACATCATAAGTAGACTGAATACTGACCATTGGATTGGTACAAATATGGAGTTTACCACAGCTGGAAGGGGCTGGAAAAGCATGGGAATGCACCTTGAAGTGCTTGAGAAGTGCTTGAATTTGACCTTGGAAAAAGTGTTGGAACCCATTTTATGCTGCAAAGATGATCACAGATGATCTAAACGCTTTGTAAGGATGTTTCCGTGGTTTTTTAGCCGAGTGTTATTTTGCTTGGGAGCACTCGGCACACTGTTTAAATCTGTTTGGATGACTCCATTAGCCACTCATCCAGGGTGAAGTGCCCTCTGGAAACAGACGCCGCTGGCCATCGGGTGACCCGACGTCTGCGCCGCCTTGATTGAGACACTTCAGTCGAGGCCTCGCCGCCACCGCGACCTCCCCCCCCCCCCCCAAAACCTGCATACACACCCTCTTGTGGTCCGCTGATCTGGACCTTATTCCCACTCGTTCCATACAAAACCCCCAAAGTTATCATTGTACCGGAGCAGAGCGGTGTCTTTGGCGTGACCTTCACGCTCGCTATCGTCCGTCTTGTCAGAGAGATAAGAGGATCACAGGTGAGGCTCCATCAACGGGGGGTAAACGAGGGCAGCGTTAGGACGCACTGGTTTTGGAGCTCGGCTTTGCAATTTAACACCGACACTGGGGGGGGAAGGAGGGGGTGTATTTATTTTTGTTTGGATCAGGTCATAAGATTGACTTGTATGTCTTAAGTCAAACTCCCACGGCTCCTTTTAAGCAGCAATTTCCTTTTATTGACCCCCGTGAAGTCTCCTGGCTCTGTAAACATCGAGGGGCTGTCGTGTTCTTTATGAGCTATAGGCACTCTAATAACACGGCAATCAGCATTTATTTTTTTTAAGACTTTTGTAGAGGGGTTTTTTTTTCACAAAAGGAATCCAAATGCACAGGAGGCTCCTCCGACCTTGGGATAACAGCCGATAGCAATCTGGAGGTCACGACGAGTCTTTAGGAGGCTTTACCAGACAGGTTTTTTTTTGATGAAACAAACATTCTCGATAGAAATATGAAAAAAAGGATTAAAGCCGAAGGAGGAGGGGGAGAGAGAGGTCAAGGGATGAAGGAGAGAGAGAGGACTGGAGGGGGTCGTCGGGAGGGACGCCGGATTGGTTGGTGAAAGTGTATTTTTAGCACCCAGGACACAGAAATAAAGGTGACAAAGGGAGGAAGAGGTGGAGGTGATCGATATGTTTGTGAGGGTGGAAGGGGCCTTGAGGGGGGGGGGGGGGGGGGGCATGGTATCAGACGGCTGATACGATATTTATTATGAAGTCCAGCACACTGAGAAGAACGACGAGAAAGGACAAAATGCAAAGAAATGTGTCCAATTGTCTTCTAAGACGAGGCGGACTTAACGCTTTGATTAAAGAGTGGAAGTAATATCTCTTATTAATAATTATAGCAGATTTACCTCCTTATTTCCCTGAACAGACGTTGCAGGGTCAGTGGACACGGATCTCAGGTGCTTACACCGGTTATTAACACGGTCACATGTTCAAGCTTGCAGGACTAAAACTATCGTTTTGCAGATCACTTCTGCTCTTCTTCTTTCTTCATGCAGGAGAATGGGAATCTAGCATTAGCGTTCAACCGCATCGATATATACCGTATATATATATATATATGTTTAATGGCGGAAGCTTTATTCAGTCAAAGGGGAAACAACCCTGGCGTGAGCGACTTCCTGTGTCCGCTCCATTAACTTCTATAGACCTGGCAGCGCTGCAGAGTTCGGTCTGCTGTCAGGGCGACGTGATGACAACTTCCTTCCTTTCATAGTTTTCCTTTTGGTGTGAATGTTGCTGTCTCCATGACAACCGAGCAAAGCTCAGGGTCAGACGTGATGGAAAATCAAATCGAGGGTATTTAGTCAAATATCCCTAATTATCCCTGAACACACGGTGTTTGCTTGGATGCACGTAATCAGAAGGTGCTTATTGTTAGTATATAGGTATATACAGTGTATAGTCTTTTTAGAAATCATGTGTGGTTGCTGTCGTTCTGTAGGAAATTACATTTTTATTCGATGCTTTCTGTGTTTTCTGCTCCGTCTGACACGATTTAACTGTTTTCTAACGAGTCATTTTTCTCTTCCTGCTCTGAGCTCATTGGTTAATGTACACGAGCGACCTTTTGGTCTCCGGCGTACGGCGTGCGTGGATTTGTTTTTGACTTGGCCGTGGCTGGTTAAATGATTTCTTGAAGGGCCCTGTAGAGTGACCATTTTCATTTTGGCACCTAATAAAAGTCAGGTCACACATGTGCCCCGGCTGATCCTCTTTGATTCGGTCCATGCACTCGCCCGAGCCCCTCTCTCACAGGTGCCAATCATTATAATCAACCCCACCTCTCCACCACGACCCCCCACCCGAGGCCACGTGGTGGCTTCACGGCAGTCATGTTGAGGAAGAGGAGAGTTTAATCTTCCCCCTGTACCACATTATCTGACCCTTGCTAACAGCAGCATGCAGGTCGTATTCCCCATCTAACCTTTCTTCTCTATTCACTTCAGACCAAAAGATTCTCAGACCCCGAAAGGTTGGAAACATGCAGGTACTAAAACCAGTGACACCCAAAACACCCAGCACTGTTAGCTGCTAGCTGCCAGGCTCAGACGTGTCTGGGTACAGGCAGGAAATCCCGGCTGTGTTGGTTTTGTTTGAAACATGCCCGTACTAAAACCAGTGACACCCAAAACACCCAGCACTGTTAGCTGCTAGCAGCAAAGCAAAACCATAAAACAGCCATGTTTTTCAATATCTGGGCACAAAAAAGGATCGATAGGAGGTATTGACTATTGACTGGATACCTTTTGATACTTCTGGGTACGGGGTTGTTTCTGTTGTTACCTCAAAGTCAAGCTGAAATGAAAACTGTCTTTTTAACCCTTTTATATCTCATCCCTGGTCATATTTTACACCTTTTGACGATATATGCCAGAAAAAGTGACAAAAGATAAATTTTTTGTTATTATCAGCCAGTTTTAACCATAAATATCTTGATGTCCTTGCATCAATCAAACTTTTCAACCATCAAATCTACATTATGTCCCACCTGTATGTCCTGTGTCACTCGAAAATGTTGCAAAATAATGCTCAGCACTGTTAGCTGCTAGCTGCCGGGCTCAGACGTGTCCATGAGCCGTGTGCAAGCAAAACCATAAAAACAGCCTTTTTTTCCCCAATAGCTGGGCACAAAAAAGCATCGATTGGAGGTGTTGACTATTGACTGGATCCCTTCTGATACTTCTTGGTACAAGGTGAGCAAAGTCGAGCTTTTTAACCCTTTCAGAGCTCATTGATGGTCATATTTTACACCTTTTTGACAATATATACCGGAAAAAAGGCCAAAAGATAAATTTTTCATCAAGTAGTACCAGACAGTTTCAACCAGTAATATCATGACGTCCTTCATCGATCGATCTGCAACCACAGATACTCTTTTCAGCTCGACTGTAGATTATGGAGGACTGATATCCAGCCTGATGCAAACACAAGCATGGCTTCTTCAAAGCTATATTTTTGCAGAGAAGTCCGTGCATGCTGTTACATTAGAGCAGCTGCCTTGTGCAAGGGCGTTTTGACAGTAGGAACTAATGCGTTCCCCTGCTCATGTACCCCAGACACATTTCCCAGCAGGTGTGGGGGAATCAAACCGGGGGGAGGGGGTCACCCAAGCAAAGGTTGCCCATTTAAAATAAAAAAGACCAAAGGTCAGAGGTGAAACCTGCTTTTTCCAGATTCCAATGAATCGCCGGCGGCACATTATATTTAGCGATCGGCCGGGGTCTGACGCTGCCCTTTCCCGAGATGAATTACTAACTTCATTGCGCTCCCCGACGGACCGGTCAGTGTTAAACCAATGACAGCGGGACAGAAATCAAATTGAACTTCGGATCAAACCGGGGCGCCAAAGGCAGCTTCACCTTTTTAATGAAAGATTGTCGGGCGGCTGATTGCTGCTTTTTTTAAACTTGGATGCAGCTACATTTATGAAGAAGTGGTGGAATTACCAGATTTTAGCACGTTGGTCACATGGCATCGTTGTCATGGTTTCCACTGCGTCTCGCTCACGTGACGTCAGTAGGTTTGTCCAGATTCATCGTTGATTTCTCCCGATTCTCCGAAGCTAAGTCTTTCAGTTTGCTGGAAAGATGATACAACTTAGTCAAATATTAGAAAGTCAGTCCTGAACAGGGTACTTGTACATTTACTTTTCGAGGCATTTCTTGATTGTTGCTCCGTCTGCTGTCCAATCAGATCGGGTCGTTCTTGTGCTTTATAGCAGCATGAAGTCAGATTGCAGGCTCTTCTCCTGCTCTGGTTTTCCCCTTATTTATAGCAGTACAATATTTCCAATTCACAGACAGCAGTTTATTTTTAAAGCTTCAGAGCTGAAAACAACAAACGGAGATGCACGAATAAAAACCCTGAACTTCAAAAGACAAAGTCTCTTATCGAAACTCCTAAATACAGCAGGAAAATTAACAATAATGTCTCCTATCATGTGGATTATCTGCACGTTTATTTACAGTATACGCAATACGCAAATTTCACAATAAAAGCCCTAGATTACATAAAATATCATCCGGTAGTCAAACGACAGCAGTTTTACCTGTAGTTGTCCCTCCGCCTGCACCGATATATTCAACCTTTTATTGAAGAATCTGCTGGAATGAATAGTTTACATATTTGCTTAACGTGTGTGTATGCATCTGTGTTTGTTTGTTTGTCTGTCTCCGTCGCCAGGCCATCACCATCAGTATCACGGTCCTGCTAATTACCAGGGAGGTCTGGTTTGCAGCTGTGAGTTCGATATAAACACCAGTTAAACGGTCGAATGCACTTATTAACCAAAGCCGACCATTTATCCACTGAAAAGGAAACGAGTTAAATGCTAACTTCAGCTCGCTTCCAAAGCTCCATCGTCTCTTTTCGTTTATTGTCTCACACCTACAGAAAGGACCAGACGGCCAGGTATTTCTTTGAGTTAAAGACAGAATATACAATGTAAGGAATTCGCCCAGAGGACGTGCTTATTTATTTATGTATTCATGTATTCGTTCTTGCCCAAGGCCGAGCGTCACATGGTTTTACTCTCCATGTAACATGGAAGGAATCTATAGCGTTGTCACAAAGTGATTTCTTTTATTTATTTATTTTTACAGCAAATATGATAATAGTTCAGTTGAACGAACCGTATAAAAAAATATGTATTCTGTCAGGTGTTTATAACACACAGATAATCTAACCTTCAGTATTAATGACTTTTTGTATGACTTGTCGTTTATTTTAGTTGTTTTATTTGCTTTTATGATCTCTCTCTGAGTGCCCCCCCCCCCCTCCAAACATTTGACTTTACCCATAAACCCCTGCTGTTTTCCTGTCACATGCAGGACTGTTCTCCTTCGCCCATCCTCCCCTTGGGACACATTCCTTCCACCATCTGCTATTAGCACAAACTCTAAAAAAGCTTTAGTTGTTTTCTGCCAGAGGAACAGCACCCTCTCTTTCTCTTTCTTTTTTTTTCTTTCTTTCTTTATGCTATAAAGCACAACTCCCCCTCCTTTTTTATTTATTTATTTTTTGTTGCCTAAAAAACGATCCAGCAGCTTTCCGGCCAAATTTCCCGCCTGGTTTGGTGTCGAGGCCGACCATAATTTCCCTTTTATATCGACTAACTTGAAAGTAACTTTTCCTGTTGTGTGATTTCAAGGTGAGCTGTGTACAAAAAATACGTTATTGGGTTAAAATAACCACATTTGATCCTGAAGAAATGAACGTGAATCCCTGGATTTTTGCTTCTAATCTGTCTAATCTTTTCGCTGCTTAACTTAATTAAAGGTTTTATTTAAGCAGCCTGTCACATATGAAGGGGACTTTGCAGGCATTAAAAGAGATTTACAGGAAGTCAGTGCTGTAGATTTTAAACATTTTAACTGCTGGTGATGCTCCTGCAGTGGATACAAAACAATTTTTTTTTATTGTTATTTTTACAATTTTGTATTTTAAAACTAATTTCATGTTTTTCTTTGTTGATGTGTTCCTTTTTCTGGGGTGAAGACATGCAAAGCTTTGTGCTTTTGAATTTTGGTATTCTCTATTTAATCACTGTTATTATGTTGTTGGAAAAAACCCAAATAAAATTTAATACATTAAAAAAAAAGAAAAAAGATCTGTTTCTCTCCGGTGTAGAGAATGAAATTACCTCTAAAATATAAAATCTCCATCTCATTCAGCAGTTTATGGAACGTGCTATCTAACAGTTTAAGTCTACATTTAATAATATAGTATTTGTTGAATCATCCCAACGTGTGACATCACCTCGTTAAGGTCATTAGGGTGATGATGTTGATGCTTATTGTTGCTTTTATTCATATGAGGACAAACTGTCATCTTATGGTGTTTATTGATCGGGGCGGTTGGGCTAAGATGCTAGCGGTAGCTTTCACTTGTTGTCATAGCAACGACAAACATCCGGTGTTGGTGGCAACCAAAGCAACTTGTTTATATTGGCTATATATTTATAAACTCGCAGATTTCTCTGAATATTGCCCCCCTCTCTCGTACTGGA
Source organism: Eutrigla gurnardus (assembly GCF_963514095.1). Taxonomy (NCBI): domain Eukaryota; kingdom Metazoa; phylum Chordata; class Actinopteri; order Perciformes; family Triglidae; genus Eutrigla; species Eutrigla gurnardus. The sequence continues at coordinate 1,546,089 of NC_139931.1, forward strand.
CAAATACACAGAATATACAAACAAAATGTGAGTATTGTGAGTACAGAAATACAACATTTTAGGCGGTTTGACAGTTCAGGTGTGGAGAGACATCGGTAGCCAGGCTCCTGGTGACGGGGTTTGATTTATTTTCTAGTCTCTAAACTCTTCCCCCGGCTGACACGGTGGACTTTATCCCTGTTGCTCAGCTGTTCCAGTGTAGTCGTGGGTTTGAAGATGTGGTAGCAGCAGCAGCAGCATCAAACCTGTGTTTTTAGCCCCTAATCTGTAATTGCATCCAGCGAAGGCGGAGCGGGGGCCTTCTCTGATGTGACCGAGCGTGGCGAGCTCGGTGAGCTCGGCGAGGCCGGAGCCACAGAGAGCCAGATGGAGAGAGATTGAACCGCAAACACAGATAAAAATGAATAAAATGAAAAAAAAAAGCAACCGGATTGACTTTGGTAAGAGGTCACTTTTTGAAAGTCCTCCCAAGTGATTGTTTCGAAAGCCCCCCCCCCCCCCTCAGTTCAGGACACCCCAGAGATGTGAAGTGTAAGGTTATAGTATGGCCCAGTGCTCTATATTAATGGTGACTTTGGCTCACCTAATACGGATTCTCAGGGTTATCGCCCCCGGGTGCCTGCTGAGCAGAATGTGAATGCAAAAAAAAAAAAAAAAAGAAGCCGATCCCTCTCCGCTGCCCCCCCCTCCCCCTTTTTGGTCACCAGGGCCCTCTCTCTCTCTGTCTCTCTCTCTCTCTCTCTTCAAGGTTACCGGCCCTCGTACGGCCCTGGCAGCGATGAAGCCATCAGCGCTGATTTTAAATGATAACCTCCCGAAAAAAGCAGCTCACCTCTTAATGTGTTTCCCCTCCTGCCTTTTACTCTAAACTCCTGATTAAACGCCCGTTTTTCTGCTTGATATTGTAATGCATGATCAGAGGGGAGGGAGAGAGAGGCACCTTCGATCGCCCGACTTCCTGCTGGTAGCGAGAAGAGAAAAAAAGAGGTTTTGATGAAGACCCGTCCTCTGAGCTGTGTTTTATTGTGTATATATATATATATATATGCTAAACTCAGTCTTGTGTGCATTGTAAAGAACGTACTGTTGGACCCCGCCACGTATTTCCTCCCTTCTCGTTGCTCATGCAGATTTCCCGCTAATGCTTACTTGACGAGTAAAAATGTTATTCTAATGATGGTCGAGGGAGCAGGCTGCTTTTTTTTTTTTTTTTTGCAGGTAGTTGTTATGGAAACTGCAGCTGCAGCTTAACTGTACGATAAGCCCCCCCCCCCTCCACATCTTCTCTTCCTTTTCGATCTAGTGAACACAGCATGTTGGAGTCATTACCACAGTACGAATGGTTAAGGACAGAGTCAAACATGGAGGGGGGGGGGGGAACATGCTGCAGAACCGGGTCGCTGTGAGCCGCGATCTGGACCGGCATCATCATCTAATAACCTGCAGTATTGATAATTATTGCGTTGCTGTTATGGTTTTAACACACAATGACTCCACATGCTTTGCAGGAATCATGGAATATTTGGTCAAACAGCTCGTCGTCGTGTGACTTATGTGTTTGTGGTAAATCATGTTTTTTTTATCCTCATACATGATTACTAACGAGTTTAATGTGAACTAGTTCCTCTGTAAAAATAAATCTTTATTCCCAAGATGAAATGGTGAGAAACGACAAATATGACCAGTTTTATCAGGTTTCACTCATTCTGGAATGTCTGTCTTCTTCGCTCTCGTTGCTCAGCGTTGATTTACGGCTAAATTTGCTAAAACATCTCATAGAAATCTGATTTATCGGATCTCGTTGGGTGCTACGATGTTTTTTAACAGAGTGAAGCTGAAATTCCTGAACTGGAAGCCGCTTTATGGTGAAGGAGTTCCTGACCCGACTACGTTCTGTGGAGCTTCACGCTTCACTACTTCCTGTGAGCGACGCCTGTCATACCGTTCACGGTCACAGGATCTGCTGTCCGGTAAACGCCGCTGCTAACGGTTTTAATTCAACGCCATACGTGCAAGTGCGTATCTTTTGATGCCGTCGGCTGTTAAAGCATCCAGTTAGCTTCAGATGATGGCGGCTGTCTCCCTTAGTGACCTTTGACCTTGAGGTTCAACGATCTATGTGACATACAGAAGCAACACGGAGCAGAGACGTTTATAGTTTTCCCTTTTCATCACGCTGTTGTACTTGATGGCGTCACTGTGAATATGAGATGCTTCAGCAGGAATTTAATCATCAATTCAATTTTCAGAGTTGCAATAAAAGCAGTTCAATCAATCAGTGATTTCACCCGTTTTCTTTTTCAACAGAATTTAGTTTAGAGAAGAAAGAATATCTCCGAAGATTGAAGGCCAAACAAAGTCATCACCGCGAACAAAAGGAGAGAAAAAAAAGTGGATGTTTTGACTTTTTGCTGATTTTCCCGACGCGGCTTATTGAATCGTCAGTGGTAACTTAACGAGATCTCTCGAGGTCACAGCCGCCGCCGCCGCCGGCAGCGTTTTCTTTTTTTTTTTTTTACTCGCCGCGTGACAACTTCCACTCCACTCTCACTGAACTTCCACCAACTTCAGCTTCAGCTGCAGTGATGTCAGTAATGATCTCCCAAGTAAACCCTGCTAAAATAGCACAGTGACCTCATTATGGTTTCCATAGTTACAGAACGGCAGGGTTACAGTGCCTATCTATAGCGGTGTTCGCTTCACTTCCAAATACTGCATTTTTTCACAGGCGGTGGTGGTTAACGGCTGAAAATGCAAAAAAAAAAAGAGAGAAGAAAAGGGATGATTTATCGCTGCTGCTGGATACTCAAATTGTTGATCAAATCCTCCAATGATTGCTGCTGACAGATCCGATATTCGTGCTTCACATCAGTGTTTTTGTCTTGTTTTTTTAAATATAATCATAATTTTAAAATGTGCCGATATCCGCTGCAGACCCCCTGAAAACGGCTTTGCTTGCCTCCCACCCACCTATTTCCACTTTTTGTGTTGCGCCAGAGAAAAGCATCACACACTTTAATTGAACCAGCTGGCTCCGTCAGGCTGGCATCCAAAAACACGGATCTATATTTACTGGGTTACATCACTGAGAGAGAGTGAGTCAACTCGAATGTAACTCCTGTAATGATGGAAGACCTCGGGGGCCACTCGTGTACCGCTCGCGTTTTTCATTTTGGTTTCGAGAAGGCAAATAATGATATTCTGGTATTGTAGTTCGGCTCTCGGCAGCGAGGTGGCCTTTTGCTTTGTTTTGCAGCCATGTGTTGTGGTGTTGCCTGATCCCGTTTGGTGTTTTAGTGGCTCATGGTGCACAGCGCCAAAGGTGGAGGAGAAGGGTTTGGGAGTCTGCTCCGCAGGGATTCCGATGTCGGTGAAACATTCTGGCTCAAAGTTAAAGTTCCAGTTCATCCCAGGCTTCAACCTGCGGTTCTGAAATGTGAAGCCATTTCTGAAGTGCCTTAAACCTTGCATTCTCCCCACTGGCCACCAGGGGGCGACTCCTCTCTGGTTGTATAGAAGTCTATGAGAAAATGGTCCTACTTCTCTCTTGATGTATTATCTCAGTAAACATTGTAAACATGAGTTTATGGTCTCAATCTCTAGTTTCAAGTCTTCTTCAATCCAGCATGATGTTCATTTAGTACATTATGGTCCATTTAGAGTCCACCAGACCAGAAAGCAGGGGATGCTTTAGGGGGCGGGGCTTACCTGCCTAGAAATGTCTTCTTCAGCGTTCTGTTGTCCTTAGCTCCGCCCACATGTGTGTCTTCTTCTGGTTGCAAAAACCAAGATGGCGATGGTCAAAATACTGACATCAAGGCCCGGTTCATCCAAAGCTGCTGGATGTATAAAACATGAACTTACGGACCCCAAAATGGAAACCTCAACATGATATAATGTAATTGTTTGACGGTATTCTGGACAACGAGACAGAATTCAGCATTAGAAGAGTAGAAACCTCTCGCATGTGCAGGTGCACTTTAAAAAGCCGACTTTTTATTTTTTTCACAAACTAATTAGCAACATGATCAAAAACAGGCTGACCTGTAACCGTAATTACAACAAACTAAAAGAAATGCGAGAGCATGATTAAATATCCGTTTTTAATCTGCATGAACTGGATTTTTTAAAAGGTGTATTCTCAGTGTGTCGGCGTTCTGGCGGGTTCTCTGGGTTTTGGCAGCGCGGGTGTAGCAGGACTCCATCTTAGACGAGCGAACGCATTGTTGAACCGCCGGGTTCAGCGGCAGACAGGTGCTCTTGAATATTCATCGGCGCTGAGCCCCTCACAGATTCTAATCACTGTCAATATGTGTGCACTTTGCAGCCGTCGACTACTCAGGAAAACAAAAATATGCCCCCTCCTCTCCCCCCCCGCTTCAGCTGCTTATGAAAATGTATGATGCAGGTAGAAAAAAATCTCTGTAAAGCTGCACAATGAGCTCATTATGTGGAGATGGAAGGTGGAGGCTTGGTGTAATCGTATATATGATGGAAATGTAGAGACTTTGTCTATTTTGCAGCTTCTTTTCCTTCAGTTGGGTGGCACCTTTTGTTTCGCCCTGCCGGATCCCGTCTAAGGGGCTTTCAGGTGTCACCTTTTTCCTGCTCAATCTCCACCCACGCCTCGTTATCTACGCCGGCGTCCGCTCGCTCCCGTCCCGTCTGCTCCACGAGCTGTTATTTACCGAGGTTAGTGACCGGGACGTCTTCCCGGTTTGCCGTGCACCGACGTTTGTTATGAACAACTTTTCTCGACAGCGTGCCGAGCCGTGCGGCCGGGGTTCATCCGACGGGGTTTCAGCCGAGGCGATAACAGCCGAGGATCTGATTGTACACAAGCAGGCGATGGACAACGTGTCTGAAAGTCTGCAGTAAAACCTGCATCCTCCTCCTAACTGTCTCTTAGAGTAAAGGATAAAATGCAACTTCAGCCAATCCCAATATGCTTACTTAAGAGGACCTTTTGCATCTGCATCAGAAGAATAGCAGCATTGGAAGTTTGCTAAAAATATATCGTAGAGGAGGCCGGTGTGCACGGTGCCTGGTTTCCCTAAATATTACATTGTCATATTATGAAACACATCGTCAGAAAAACAAGTTTACCTGTCATTTAGTTGGATAGAAACAATGAATTAGTAGAGTTTCGGATCCATGGCCGAGGGTCTACAGCGATGTTTCCCAAACTTGTTTTTACAGAAAATGAAGCCAAACCGTTGTGACCCCCATGACGGCCTTATCTATACATTGCAAGAAGATTGAAATTTGTGTGTAAATGAATCAGAGATGTTCCGATACCATTTTTCACTCCCGATACCGATTCCGATATTGGCGCTGTGGGTATCGGCCGATACTGGGTAACTATACTGGTGGGAACATCCACTGTGAAGTACTGCCAAACCGCCAACACGATGCGCTAACGTTAGCTCCTTTTAACAGGTGTCAGGTGATCAGTTCTTCCTCGCCCCTCTAAAAAAGCAGCTGCTGATGGCGGCGAAGAAGAACTGTGTCAAAGCTAACGGAGCTAACCAGTAAATAAATTCCTATTTCTAATAAATTACGTGGTATCGGATCGGTGCCTGGACTCCAGTACTCGCCGATACCGATGCCAGCATTTTCGGAGGCATTTCCGATACTGGTATCGGAATCAGAACAACTCTAAAATGAATGTTCCTGAGCATTAAGTGTGATTTCCAGGTAACTTTTTCTGTTATCTTCAATTGGAAAAGAGATGCGTTTGTGTGTTGAAATCATATTCACGCGTTAAACGTCTGTGGAACAAATTCTTTGATCCGATTTTGTCCTTCTGGTGTGGAGAACTCATAGACTCTAGTCCTTGCATGTGAGACATTGTGGTCCAGGGGTCCGGGGCCTCTTGTGTCGGAAGGGTTGACAGCACTTTTGGCTCCTGAACCTTCGGGACTCCGCCGGACCTGGGGATGAGGAATGTGAGGTCAGAGCCAATGGCGTTGGCCAGGGCTGACTGAGTCATTCTACACTCTGTCATCACTCTTATCGGACCTTTCCCCCCACCCCCACCCCTCTCGTTCACTCTATCTTGATTGGTCACTCCTCTCTGGAACACGTCTGCACCCTGGAGGCTTTTTATCTGCGATTCCTTATCATCCCCAACTCTGCCGAACTCTCACAGCTCCCCCCTTCCTCGCTGTTGTCCGCCATATTTGTCCTCCTCTATCTCCTCTAATAGAGTTGGAACTAGGTGTTCAAAGTAAACAGCATTGAGGTAAAATAGATGTCGGTTCCAGGTTTCAGGCTTAATTATATCGTCCTTTCTTGAGCAAATTTGATCACAGGAACGACCTCATCACCCCAGATCGTCCGTGAACGATAGCTAGATTTCACACTTTTTTGTACAATCGTGATGTTTTCAAAGTCGCTCGGATTTGCCGTAAAAAAAAAAGGCACATTTAAATTCTTAATTGTGCCTTGCTGTTTAAAAAGAACAAGCGTGTGTGTGTGTGTGTGTGTGTTTGGTGTATGGCCTTAGGGGCTGTTTGCCCTTGGCGATTCTTTCATCTTCACATTTTTAATAGCGCAGGAGTCAAACAGCGTTTGGTATATTTGACTGCTGGGCTACATCAAGTATCTGGTGTTCCTTGTGCTAATATTGACCTGAAGGAGCCGGTGGAAGGGGAACGGGAGGATCCCGGCGAGATCGTGTTTGATATGTGTCCTTTGTCTTTTTCTCATCTTGCAAAGTCACTTCCTATCCCAGTTTTTGTTTTGGCATCTGATTTTCATAATAAAAGGTGACGGCAGCGACTTTTAAGCTCTTTCAACAGCAACTTTGAGTGTTTTCTTTTTTCATGTGAACCTGGTGCGAGTTCAGTTGGACACTTCCTTCTAGGGAGGTACGCCCATATTAGGCACCGATAACAATAACCACAAACTATTTGTTGCTGGCGCAATATCATGTAGTTACAAGAACTTTTTATTCAGTTCAAAATCAAGTATTTGTATATCTTCTTATTGGGGGTAATAAATACCCCATCATGGTGGATTATTAGACATGTAAAGACTTTGTGGTTTTTGTAGTTTTTGTGAGTCTCTCTTGTGGTCTTTTTCGGTCCTTATTGAAGACTCACCTTTTTAATTCAGGCTGACACCCTTTTACTGCGTTTTTATGTGCACTTTTCTTATCGTATATTGTTTTACTACCCACCTTTATTGCCCTGTACAGCAATTTTGTTGACTGTTGGTTGTTTTAAATGTGATTTAGAGATACAGTTTGAGATTCAGGAGTTTTATGACATGATTGTCATCATAAGCAATTTGTAATTCACAATATAATTTGATTTTTTGCCCCATTCAACCATAAAAATAAAATAAAAAAGCATCAAAGTAGACTAATAGAGCTCGCTTCCTGTTTTGATAAACAAGCTGTGTAAGTGATGGATTACACAACCTTCAACGAGCGGATCGATGGAACTAATAGCTGCTTGAAATGTAGGAATATTGTTGTTTTAGTGTATTCTGATGCCTTTGATGCTTTTTTGATACCCTAATGTGTTTTCCAATTAACCACATTCAGAAGCAGGACCTGAAGTGTTTCAGGGCCATGTTGTTGGTCAGTTTATCTCCTCCTAACACCGCTACCACATAATTATTCAGGGCTCAACGTTTCATAACACAAATGCATTAATAGAACGGCCACCTTTCAACAGGAAGCGCTGGTCTTGGATTCATAGCTGTGAGGAGTGTGTGTGAGCGAATCCATCACGTTAGCTGGATAACATCATAATAGCTTTGTGACACAAGCCTCTGATTTATACTTTCCTTTTTTGGCCTAAAAATACACATTTGATATAAAATAACTTAACATCCAAGACACAGAATCCACAAATCTAATGAAATATTCGAATGAATGTGACACAAGGAACCGCCAACGATGATTTAAGGGGTTTGATGCTTTTTTGCTGTTTTTTTATTTTATTTCATTAAATACATTTAATAACCTCATAAAATTTCCACTGCAGTAAAAGTGTAAGGATTTAAAGATAATTGTGGAAATGTTAAGCTAACGGCTAGCTCCAGCAACCTTATTGACTTTCTGCAGTTTCTCAAACTGTTAATTTGAATTAGACGTGAACTTTAAATGGAAGAAATGAAATTTAGATCACGATTTTACAAGTTAAACATTTACAACTTAATTTGTCACGTTTGCAAGTTTTGTCTTGAAGCTTTTTGAGTGTTATCTCTAATAATATTCTAATAATGATAATAATAATAATTGTGTTATTATGATGCAGTTGAGTGTTTTGGGTGCATTGCCCATGCATCGCTAGCATTACCGGAAACATTAGAGGAACTTTAAATGCATTAGATTCTCTTTAAGTCCTTGAACTTTTACTGCAGTGTCTCCATTACATTAGTTCATACAACCACTTCTCTGAGGCGATGGAATGTATTGAATAAAAAACATCAAACCCCTTAAATCATCGTTGGCGGTTACATGTGCCAAATTCATTTCAATATTTCATTCGATTTTTCGGATTCTAAATGTTGGATTTTAAGTTATTTGCTGTTTGAAATGTATTTGAAACATACATTCAAAAAAGGAAAGTATAAATCAGAGGCCTGTGTCACAAAGCTATTATGATGTTATCCAGCTAACGTGATGGATTCACTTACACACACACACACACACACACACACACACACACACACACACACACACACACACACACACACACACACACACACACACACACACACACTCACACACACACACACACACACACACACACACACACACACACACTCACTCTCCTCACTGTTGAAAGGTGGCTGTTCTATTAATGCATTTGTGTTATGAAACGTTGAGCCCTGAATATTTATGTTAAACACAAAGAACATAACCAGTGAGTGGTTATTATCAAAAGTGTCTCTGAATTGCTCATGAAATCACTTTCTATACTTTGACCTTTTTTTTTAATATCTTTAAAATGTGTGATTTGGTGCCAAACCGCTCTCCCTCTTTATGAAATTAGCCAGATGAAGATATGAAACTATGGCTGGAGGTTTGATGTTTGATTCATTACAATAAGAACCCAAAGACATCCAAATAGTAAAAAACAAAACAACATTAAATATATAAAAGTAATTCAATTTGAGAAGCTGGAACTGTGAAATATTTTGACATAAAAAAATAACTATTATATATTATGATATATTGCTTCTATTTTAGTTCTAGTTAAGTAAAAAGTAAAGTAGTAAAAAGTAAAAAAAAGTAACTTTTTCTTTAACTGATGTTTCTTTTTATGGACTTTATAAAAATGACTGTATGTTTATTAATGTACTGTTTTTCTTGTTCCTCTTATTCTTATTCTCTTATTTCTGATGTATTTGTATTTCTTACATAATAATATGACATTTTCATACCGTCCATATCTAGATAACGACAACTAGCCTCCGACCACAAGGGGGCGATAAGAAACAAAGAGGTGAAGTCTTCCTACAACAAGTGGTGAGTCCTTTATTTGTGCATCTGATTTGAGATGATTTGTTTTTCACTAAAAAGAACGTTCAACAACATGCAAAGTGATTCCGGTGCATTTTGGTGATTATTATTATTTCATCGTAAAGAAGTGGTTTAGAAAATACAGATATAAAATATGTTTTTTTTTTCTTTAAATATTGTTTAATTGTTTTTCACAAAACGGATTTCACTCAAAAAATATGTCTCTAAACAAAAGTTGAAGCGATATTTTAGCATATTTTGATGATTGTCAGGATAATATCATGATTCGCAATAATTCTGGCCACGATAACCGTGACGTGAAAAGACATTTCTATCACGTGGATGTTAATCAACACCTTTTTTAAATCTTTATTATTTGTGCATGGTTTTGTCTTTGATACGGTCTGTCGTCCCTGAACGGGTGCTACTTGACTTTTAATAGCACATTAGTACTGTGTGTGTGTGTGTGTGTGTGTGTGTGTGTGTGTGTGTGTGTGTGTGTGTGTGTGCTCCTCCACTCCAGTTCATCCAGCTACACTGTGTTGGCACTGAACTTCCTGTTGATGATTATTTTGGCAGCGCTGGTTGTTTTCTAACCCTCTTCTGAGGTGAAAACGTTGTTGGAAGTTCGGTTTATCGCGGGTTACAGATCTGGAGACTTCCCCTCGTTTCCACATGAAAAAAAAAATAACGTTATATTTTCTTGCTGCTCGTCTAATGGGAAGCGCTTTATCGAGGCTCTGTTTTTATGAGATAATGCTCGGAGGGGGGGGTGATGTGTTCGAGGTCTGGCACACGGTCTACCAGATGTGAGATTACAGCGAGAAAAAAGGTGCCGTATATAAAAAAGGCAGTACAACACTGTGAGATATCAGCCGTTACAGCGTGGGCCGCGTTCCAATCCGCTGCATGGAACTCCCCATCACCTCATCCAGAAATCCAGTGAAGACGAGCTGCGTTCCATTTCTCTTTTCCCCCTGACATTGTCTTATGTTGTGCCTCGCCGTGTTGTCACTCTCAGCACATTTCATAATGGAGCGAACACATTTCCCTTCGTATAGACGCTGATAATGAGAGTTCCTCGCTCTTTAGAATTTGCAACCACTGATGATAATGGACTTCATTATGTCCCTCCTCCAGCAAAGCTGTCACCCTGAACACCATTTTAAATTAGCCGGCCCGCCCGGAACAGATCTCACGCCGAGATTAGCTTCCATTCAAGACGCCATTTGGTGTTTTTGATTTTTTATTATAATACAAGACTTTTCACATTCCCGGCTGTTTATGTGACTGTCACAACATTATAAGCTTTTCTAAGCAATGACAGGGAGGGGGAGGGGGGGGGGGGTAAAGTCACCTAGAAACCGGGTACAGGGGAGGGGGGTGTGAAGGATGCTGGCTTACCGAGCGGGGGCAAGGTGGGGTCTTGGGCAAGGCACCCGGAGGGAACACCACGTGGTGTGAAACCATACTGTGACTCATTCAATAAAGTTAATTAATGATATTTTAACACATAATGAGGGTCGGTCTCCCGTGTGTGAGGGTCGGTCTCCCCCCCCCCTCAGGCTGGAGTTCAGGGTTTCTGCTGTGGCTGCAGGGATCAGTTCTGGAAACAAAACAAGGCTTGCGATGCTTGTCAGGTTGCGTTGAGGTCGTTCCGTTCTGACTTTGTCTGTTCGGAAACACGTTCGGCCTTTCTGAGATTTATCGCTTCGTGGATGAACTTGAAAGTTAGTCTTCGGGTTGAAAGGGGAACAGCTTTTATACGGCGTTCCTTTAAGGCCTTTTTAAATAAAAAAAATCATCCCGAAGATTTGAGCTAACGTGAACAAATCTCGGAACTCAGAAACGTTTTAGACGTTCTGAACGTCGTCCCATTCACTGTCTTTACAGCAGCTCTTGATGACATCACCGCTCTGAGACTTCCTCCTGCTTTCTGCCGTCGAGGGAGACTCATGATCACGAGTATCGATTGAACTTTCCCTCGGCCGTGGAAATAACATATTGGAATTCTTAATTTATGTGCTCTCTACCCCCTCGAAGTCAATATTTTCATATATCATTAACGCATTCGCTGGTTATTTTTTTTACTACACACACATGCGGGTTAATTTGGTCCCGTTTGCAGGCGACATAAATAACGGGAATCGATGGGCCACGTGCAGCTTATTGGAAGCAGTGGAACTGTGGAATTAACGTTACAAAACGCAAAAAAACAACATCTAGCAGTTAATTAGCAGCAGATTCAACAGCAAACGCAACATGAAAGCAACATTATTGACGGAGCAGATTTAAAAGAGTCTTTGACACAAACAAACCTTTCTTTTTGTTGATGTCACATTTGTTTCAACAAGGAATCTAAAAGCAAAGCGTCTGTCGGAGGGGTGTGAGCGGTGCGTTCAGGGGTCGGAGGTTCGACCCCGACAGAGTGGACACGCTCACGGAGAGGAGCGAGCCGGATTTGTGTCGCGGCCAATTACCGAGAAACAAAGACGACGCTTTCATCCTCTGCAGCGGTTTGAGCCTCCGGTTCTTTCCTGAGTAAAAGATGTCGTTCACAGTAAAAATAAAATCGAATAAAAATGCATTGTTGGTGAAATAGTAGCAAACACAACCTGGAGGCTGCATCAGCATCAACGCCCGGGGGGGGGGGGGCGTCTCCTCGAGGACAGTGCCTTCCCTTCACACCTCGTTACTCCCGTTCCCTCCCATGACCTTTCCCTGCAGGCAAACACAAGCCCCGCCCCCTCGCCACCCTGCTCTCTGCCTAAATACGCCACAGCGACCCCCCCATCATCGTTGTCCTCCACTCTATCAGTCAGTTATCGTTCAGGAGATTTTTTATTTTTTCTGCTTTGAATCACTCCGGCTGGAAACCGAAGTGACCTTGAAGAGAAATGTCTGCGTCTTTTTTACACCTGAAGAGGAAAAGAGGAGGACGCTCTTTGAAAGTCTTGTCTTTCATGTCACTAATAGACAGCAGGCTGTCTGAATACGTTTTTTTTTTGACCAGTCATTACAAAAGATCAGGATGGAGGGAGGGAGGGATGCAGGGAGGGGGGGTGCTTGAATGCATCGAGTCTCGGGGAGTGAAGCGGCGTTGTCGGGTCGTCTCGGCGAAGGTTGCCTTGTTTTGTCCCGGCGTTGACTCGGAGGAGCAGCTCACCTTGACCGGGTCATTTATTCAGACGAAGTCAGCCGGCGGAGACGATCGTGTTTAGCCTTCAGGGCCCAGAAACGTCCATATGACAAACTTCCAAAGGTTAAGTGGTGATCCAGGACTAATAAACACATATAAAATGACTTAATTCTCAGTTAATATTCCTTCTCGAATCAAAATATATATAAAAAGAAGGAAGTGAAAGTTGGCCGTTGTCCCTCCGATACCCTCGGAGCGAAGCGTCCCAACCTGAACTCGGGACGTCCGCGACGTCTCGGCGGTCGCAGACGGCGAGTGTGTGGACGAGTCAGAGCACAGAAAAACCCTGTTAATTGGTCCAGTCTGGCTGAACCCTGTCAGACGAGGCCTTTCATGGCCTTTTCATGGGTTTCTCCTGGGAGAACTGAGGAGGCTGCCTGTAATGAGGCACCGTACCTGGTTGGTGGGGGGTTAAAGGGGGGGGTGGGGGGGGGGGGGGATAGGGAGGGTCACTCGTGGGCAATTAGGGAGAAATAATGAGAGCTTTCTCTGTCTCTATTTCTACCCCCCCAACCCTCCCCGGTCCTGTTTCCTGTGAGGACGGTGGCTCATCAGGTAACTTTTTAGGGGGTGGGGGCTGATGGGAAGGGGGGGGTCCCTTGAGAGGCCGCTCGGAGCCAAAAGTAGAACTGCAAAAAGAGAGTTGGAGCACTCTGGATCCATAAATATGCACAGAATAACATTCAATGTAACAGATTACCAACTTAAAAGCACGTTTTTCCTTCCCCTCGTCATCAATTACTATGACACTCCACTATGAGAGCTAACAAGATGGCTAATGCTAACAAACCCATCCGTTAGGTTAAGTTAAACCAAACTGTGCGTTTGAATGGAAAAGGAGTTGGTTTCACACCTCACACAAACAGCTGTCTCCTGGGTGAAAGTCCCGTGTTTGACCCACTGTGGGGTTTCGCCCAGGTTTTTGTGTTCCTTCCTGGCTGCTTGTATCCGCAGACGGATTTCTACCTTTTCTGTGACAGAGATGGATGCCCCCCCCCCCCCCCCCCCCCTTTATTAACACTTAATATCCAAACACCTCGGCAACCATGCACGTTTTAATCCAAAAGGTGATCAATAATTTGCATGCAGGTACGAGCCTCATGTGTGAAATTGTCCACACGCCTCTCAGAAATAACAGAGGAGTATTTTTTGAATTTGCAACACGGACGTTTAGAGCCAATATTAGCCGCAAAGAGCCATAAAAATTGATTAAAAATCAAATTGAAATTGTACGGGGGGTAGTGAGAGCTTTGTGGTGCATTTTTTTGCAGCTAAAAAGGGAACATGAATAAGTTTAGAGAATATATTGTTAAAATAATTAGTTTTGCCTGTTCAGGTGTCCTTTTTGGGTTTACATCAAACCAGCCAATCAAATCACAGTGGAGCTGGTCCTCCCACTTCCTTCCCCTTTAATGAGAATCACTGATTCCCTCTCTACAGGCTGCTCCCGTCTTGCTTTTTTTTTAGCTTTCAATTTGGCTTTTGCACGGTGCTGACAAGCCCCTTTCCTGTTAAAAGCTTGCTGTTGTTGTAGGAATGCTAAGCCGAGCAGCCGCTGCCCTTTCCCGCGGCCGACACATCGGCGGCGTTGAGCTCCGAGGTCGTAGGCTCTGCATTCTGCAGCTTTTTTCACTTATTTTGAAGTATAACACAGATGCCGTGACAGATTTGGGTTAGGATCCAGATCCTTGTTTTGGATCCTTGCTCTTGCCTCGTAAGAAAAAAAAAAAAAAAAAGAATCCTCCATCTGTGCACACGTGGGGTCGTAAGGCAGGGAAGAAAAATGAATGTGAGGATTGTGCGGCGGCCCAGGAGTCTGTTAGACGCTGATAGAAAATGTAAAGTGCTATAGTCGTGGATGTAATGTAGAATGATTGTCTGTCTCCCTTGTTTATTTGCCCGCGTTAAAAGAGAGGGGGGGTTGTAATGGAGACAAATGCTCGTCTGAGCCTCGCGAACTCGCCACCCGCCTCGGCAATCTAACTCCCCGGCTTATGTGGCGGCGGCCGGCGAGGACTCGCAGGCAGGTGAGAGGTCCTCAGGTGACTAACCGCGGTTTTTATGCCTTAATGACTCCTTGTTACTCTCAGAGCTATTTCCCAATTGCCACCAGCAATTCCACCCTCTGTGTCCATTAGATGCAGGGAACACGGATCAATACGTGATGCAATTTCCCCGGGGAATGAAAGGAGGAGGCTTCTTTAGGGTCCCCCCCTCTCTCTTTCTCCCCCCTCCTCCCCCCTCCCTCCCTCCTCTTTTACATGCTACGCCGACTAAACATCGAGTAGGTGACACAAAAAAGGGAGATTTTGCTCAATCGTTTATCTAAGTGACGACGGGGAAACACTTTGTCGCAAACAGAAAACCAGCCGGGTCGCCTGTGAAGCAGATGAGGAATGAGTCATCACCCCCCCTCCCAGCTATTATCTTTTGAACAATGAGACGCCGTTAGTTCGTTTTTTTGCTCGTATTCGATTTTTTTTATTTTTTTATGCAAAGGTCAACATCATTTTGCCACCGGAGTAAAGTGTTGTTTTCATAATGAGAGTGCCGGGATCATGCACCGACACACAACACACTCACTGCATTACAGCTCAGAGGGCGTCCTGTTTTGTTCGCCGTCATGATATTTTACTGCATAAAAACCCATTAATATTTCAAATAATTCTGAGTTGCAGTTAAAAAGATTGCTTTTTATGCACCTGGACCTCTCTCTTCTCTGTGGTGTTATTATATTTATTTCTTGATTTAAACCGTCACGAACAATAAAATGAAAATATCTCATCTCATATCCATTTTATGTTTTTGGTAATACTTTATATTAATGTTAGAATTTTAATCCCACGTGTCTGCAGGATTACGCCTGAAGTCTTTTTTAATATCAAAAAATAGCCAACTGTAATATTCGAACAGAGAAGCCTGACTTCCGGTCTGCAGAGGATGTTCTCCTCCGAGGAAGAAAGGAGCTCACCGATTGGTCAGAGAGGATGGTCATCAGCGTGACACACGGGCAGCCGTCAATAGCAAACTTTGAATTCACTCGTTCCTTCTGTTCGGTTGCCGATGAAAGGATTCAGTGTGGCGTTGACGATGATGTCATGACGTTGCTACGGCGAGGAATCCCCTCTACGCCTGACAACATGGCTTCAACATAGCCGGGTAAACACAGGTGTAACCGACGGCCCCTTTCCATTAGGTGTGTTCCACAGCTCCAGGGGGGAGCATGCTGCCCCACCTAAATGGAACACAGCCGTAATTAATGCGATTAATCACACGTGTGTTTACGCCGTAATGACATGTCAAAGATGGCTGCTGTGAAAAGTCGCTACTGAAAGAAAACCCCGACTCACAGAACAGCTGTGTTAGCTTAATTACAAAGTGCCTGGAGGAGGTGATGCTGAACCCCCCCCCGGTTTACCCACAAAGCCATCTTTTTAAGCAACGTTGCATAGAAATACAGCAAAAAATGGAATCCAAGCGTCAATCTTTCCCCGAAACGACGACGTTTTCTCCGTTTGCACGGTTGCTCCCGATCCCCCACTTTTAGCGTGGGCAACTAATTG
Organism: Eutrigla gurnardus; assembly: GCF_963514095.1. Taxonomy (NCBI): domain Eukaryota; kingdom Metazoa; phylum Chordata; class Actinopteri; order Perciformes; family Triglidae; genus Eutrigla; species Eutrigla gurnardus. The sequence goes on from NC_139931.1 coordinate 1,562,332, forward strand.
CCCCCTTTTTTTCCGGGGTAGTTTGCAGCTTCCCTTCAAGGTTAAATGTTTCATCGCGGCAGATTGTAAATGCAAAAAAAATGCACTGTTTACAAGGTAGACCCTCATTTAGTCTTCCTGGTCCAGTCAGCAAACCGTCGCGGGTCAGTGGTTTTCTCTGGGGTTGCGTACCAAACCCTTACCGGGCTGCAAGGGTCCTAAAGGGCGCGGTCCAACAGGAAGGTTATTTGTTTAAAGTGCGTAGGTCGGGGTTGTTAACACCGCCACTCATCCCATTGTTGTATCCGGGGATCCGTCAGCCCGTCCAAAGGATGATACAGGTGTCTCTCTCTCCCCGTCTTTAATCAACACACAATGTTATCTCCCAGCAGCCCCGGCGTTTGTTTCCCCGTTGACTTACTTCACGGCGTGTGCCGGCAGCGACTGAATGGGCGCTCCGCCGATGAAAGAGCGCTCGGTGCAAATGTCGTAAAGAAGACGGACAAAGAGGTGAAGAATGAAACGGAGGAGACAAAAGCCAAGCGTTGGGTTCTGAAGAGGACGCGGCGTTAAATAATTTATACCCTGATCAGACCCCGTTTAATTAAGGCCTTGTTTCCGCCGGTTTAATCTGGCCCTCTTGATCACAGCAGGGGGGCCTCAGGTAGAGGACACGGTCGGTCGGGGTTATTGCTAACAGCGCTAACCGGCTGCCGTCTAAACACCTTACATGGCTGGGTTAGCCTCCTAATTACTCTAAACATTTCTACGATTATCTGTGTGATTGTCCTCCGGCGCCCTGAAAGGTCAATGAGTCCTCGTTCCTCTTGTTATTCAAGGCAAGCATTTGTTTTTTATCAAGAGGCTGGATATGTGAAGAACAATCAGTAATACATCGGTTGTATAGATATGAATGGTGACGACGCGGCTATAAGAGTCTTCAGACGGATTGGTTGGGTTGATCTATCTATCTATCTATCTATCTATCTATCTATCTATCTATCTAT
>NC_139931.1:1565817-1698317 GCF_963514095.1 Eutrigla gurnardus
CCCACCTCTCCACCCGAAGCCGAGGTGAATGCCAAGGAGTCCCCCCCCCCCCCTCCCTCCCTCCCTCCCTCTGGGGAACACCAGCCAATGAATTACAGATTAGATCATTGTTACAGGATCATAACAGTGATCTAATTGCCAATTTCTCTTTTTTAATTGAATTTGGTGGAGTGAGGAGGAGAGGAGATAGGATTCACGGGACTGCCGTTGGAAGTCACCGGGGCCCTCGCTTGTTGACCGGGCACGACGGTTAACGACAGACAGGAAACACCGGACGTTTCGGCGATGGGGGCGTCGCCTGCAGAAAAACGTATCCTCGCCGCCGCCGGTGCTTCTGGTTTCAGGGCCGTCGTTATTAATTAAATAGAATAATCTGAAGCTTTTTAGGCTGCTGCTCTCTGACCTGCCATCAGTTTGTCTGTGTCTGCCCCCCCCCCCAGTCTGACCAGAGCGAGCTCCACACTGTTGTCTGATTATAGCTCGGTTAAATTAGACGAGATAAGTTGGCCCACATCGCCGCCGCCGCAGCAGCAGCAGCCTTTGCTTGAGAGCTGACAAGCCCAATACATCTGCTGCCGCGGCCATGGTAATTGAGATGGGGAGGGGTGTGTGTGTGTGTGTGTGTGTGTGTGTGTGTGTGTGTGTGTGTGTGTGTGTGTGTAGTGAATGGGAGGAGGGGGGGGGGGGGGCTCCCTCTGTCTCCCTCTGTCTCTTGTTCCTCAGTACCTGTCATTGATGAGGAGCCAAGGAGAAGCTTCAGCTTGAAGCTGTCATCGGCCCTCTGAATCTGTCTGCCTCACTCTATCATCCCCCCTCCTCTCTCTCCCTCTCTCTCTCTCTCTCTCCCTCTCTCTCTCTCTCCCTCTCTCTCTCTGTCTCTCGCCCCGTGTGATGTGGATACAGAGTGTGTGAGTCGTGAGGCAGTGAACTGCGTTAGGAATCCGTGCGACCGGCTTCTCCAGGCGTTTTTTTTTTCTTTAAATCTGAGAGACGCCGCCGCCGCAGACCGACCGGGTTGCATGCCGCCCCGCCGACACCGACGCTCTCTCTCCTCGGACTGACGGGCCAATCGCAGCCCACCGCTCGCCCCCCCCTATCCCTCTCTCCATCCATCCCTCCACAGCGCTCTCTCTCTCACACACTCCCTCCTCTTCTTTTCTCTCTCTCACTCTGGTTTTCATTCCTTTGCGTTCAATCCGTGCATCCCCTCCTCCTCCTCCTCCACCTCCTCCTCCCTCTCCTCCTCCTCCTCCTCCTCCTCCTCCTCACACCTTTTGGTCAGAAGAGGAAGCCCAGCCCAGAGAGAGAGAGAGATGCTGAGAGGATGAAACTCTGACACGCCGACAGACCAAAGGGAAACAAGAGCACAACTGTGAGTACAGCGCTCCTTTTCACCTCTCTCTCTCTCTCTCTCTCACACACACACACACACACACACACACACACACACACACACACACACACGTGTCCAGGCATTTACTTACAAGCGTACACAGCCACTCTAACAAACACACACACACACACACTCCTTTCCTCAAGTGTCTTTGTCTCTTTCTCCACGCGGCCACAACAACAGTGACACAAGTGCAGGATTGTGTGTTTTATTGTGTAACAGTGTGCAGTGTGTGTGTGTGCTGTGTTTGAGCTTTGTCCTGTAAAAAGTGTGTTTAATACTTTAGCGATCAGCGTGTGACCCCCCCCCCCCCCCCTCCTCCTCCTCTTCCCACTGTAATGGATTCACTTTTATGCTTTTCAGCCTTTTTCTTTCTTTGTTTGGCTTCAGATAGAAAAAAATCCTGCAAATATATAAATACAAGGTCAACTGAGTAATGTTTCAACATCACGCCGCCGCCGCCGCCTGTCGCGAGCTTCTTTTGTCTGTGTTTTTTATTGCCAATATGCCGGATCACAACATCCCTGTTCTTATCTCCCCATCTTAAACACATAAGCTGCTATAAGCCAATAGATGCCTGCGGGGTGAAACAGAGGGGGGGGGGGGGTACTTTCCTCTCAATGGCACAAGATTCCCCAGCAATCCTCCACTGCTTATTGTTTAGTGCTCAGGCGACGGAGGGAGGGAGGGAGGGATGGAGGGATGGAGGGGGGGTCGTGCATGGCGTGGGTCTTTTTTGCGCCAACACTATTTTGGTGATTATGTTGCCGGTTCATCTCTGGCCGAGGCGATTTCCCCATTTCCTTCCTGCCGTTGGAGAGCGGGGGAGGATAATAATAATGCCAGAGCATGCGGGGAAGTGCAGACAGTGGATCTGCTACAGAGGACACAGATTGCATTTCCCCCCGGAGAAAAACTGCTCTCGCTGTATTAAAAGGCACTGGAGGGGAGGTGGGGGGGGGCGGGGGGGGTCGCCACTTGTCATCAGCTCTCCAGTAATGCCAGCGAAGGTAGTGTGGGGGGGAGGAGGGGGGAGTAGACGTGGTGTTTACGGCCACTCTCTCCTTTTTAAAGAGCTCCTATTGCCCCTAATGCCCCCCCCCTCTTACTCCATCGCAATCCAGGTTATATTACATTTGTGGGGTTTTTATTGTGTGAGCAAAAACACGTTGCAAAAGGATATCTGTGTTAAACCTCCCGTCCCTCGGCTTCTTATTAGATTTGTTGTCGGACTATAAACTCCCGGAGTGAGAGCTGCTGGTGTTTTGCATTTTTATGACGGCGGTTTTTAGAAAGTGAGCCGCGGCGCCTTGTTTGTGTTTAAGATTGGATTCCTATAACTCCTCGTTTGACTCGTTTCCCTTCTTTTTTGGTTCGTTTAATAATCCCGAGGATTTTTTCTAGACGCGATAGCTGCATATATATATGTATTTTTATGCTTTCCACGCTGCTGAATCTAAATAAGGATTGATCTCGACTGGGGGAGAAATGTGAAGTGACACGTCGATGGCCCCCCCGATCCGGTCGCCCCCCATGTGTCAGCAGAAAGCCTTGCTTCCTGTCTCCGTCTGGCCTCGGCTAGATTTACTGAAAACACAGACGTCGAACACACGGTGGTGAACGGAGGTAAACACCGCGATCATCTCTCCGTTCCTGCAGGACTTATTGGATTATTGGTGAACTAGAGTTTCCTACAAGTGTAACTCTGTGATCGCCATCGTAGACGTGAAACAGAGCTGGAAGATTATATAAGCAGCACCAACAAACTCATTTAAACTCTCTAAATGAATGCAACTTTCACTTTTTATATCCTGCAGAAAGCTTCTCTGACTGTTTTAAATGAATCCACGTTGTTTCATCCAGGGTTGGTACGGTGCTGGAAATCCTTGAAAACACTTGCATTTTAGTGTGGTGTTCTCAAGGTTTGAAAAGTGCTTGAATTTAGACTAAAGGTCTTGAAATGTGTGTTGTATGTGATGACATCTATGATAGAACAGAGAAAAGAAGATCTCCATATTTGAGGGACTGAAAACAGCATTTCCTGACATTTCTTTATGAAAAATGACTTTTGATGATGAACAGATGATGAAAATAGTTGGTGGTTATATTTCTGTGGATCTGTTAGTGGAATTAGTTTTCCTTTCATTTGTGGTCCTTCTGTAAAAAGCTGTCTCCAAACATCATGTTGGTTGTTTAGAGGACAATAACATCTCATTTAATGTGATGAACAAGTGACATAATAAGTAGACTGAATACTGACCATTGGATTGATACAAAGATGGAGTTTACCACAGCTGGAAGGGGCTGGAAAAGCATGGAAATGCACCTGGAAATGCTTGGAAAGTGCTTGAATTTGACTTTTTGAAAAGGTGGAGGAACCCTGTTGTTTGGTGATGTATGTAATCGGCAGGTTAGATATATTTCTTACTATCTGCTGGTATCTGCTGGTATCTGCTGGTATCGATCTGATCGGCTGGTAACCGGTCCTGATCATCAATGGAGAGCCTTACAAGGCGAGGGGGGGGGCAGATAGTCTTTCCACTCTCCCTGAAGACTCAATTACACAGCATGCATGAGGAAACAGACCGGGGGGGGGGAATCAGCTCCTGACAAGGTCAAATTATATACACGTCGGCCTCAAATCATTTTTTTTCTGAATGTGAAAGAAGACACATTCCTGAGAATCAATAAATGTTGCATGCTGGCTCTTTAAATATTCAGACAGCTCGCTTATTAAATGATGTCGACTGGAAGGGGGGGGGGGTTACGGCTCCGCCGAGGGTTCTCCACATTTTGTTTTCTCCTCCCTGACTTTCGGGGTATCAGACGCCTGCATGCATTTTTTGCTCAACGTACGATTGTGAACCGTGAAAATGGTGACGGCGTTGTTGTGGCTTCGAGGGTTTTTTTTTTTCCCACTTGGTGGAAAGCCAAAAAGACGTAGAATTGATTTGTTGAGTGAAGGAGGAAGAATGACCTCCTCGTGGTGAGAAAGATGGTCATTTACAGAGCAACGTGCTGCAGGAGTCATGTAGTTTTTAGAAGAAAAAAAATAAATAAAAACCCTTACCTATAGCACTGTTGTTCTTAAGGTATGTTAGCTGAACAGCTACTACTTTACTCAGACGAGGACCGAACACTTGTTTCTACTTTTTAGCTCTTACTTTATCGGCAATGATATGTTGTGGTTTCTTTCTTTTGACAAATGTACTTATTGACGCTTTGGACAAAAGCGTCTGCTAAATGACCTAAATGTAAATGTAGAAGAATGAAGAAAAACCCTGAAAATGTGTTAAAAACACAGCTTTAAAATCAGATTAATTTGCTGTAAATCGATGGGTTTATTGGAAAGCGTCCACACGAAGCAGGACGTTTCCTTGTGAAGGCACATGATCGCCGACTCAGCGAATATCACCTCGTTAAAGTCGTCCTGCACCGAAATCTACAAGCATGTTTGTTTAGTCTGTGTTTTATTAGGGGAAGTTTACAGTGTGTGTGTGTGTGTGTGGGTGTGTGTTCGCCACTCAGTCGCTATTTAATCAGCCTCTACCTCCGAGCGTTAACCTTCATTACCTCGCCGTGTCATTCTCTGCAGGGTCACGCAAAGTATCATCAAATATTTATGGTATTAATAACTGCCTTTAGGAAGAGCGAGAACATAAATAAATCTGCTCGGCAAAGGCACGCGATTAAGAAGTCCATTCCATTTAATAAACGGGGTGAAGGGGGAATAACAAAGGGCAGGAGGAGGCGGCGGCGGCTAAAGATGGCGGCGCTTCCTGCCGGATGTTTCCTTCCTGTTAAAAATCTTGTGCGAGCTTCAAGCTGAATCTGAGAGGAATCATTGTTGTGGATGGCTCCAGCACCCCCCCCCCATGGGAGGGGGAGGAGCCTCCTACACACACACACACACACGTGTACACAGAGCTGTTTAGCATTGGAAGCCGATTTGAGGCAGTGGGGCCCCCGCCGTTAATTATCTGTTTTTCAGCCGAGGTCTGGTGACAGTGATTAGAGCGAGAGTTTTTTTTTTTTTTTTTTGGGAGAGTGGTGCACACACACACACACACACACACACACACACACACACACACACACACACACGGTCTAATGAGGAAAACTGGCCTCTCTGTAGAGCTCTCCAGGCACACTTGATCTGCTCTGTGCCTCTGCAAGTGTGTGTGTGTGTGTGTGTGTGTGTGTGTGTGTGTAAGTGTGTGTGTGTCTGTGTGTGTCTGTGTGTATGCGAGTGTGTGTGTGTGTGTGGGTGTGTGTGTGTGTGTCTGTGTGTGTGTGTGTGTGTGTGTGTGTGTGTGTCTGTGTGTGTCTGTGTGTATGCGAGTGTGTGTGTGTGTGTGGGTGTGTGTGTGTGTGTCTGTGTGTGTGTGTGTGTGTGTGTGTGTGTGTGTGTGTCTGTGTGTATGCGAGTGTGTGGGTGTGACTGCTGCTCCTCCAGGCTCGCTGCTGGGTGAGACACACTCTGAATCTGAGTTTAGAAGCTGATGTAAGGGGGCGAGAGAAAAAAAAGAAAAGCTCTTTTTCTTTTTTTTACATAATTGCTGTTTAATTGTGACTTATTGTGATGATTAATGTTGTGGTTTCTTTACCTGTGTGTGTGTGTGTGTGTGTGTGTGTGTGTGTGTGTGTGTTCACACCACATGACAGTCTGTATCCCACAGTGTGTGTTTGTGGGAACAGAAAAGCAAAGCTGCTTTCCTTTTCTTTATTTAATATTTATTTTTTGAGAGAGAGAATTATAAATGGCCGTGTCCAAACTTCTGGCAGCGCGGAGGCTAAAAATAACGGCTCGGTAACGTAGAAACAACAGCGGTTCATCTCAACACAAAGATGTTTTATTTCCTCTCTCTGAGAACGAGATGACTCGACGGAGGTTTCAGAGTCGGGGGGGGTTGAGATGCTCTGCAGGGTTTCCTTCGTAAAAAGATTGTTCTGCGTGAACACGACAGAGTTTTGATCCGATGTGACTGAAATCACATTTGTGGGAAATGCCAACGTTGGTGTGACTTGATAGATTTCTGCTTCAGGCTAGGAGGGGGCGGGGCTTAGACGTCATGCTCCACACCTGTGTGCCCCCCCAAACTCCATGACTTGGAGTTTGAAATCCTGTTAGAAACGTCTCAACGTGTTCGTTAAATGATGGAAGTTTCCTAATGGACTTTATTTTTTTAATGTTGAACTGGTTGGTTTGTAGATTTCTTCCCTTTTTAACGTTTCGTGATGTAGATTAACTTTTATTTTTTAAGGTAAGTGAAATGTGAAATATTTCATCAAGAGGCAGCCATGTAGGAAATGTGATTTATTTCTCCTTCATAGGCCCATAAAGTATCTCTCATTACCCCGAACACAGGAGGTACATTAAGAGTAGGGCTCTCTGGCTCTCTCTCTCTCTCTCTCTCTTATTCTCTCTCTTACTCTCTCTCCCTCTCTCTCTCTCTCGGCCGCCAGCCTCGACCCTTTAACGGCCGCGGCAAGGAGGTCACCGCCGCTTTTCCCCCGTGCTCATTGTTTTATTATTATACTTATTATATATACTATGAATGTCTCTTATAATACTGGCGAGGTGGAGAAGAAAAAACAATCTTTTTCCTCTTTTGTTTTTTTTATCAGATTCAGCTGTCAGCACACATGCTCCATCATCTGCTCTCCAGGAAATTAGAACGGAGAAACGTTTGACAGCACAATTTCACAAAACACCGCCACGCCATCATTTCAGGTTCAGTCTTTCTTTCTCATTTATTTATTTCATTTCAAACATACAGATAACGGCGGGTAATTCATCCTCCTCACCTTAACCTCCAGCTGATTGGCCGGCTCGCTGTCAGCCAATCAGACGAGGGGATCAGATGATGTCGGGAGATGACTTGACATGAATCAAGGGGCGGTGTTGATGTGGTTTTGATGAGTCTCGGGGGTCTGGGGGTCCTGGTTTGGTCCGGCTCTGCCCTTGGAACGAGCCGCCGCGGTTCTACATCACCAATATCAGTGGCTGACGGCTGCTTATCTCTGGGGTATCGATTGGAGGACTGGGGGGGGCATTCCATTCTCCTTGAACGTGTGTGCTTTTTTATCCTCCACACCGATTGGTCGGCCCGTACTGTGGGGTGTTTATATATTTATATATCTGTTGTGTTTCCTGCTCGGAGCGAGGAGGAGTGGGCGGAGAGTGATGAACACTTTGTTGCCGGCCGCCTGCTGAGCTTCCCACGGATGTGAACGCCGTATGTTCGAGGATCCTGGTGTGTGTTTCCCCCCCGCCACGCCGCCGCCACCGCCGCCGCCAAGAACCCACAGATCTCAAACTCAGAGGTTCAAGTTTGTGTCTCTAATTTTGGAGATACCAAAAAAAAACAAAAGAAAGAAAGCTTCTCCTCTCAGAAAGTTCCTCCTGGATTTCCTCCTGCGTGTCTGATGCTGATTTCCTAGAAGTACTTGAAGTACTTGAAGTCTTTTGTGAACTAATTAGTGTATTTGCTGCCCGATGGCTACTGCACATGTGCAAACCAGTACTTTACTCCACCAAACTAAACAGGAAACACACTAACGCTCCATCGCTGAACGACTAATCTACAGCTCGTTACTGCTAGCCGTTAGCTGCTCGGCTAAATCACGGAGCCATCACGATCCACCTTTTCCCGGGATTTTTTCCTTTCAGACCGCGGCTGAACAAAGACTCTATTTGTGGTTCTGCTGGATCCGCTGAGAGATCACTGTTTGCATAAAACCTCCCTTATAGGTCTCCTTAACCTTTGTGGAAGCTTATTGACTCTCGCTAACCTTGCGTGGAGCTGCTGGAGGACGGGAGATGATGAGCGCTCAGTGTGGAGAAGGAAAAAAAGAAGCGTGGAGGCTTCATTTATTTATTTTTTTGTCCGCCCTCGCCCAGCGACGCCTCTACCAACGCACTTGTGGTTGACCTTAGCCTTCTGATCTCTTGTTGCCATGGCGAAGCCCAAAAACAGACACACGATACAGCCTTTTGATGCACTTGCAGCAACAGTCGGTGCTGTTGAGGTGGAGGTCAGCGGAGACGAGGCGGGGTCACCGGCGGGAGATCGTCTCTGCTGATCGTTAGTGTTGTGTGTTAGTTGTCAGGTGAGATGATCCGGTTCCCACGGCTCGTAGCAGTACCCTCCTCCCTCCACTAGAGGCTCGCCTTTAAATCGTTGCCTAATACAGACGGTTTTCTGTATCGGTGTTTCTTTTAGTTTGGCGGGGACAGGAAGTGATTTGAAACCATTGCACAGCTGGGGAGCAGCCTCTTTGCCTCCACGGCAGCAGGATTAATTTAAAAATGGACTCGTACTCGTCGTATTAAATAATGCACACCAAAGAAATCAGAGTTGTAGCGGCTAAGCGGAGACACCGCGGGGCAAACCATTACATGTTTTTTTCTTTCAAATATGTAGCCTGTATCCTGAAGGGTTTTACACACCGTTTGTTCATCTTTATAAATCATACCCAACATTTTATTTTGACAGTATTTTGTGATTCATAGAGGGATACAAAGAAATATCCATAATTACCTCGGTAAAAAAACACCTTTCACTTTGTAAGTCAACAAAATGAACCAAGATAATGAACCTCGGCGTCATCCAGTGTTCAGATTTATGTTCCGTTTACACATAATTAATAGGATGATGCCTCATTTGCAAATTTAAACATATTTTAACATATCTTTAAAAAAATAAATGCCTTAAACATGCTTTTCAGCCAAAAAAGAGAATATATTTTCCTCTCATTTACTTCAAATGTCATTTATTTTTAAATGAAATCTTTGACCACCAAATGCATATTATATTAAAGTATATGATACAAACATAAAAGCCGAGTCCACATATTTATTGTGCCTGAAGCTTCCTGCGGTTGCTCATGCGTGACCTCGGCACTGTTCAATAGAAGACGTATAACCTTTGCAACGCTTCAGAGACCAAGGTTGCCAGGTTGGACTTCATATCCTCACTTCTCAGCTTGACACCTTTTTTCTTTTGTGATTGATGACGACGACGATGATGATGATGATGAAGGTTAAAGTCAAATATAATCCCCCTGGTTCGCCCTTAGTGGCGAGGAAGCTTGTCCAATTAAAATGTTTTCATTGTCATCGGAGTTTTGGTAAAAAAAAGATACATTAATTACATCTCGTACAACGTCCCTTCAATTAATTAGGCTTCACTGTCATATACTGTGTATATATATATATATATATATATATATATATATATATATATATATATATATATTACATTTGAGCAAAGATATATTTAGGAGACCTTGTGAATAAATAAATTGAGAAATGTTAAAAAAAAAAAAGAAAAAAAGCTAAACTAAACTGAAATTAATGTATCAGTGAATGTGAAATGTTTTTTGTCTTAAATAAAAACTGTTTTTAAAACAATGCATTGAAAATACAAAAAATACCATAAATAATTAGTTTTCTTAAGCACAATATTAATAACTTGAACCAGCAAAAGAACTGTTAGGATCCACTATGAATAAATAATAATAATAATAATAATAATATATGCAGAATATGAACATAAAAGGATGCGGTTTTGGCACCGGAAGTGTTCTGGTTTGAGTGCTGTCGACCAATAGCGTTTGAGCGAAAGAAGCGAGACACATTGACCTAATTGCATTCTGGGAAACGACTACCTTGCATCGTCTTCCAGCGATTTAGCTTTTTATTGGTTTAAAATTAGCTCGTAAACTGCCGAAGACGAATACATTTACCGCCCATCAAACACAGACTGGCCAATCACAGCGCTACTATGCTCTCGATCGGTGACGCGATGTTTCCACTTTTACACTTTAGCTTCTATCTTCATCCTTTTGACTCGTTTTCACTGAATCAGTTCAATCAGAATGACACACATTCAGGAAGTGCAGTTAGTGACAGTGTGGGCTCCATGGCAGCAGATGGGGGGGCGGGGCTTATCGTAGGGTTAATTAACCAGCAGGTTTTCTGGTGACGCATCAAACAGACCAGAACTTTCTACTGTTGAAGGTTTTCCTCGGGGTCCTGATGGCGGCGGCGGCGGTGGCGGTATCGGAGGAGACGGAGCATCCCGACACGGCGAGCGCCATCCTTCAGTCTGACTGTAGTGGTTAAAGGGCAGCCAGGCTCTTAAAGAAGCCATTAGCATTTAGATTTGAGACCCCCCCCCCCCCCCTCCCCAACGGAGCAGCAGGGAGTGGTGCGTCACACCTCTTTTATTTTTTTCTCGTGTCGAGCGGGAGGGGCCCCAAGTGGCAGCTCCGATGCTCCGATCAATCTCTCAATGTGCCGAAATGACCTCCCGAGCGGAGAGACGGGCTCGGCCCAACACCGACGCTCCTCCAATCAATAGCAGATGCTTTCACGGCTCATCAACAATGAAGTGTTTTTAATGGAGGTCAGGGCACGGCAGATCTTATTCATTTTAATTTGTGAAATTTCTGGCATGACAAAAATTCTTAATCAGCTTTTCAGACCCTCGGAGTCGCTGGCTGCCTCATTTGCATTCCCGTCTTCCTGTGAATCCACACAGAAACGTACACACGACATGTTACATATCAGGGGTTTTCTTCTTCTTCTTAAAGGTGTATCGACAACTTCTTACAACTCACACCCTTTGCACATGTTCCACCTCATTAAGTCAAGATTGGGAAGATTACAAATATGACACGTGCAATTTATTATCTTAATTAATTCACCGTCTTCCGTCTCGGAGACGAGGCCGGGTGGCGGCTCTGTCATCTCGGAACCTTTTCTTTTTTTCTTTTTTTCCGACGGGGATGTTCGCAGGAAGCCGGCGCCGTGTTGTTTGCCCAGATTAGTGTACGAAGTGAAGCCCTTTTTTTCCATCTCCCCTTCCATTTCAGCTAAATTTGCCTCAGCCACAGTAATATGCACCGTGGGATCTCTACCCCCCTCCTGTGAGAGGAAATGCAATTGGAATGGGATGCGGCCGGCCGTTGTGATCGCGTGCAGATGAACCGGTCTGCCCTTGGACCCGGTTGCATGAGCGTACCAAGGGGTGGCCGCCGTCCGTGAAGGCTTGGGGTGGGGGGGTCACACTCACCGAGGTGTGACTAATGCAACCGCCGACGAGATCGCCACGCCGTTTCAAATGGATTCAACTTCCTTTTTCAAACGGGCGAAAAAAGTTCAGAACGAGTCAAAGGATGCAAGAAGAGGAAGACAAAAAGGTCTAGAAGAAATCCAGATTGTTGTCTTCAAGGTCCGTCAGAAATCTGGAAACCCAAAATGAGAGTCCCCGTCTTCGGTCTCCAGTGCCCCCCATTGATTCATATCATCCGGCCCCATCGTGGACCAGTAATGTATTCATGGGAATTAACGATGATTCATGCGAAGCTAATATCGGAGAGATTTCCGAGAGGGCCTCGATTAACGCCGGAGGAGTTCAGCGCCTCGACTTCTTCTCCCCAATTATTCCTAATAGTTTTGCATAAACACCTTTTATCGGAGAGGGCTCGTTAAAGGAGCAGGTGTGTTTTGTGCCGTAACAATATCTAATGGCTCGCAATTAATAGCATGATCTGTTTTTGTATTTTTTCTCCTTCACGGTTCGGCTGATAATGTTTTCAGATTATCAAAACAACAAATGAACTCGGGACTCTTTTCAGCCCGACGGCGTCCAGCCGTGCAGATCCTCGCTAATGTTCTCCACCGCCGAGGTCTGGAACCCCCGATACGATGGAGGCGAAGCCGCTTTTTTATGTGGCGTTCAAAGCTTCTATTCACGGCGCAGATAAGTTCTTTATCTGGAACCTAATCTGTCTCCGGCACACTTCTCGCTGTGAGAGGAAAACACTTCATGGACTTCCAGACTTCCACAGCTCTTCTACTTATTTTTTTAAAACTTCGTTTTGTGAATGAATGAATTCATATAGTTCATGCACCGTCGACATCACTCGCTGATGAAACAGCAGAACGTCCGGTTGGACGGCGAAGCGGAACGAGACGTGTGACTGTCGGGCTGCGTTTAAACGGCATCGTCTGATTGGCTGCCGTCGACTTCAGATTCAATTAGATGGTTGGCTTGGCGGGACAAACGAGCCGCTCCTTCCTCCTCCTCCTCCTCTTCCTCTGCATGTCATCTAACTGAATGAGCTGAACGGTGAAGTGGCGAGAGGTCGACCGTACTAACGAGGGCTCATAAACATCTCACAGATGAGTTTGGTGAACAAAGCAACCATTGATCTGAAACAACAACGTCCCGGTTCCTCAGACTGATCCGGTCTGAAGCTGTTTGAATCCGTCGGTTCAGAGTCGTTTCCCATCGAGGGTCAACGAGCAATTCAAGTAGTTGGGAGATATGATGGTATGTGTGTGTCATAGTGCTTTACAGCCGTGGGGCCGACCCTCGTCTTCCTCCCCTCGCCTTCCTCCCCTCGTCTTCCTCCCCTCGTCTTCCTCCCCTCATCTTCCTCCCCTCATCTTCCTCCCCTCCCCTTCCTCCCCTCATCTTCCTCCCCTCATCTTCCTCCCCTCGTCTTCCTTGTCTTCCTCCCCTCGCCTTCCTTCCTCCCCTTCCTTCCTCCCCTTCCTCCCCTCGTCTTCCTCCCCTTGTCTTCCTCCCCTCGCCTTCCTTCCTCCCCTCCCCTTCCTCCCCTCGTCTTCCTCCCCTCGTCTTCCTTGCCTTCCTCCCCTCCCCTTCCTCCCCTCGCCTTCCTCCCCTTGTCTTCCTCCCCTCGCCTTCCTTCCTCCCCTTCCTCCCCTCGTCTTCCTCCCCTTGTCTTCCTCCCCTCGCCTTCCTTCCTCCCCTCCCCTTCCTCCCCTCGTCTTCCTCCCCTCGTCTTCCTTGCCTTCCTCCCCTCCCTTCCTCCCCTCGCCTTCCTCCCCTTGTCTTCCTCCCCTCCCCTTCCTCCCCTCGCCTTCCTCCCCTCATCTTCCTCCCCTCCCCTTCCTTCCCTCGTCTTCCTTGCCTTCCTCCCCTTGCCTTCCTCCCCTCGTCTTCCTTGCCTTCCTCCCCTCCCCTTCCTCCCCTCGCCTTCCTCCCCTTGTCTTCCTCCCCTCGTCTTCCTCGTCTTCCTCCCCTCGCCTTCCTCCCCTCGTCTTCCTCCCCTCCCCTTCCTCCCCTCGTCTTCCTTGCCTTCCTCCCCTCACCTTCCTCCCCTCCCCTTCCTCCCCTCGCCTTCCTCCCCTTGCCGTCCTCCCCTCGTCTTCCTCGTCTTCCTCCCCTCGCCTTCCTCCCCTCGTCTTCCTCCCCTCCCCTTCCTCCCCTCGTCTTCCTCGTCTTCCTCCCCTTGCCTTCCTCCCCTCGTCTTCCTTGCCTTCCTCCCCTCCCCTTCCTCCCCTCGCCTTCCTCCCCTTGCCTTCCTCCCCTCGTCTTCCTCCCCTCGCCTTCCTCCCCTCGTCTTCCTCCCCTCCCCTTCCTCCCCTCGTCTTCCTCGTCTTCCTCCCCTCCCCTTCCTCCCCTCGTCTTCCTCGTCTTCCTCCCCTTGCCTTCCTCCCCTTGCCTTCCTCCCGTCGTCTTCCTCGCCTTCCTCCCCCCCTGACAGGTTTACGGTTTACACCACTGGGTGGAAGTCCTCGCCTCGCCGCGTTAACCTCCCCCGGCAACGCCCGATAGCATGGTGTTGTTGTAGCTGAGATCAAGGAAGCATTAAAAAGCTTGGTGTTGACTTCATGAAACGACTCTGCAGACGAGACTCTAGTTTTTTATGTTTTTCAACCTTTCTCTTTCTCACAACTGACAACTTTCAGCACCAAATCTCTGTAGAAGCCGGCGACAGAAGCTTGTGTTTGTTGGTAGAAAGAGACTGTTGATGTCAGCGAGTTCAACTCCAGGTTATGTAACATCTTATGGCCTTGAATGCACCTCAGACTCGGCAGCGGTACTTAGCCGATGTGCCTCAGTCTCTTTATCTGAACACAACGGGGGGGGGGGGGGGGGGGGGGCGAGGAATCGGACTTTGGAGCCCAGTTTCCATGCAAGTTGCGACGAGGAACTTAAAACCGTCTCAGTTTAATCCCGATGCCTCTGTGTGACCTAAATACTGGGAACCCAGACCGCCAGAGAGACGCTCCGCTGTTCCTATAAAGTCATCCTTGAAGTCTGCCATGGGATCCGAGCGGGATCCGGCTTCGTTGCTCCTCAGGTTGCTTGCTGATCCAGATGGGACTAAGCCAAGGGACTGAGGTGATGGCTGCCGGTCCAGGGAACACCTTTAGACGTGGAGATACGCGTGGACCTTAACCAGCTGGACCCCGGTGTGTTCTCGCCGTTAACCGTCCAAAAGCACGTTACGCAACGCGTGAGAGAGTAAGCCACTTATACGACACAGACCGGCTCCCTGCGCTGCACACAGATTAGAGGAAAAAAAGATGGGATTCTTTAAAACGCCACCACAAAGCTTTCATTTCTGCAGCCGGAGACGGAGAGACGGCAACGAGTTACTTCAGGAGGCAGTCATTGTATGTGAAGCATATATATATATATATATGAACTTTATCTAAACTGTAGCAGATCATCTCTGTGAACTTCTGCTCTGACTGAGCCTTTCATATCCCAAAATCTCTTTTTCATAACTTAAAAATCTCGGAGACGGGGTCTCAACTGATCCGTGAACTGTACCTGAATATTTCAAACAGGATTTCATTTTTTTTGACAGGATTTATTATATCGTTTCTCTGTGTGAGTCACTTCCTTGTTGTGAGTTCATCTAACGCGTACAACAAGCGTAAAGCCGAGACGAGGAGCCGTTTTTTAGCTGTGATGCTGGTTTTCTAGGGGAATACCTCATATTTGTGTTCTGTGCAGAAATAATAGCGTTAATAATGATAATCTATAGGATTCATGTATAAAGTGACAATGTTGGGAATGATGGCGTCCCCCAAGGATCACACATAGGTGATTCCTGTTTATTGCTGCTAAAAATGACTGAATGTCTTTGGTGGAAGATTTGTGAAAAATGTGTTTTTTTTTGTATTGTAGTATCTAAATGTTCGTCCGTGTTCTTCGTCCGTTTGATCGCATTTTCACGTCTCATTAGTGTGTTCATCAAACAGTCGACACGTCGATTGGCGTCACCGTTAATAATTCAGATGCCTCGGATGACGGTCACCTTTAATTCAGGATCACTAAAGCAACAAATATACAATATATATATATATTTATTTCAGGGTCCATGTTTTGGTTGCGAAAAGTTGCTGCAGATTTCTCAAAACGGTTTCCAACGGCAACCCCGTTTCTGTCTACTCTTCTCACCAGGACGTGTAATTAGAACGGTGCTAACATGCCCCATAAACCCCGAAAAATGAATTGGGTTATTAGTTTAAAAGATGTTTTTCCCTCTTTGTATTTGGGAAAGCTGGTAAAATGGTAGAACGCATCCTGGGAGGCATAAAGAGCCTGAGGGCTGAGTTCTGGGCGAAAGTCCTTCACCGTACTTACAAGGATGTTTGGTGGTGGTGAAATTACGGAGTGAATTTTATTTGACTTTGGCTCGTTAAAGTGCTTCTGAATTCGATTACTTTTTTAACGTGGAAGAAAAGAAGCGCCGGGGAAGAATTCAGCTCCATCATTTCTGTGGGGAACGCTTTTTTTCCTGATATTGCAGGTATTTGCTGCAATCATTTTCTTTCTTTTTTTTTTCTTGTGATCGCAAGATTGCAAATTCCTCGTGGGACAGACTGCGCCGTTAATACCTTTTATTGCTTCTTATTAAAACGGTTTGTTTTTTTACATAAATGGAGAAACGAGACGCTGAATCTGATATTCGTCACAAAAAAGTGGGAATATTAAAAGTATGATGACAGACAGCGGAGAGGAAGTGGAGGCCACCGTCTCATCACCTGGTCCGCTTCGGCCCGTCTGCCCGCCCGTCTGCTTCCCCCCTCCCCCCCTTGGCATGCTGGGTAATAGAGATCAGTAATTGGGTGCTATAAATCCCGGCCGAGGACAAGGTGGGTCAGAACGAGCTGATTACTTAGGCATTACAGTCAATCTGAGCAAGTCCTTGAATTGAAAGATTTGGTGAGGTGGATTCTCATTACCGGGGGGGTGGGGGGGGGCGGCATGTATGCATTTGTGTGTGAACGAGTATAAGGGGCCAAGGTCCCCTTCGCTTCTACCCCCTCCCCTCGTCGACATTATGCAATGCTCCGTTGCCCTCGACGACGGAGACTCGTAAACATCACAACAAATTTATTTTTACAAGAATGTTTTGAGAATGTGGTTTTAAGACCTCTGTCCTCCTTCACCTGGGGGGTCAATGCTAGACCACCACGGGGGCCGAGGTCCTCCACTCCCCCCCTTCGGCCTCTCTTTCACAGGGTGGTGTTTATCTCGAGGGTGGGGGGGAAACAAGCTGGTTTTGGGGGGTTATTAAACACACCTTGTCTGTTGTTTCCTCCCCATCTCCAACCCGATGAGCTTAATCCATTTTAAGCTTCTGGGTAAAGAAAAAAAAGAGTCTATGGAAGGTGAATTAGAGTGTAAAGCCGATAGTCTTTTTCTCAGCATTCTCTCTCCAGCTGAGAGTGACTCACTGGATTATGGGAACAGTAGTTTCTGCTCCAACTCCCCCCTTTTTTTAAATTCTCCGACGTGAGCTTTTCTGGTTTTCCCTGTTTGTATCTGGAGCGCATCGACACGTTCTCACTGTGAATGTATTTCATTCAGTCTTGAAAGTCATTTGTAAATAAAAAAAATCACGTTGTGAACATTGATGCAGGAGGAGGGGGAGATGAAATATGGGCTAAATGAGCAAATGTGATAAATTATCTCAGCGTATGTTTGTGGCATCGGTGTGAACCCCCCCCCCCCCTCCCGCGGTGTGAAGTGTTCCCACTCAGGAAAAGCACTCATGCTACCATCATCCCTCAACTCCTATAACAGCACGCTACTTCACTTAGCGGCCTTCCATTTGGGGGATGCGAGCACAAACACGGTTTTAGCGCTTTTATCTTTTAATGCACCGCGACTCGGCGGCGCAGTGAAGGCGTGATTATTGTACGGAGGCACGAGAGCGCCACGCGTTCCTTTTTATAAAGCAAAGACGTATTTAGTGACTTAGCGCCCAAATAACCACTCAAGGTGCCGATGGCTTTTGTGTTTGATTCATCTTTTTGTTTAAAGGACTCTTTCCTTAAATTTTAATGTGTTAATTATGCTGTAATTATGCTAATTTATATTATTAGATACTAGGCTTAAATTGACTGACTGAAAAGGTGAGAGGGATCACGGCGAGGTCGGGGTTGCCGTCGGCTAAAAGCTACGCCACGACCATGTGACGGCGTCCCCATACCCCCCCCTCCCCCGGCTCGGATTCCTCCCTCGCACCCCGATGACAGCGAGGCTTGTCCTCACACTTTCAGACCGCTGATTTAATAGAGGCGTGATGTCGGGCGCTGACCTCATCCGCTGATGTCTTCTCAGCTGACGCCCTGAACATGTGACACCGACACTCGAGCACAAGACAAACAGCGGAGGGGGGAGATGGATTGACGGAAGGGATCATACGTCTCTCGCTGGATGGGGGAGGGGGGGAGGTGACAGGAAGACGGTGACAGGAAGACGGCGTCAGGAAACAATAGAATCAAGCACTTTATTGTGTTACATCACAGGGTGTCATGTCACCGTGGGCGTGGTCGGTGACCTTTAGTGCAGCGCAGGAAGTGGCTTTGTATGCTACGCTAAGTGACGATCGTGTGTTCACGCAGCATATTCATTTTAAATAGAAACTAGAGAGGGGAAGTTATAAGTATTTATTAAAATACACAGAGCAATAAAACATGACGTGACTAAATTTAAAAACAAGTTATCCAAAAACTAAAATAAACATGTTTTTATGTCTTTGACTCAAAAGTTGATTTATTAGTTTGTTTGATACGACAGATATATCCATTTAATATAAATATACCATCTGTTTCTGACAGGATTACTCTCCAATGCAACTAAACTACACTAAGTGTTGCGTTTCCATGGAAACAGTTGTTCTGGACACAAAAACAACATAGTTTGGTGTATGCAATAAAACTAGTAACATTGTTTGGATTAAAATGACTACGAAGTTGAAACAAAAACCAAAGAAAAATGCTCAAAAGTACGCGATGTATACACGGGACTCTAACATCGGTATCCTGGGTCAAAGTCCTGTGTTGTTGGACCCGTCCTCCCCACAGACACGAGCAAAACATACAACGAAATCCGCTTCCCTTTAAAAAAAAGTGATTTGCCTTGCAGTTCCGTTGCCGGATAACGGTGTGTAGAGATGATGTCATCGTTGACTAATGTAGTTGAGCAACAGAAGATGAGAGAGCGTTGATCAATAAAGGTATCAGGACCGCGTTACTTATGTCATCTTATATCAGGTATCACTTTTAACAGGACGATCAATACATGTGAATAATGCAGATCATGTGTGAGCTCATACTACAACACAGCGCCACCTACATAACGGTAGATCACATTACTAAGTCAAATTAAACGCTATTAATTCAAACGGCAGCTTTGGAACAAAGCGATTAGGATGTTGAAAGTAGTTAAATGTTGATGAAATAAAATACAAACTGTAAAAACAAAACACCATAAAATAAGAATAAAGATCATCGCAGAATAAATTATCCACAAAATTAAAAAAACAATACACTGGCTCACACAATAGTCTGTAATGGGGGAAAATCACCAATATTTTTGATGTAAAATAGGAAACGGGAACAACATCGCAATAAATTGTCAATTATTGCAAAGCGGGATGGAAAAGACTTTTCTTCTTGCTGAGAAGAAAGTCGTCCAGCAAACGATGAATAAATGTTCATATTCTGGTGCATAATCACCTTCTGTGATGTATCTTTCCTTTCCCACAATAATATACAGAGACAATTACATTTCTTTCTATATATTTATGACTGGTGATTAATCGCGATTTATCCACAACCCTGCGATTAATCTGATCAAACCTTTTTAATCGTTTCACAGCCCTTCTTTACATGCTATTTGGTATTAATCCACAAAGTTTCCTGAAGTAAACAAGTTGTTCTACTTTTAATGGTGTGATACTTGAATTAAATCACCTTCTATCGGGTCATTTCATCCATTTTCAAAGTAGCCGTCGTAGCGTTTGTGAAAGGTCAAGAGTTAGCGTTAGCACTGGAATGCTCCGACCGTATCCGAGGTAATCGCTGAGGGATCTGCAGATCTGCAGCCGGAGACACATGTTAGGCTGAAGGACGGGAACAACCGGTGGTAAATTGCCTATCAGATTGCTCTCTGTGTCGGGATGTTGCAACCGCTTTATGATTATTGTTGAAAGCAAGACCCCGTAATGTCAAACCCCCCACATTCAATTCAATCAAAGCCTGGAATGAAACGCGTCATTATCGGCTATCTCTGGTTGTCGGGAGAGTCTGGTGGATCACAGGAGGGAAGGTTTGTTTGTGTTTTTGCCCCCAGGAGATCTGTTCAAAGTGAGAGATAGCCCCCCCCCCCCCACACACACACACACACACACACACATACACACACACACACATATAAATAACGCAGCTAGCCGACAGACTGTAACGCTGATGCAGAATATGAGAGAAGCAGCTGTTTAATCAGCGATGTTTACCAGATTATGTGAAATAATCGGCCTTCAAAAAAAAAAGAAAAGCTGCTCGGACACGCGGGCACCCCCAAATTAAAACGTTTCCCGCCGGAGTTTCTCCAAATTGAGCTGAAACTGAAACTGAAATGAAGCAAAAGAGAGAAAAACAGAAAAGGTGTTGAAATAACTGAAAGTTGAATTAAATTGTGAAGGAAAGCAGAACTGATTTTCAAATGTGGAACCAAAGTAACCTTGACGTGATTTCCTCTCCTCGTGTTTTTTTAATTTTAGTTTTTTTTTTTTATCATGTTGGTATTCATGTTGTATTCAATCTCTCCGTTCGTACGAAGAAAAGCGTCTCTCTTAATGGATGAACCTGCCGAAACTCACAGCAGCACAAACACAAAGAAAGCCGCTGTTTAAAAAAAAAAAAAATACATGATTGAGCCGTGACTTGTCAGCAAGAATCTACTTTCGCCCTTGAATGCTAATTAAGTGATTTTTATGCCGAGTCACGTACACACACACACACACACACTCCCAGATGATGTGTGTGTGTGTGTGTGTGTGTGTGTAGACTCTTAAAACAAATCTTAACACCAGCATTCCAAATTATCTCAAATCTGTGACACGATTTCTTCCCGACAGCTGCCCTCAAACAATAACAAGAAAACTATCGGAACTTTTATACAAAAGTATAAAGTTTCCGATAGTTTTCTTGTTATTTTTTAAACGTTTTCTGTAATCGTCGTTCGCTCCGTGTGGGGCGAAAAACCCAAAGGCGTTTTTTTCATCAATATTTAAAACTTGTTTTTGAGTTTCTAGCAGAAAAGTTGCATGAAAAAAAAAGGTTTCTTACTTTTTAAATTTTTTAGTTTGCGATTTTCTGGCGTTCTCAAGGTTTATCTTAATTAATTTAATTTCGTATTCCAACAGCAATTAGAGTTCTGAGACAGGATCTCCACTGTTTCAGGGTAACGGGTGTTCCAGCTCAACCGGTAACCGTGTTAACTGGTGACCTTCAGCCGAGCGTGGTCGCTTGTTGATGTAGAAAACAAACTTTAAAATGCTTTTAAAATAGATAACCCCATGTTGTCTTGGTGTTTTCAACAGCTACCGTCACATAGATTAGTCTGAGAGTCACGGATTTAACACGGTCACTCATTCAACCCAAACACCGACGCCGTCTACCCAAGTGTCTTTGGACGATTCCCACCACTGAACCAGACAAAGATAAAAACTAGTTTGCTAGGGTCTTTGTTGTAACAGATTTGGATACTTTAGTCATTTCCTATTGGTTATTATTGTAATAAAAGACGGCTTTTTAAAAAAAAAAGAGCTGTTGACGTGGATGCAGTAGTAATGGAGACTTTAAAGGTCACTGTGCAGCATTGAGGGGGGATCAATCGGCAGAAATAGAATATTATAATATAAAGTATGTTTTCTTTCTCGATAATCATCTGAAAATAAGAATCGTAGTGTTTTCGTTACCCAGGAATGAGCCTTATCTGTCTACGTACAGAGAGCCGGCATGTCTCTACAGCAGACCGTTCATGTGGGAGAAGTTTCAGTTGGTTGCAGTCTGCAACTTCACCACTAGATGGCTCCGCATCCGAAACACTGGACTGAATAATACATGTATCTTAAGAGCATCCTTTCATGAGACTTTCACCATTCCCCTGTACCATACCGTAGAGACAGTATGAAGATGTTTTTGTTTCCAGCTAATTTAACGTTGTTAGTTTCAACAACCTTCAGGTTTGTTTTTTTCTCGATCCTGGAATGAAAGTCAAAGTGTCAAAAGAAAAAAAGCATTTGTAGCCCAAAGCTTAAAAAAACCCTTAAAATCAAAAGGTTATTTGCACACGCTGCCCCGTGCAAATCCACATTCCTGTTAAATCCACTCCATGTGTCAACATTTAATCAGCTCCAATTTGGAAATGAAATGAGGGGGGAGAAAGAAAGCCGAAAGAAAAGTGGTGTGTGTGTGTGTGTGTGTGTGTGTGTGTGTGTGTGTGTGTGTGTGTGTGTGTGTGTGTGTGTGTGTGTGTGTGTGTGTGTGTGTGTGTGTGTGTGTGTGTGTGTGTGTGTGTGTGTGTGTGTGTGTGGGGTGCTGCCTGGCCCTGACACCTTGTGAAGAGTGCTCATTCATCACGCGGCGCGGGGCTTGAGCCTCCGTAAATCACTGTGGATAAAGGACGCGCCATAAAGAATGGAATTGTGAAGGTAAGGGTTTTAAATCCCCCCTAGATGATCCGAGATAAACACGGGGAGACTTTTGACAGTCCCTCGTTACCGCCACGAGCGCTTGGGAAGAGCTGTCACCGACTCCCTCCTCGCCTTTTCATCTCCCGGTAACAGTCTGGCTGCTAATATCCTCAATTATCTCGGCAATATGTTGCTGGGGAGAAAGGGAAAGTTCCGAGGAGGCATTCGGCACAATTTAAAAAGTTTTTAATTTGACAGCTTGTGGTGTAATGATGACTTGTGATGAGGGTATAGAGGGGGAGGAGATGGGGGGGGGGGGATGCAACCCACACGGGAGAGAGAGCGTGACAAGTGATTGGACCGGACGGAGAGCGGTTTGTGGATGTCAAGACTTCCTGGATCAGATGTCAGGAAGCCAAATAGGTGTTTCACAGGTTGATGTGGAGGGAGAGAGAGAAAAAAAAGCTCTCCGAGAGCTCCTGATTGTAAATGGCAGTGGCATTTCATCCAGTATTTTTTTTTTTTTTGTATGAATGTTCATTTCCTTCACCTGAAATCTAAAAATAATAATTTAAAGTTCCTTCCCCAGACGTTACCTTGTACACGGTGTCTCGTGTTAATGTCTGCAACACCCTCAATGACATTTTTCCCCTGTCTTGTATCAAAAAAGAAATGTAATAAAGCCGTTGCATGGCGCGGTTTTCCTGTAAAATCCATTCAAAAACGCGTAGATGGAGCAGCCGTCCATCTGATAGCAGCGACTCAGTCGGCGGAGACACAAAGGGCACGAGACCGCCGCATGAAGGTTGATTCAGGAAATCTCCTCCCACCTGGGTACCTACAGGTAATTGTCTCCCCCCTCCCTCCCCCCTTACCTGATATATATACATAGCTTCAACTCGGAGGATAAACCAATCGATCATCCCGAGTGTCTGCAGTAATAAGTGCAAGTGATAAATCACGGCTCCGCACTCCAGTTTATGAAATATCATTCGTCCCGCAGGTGCGGATGCATTACCCAGCAGTCCCGGCGGTTTTCCTGCCGTGCTTATAGGCGGCCGGCGAAGGCAAGCGACTACAGCGCTCGCCACTAATAGGAAACGATCCGCCTACGGTGGATCACCCACTCCATCAAGGGGGGCTTTTTGTTGCCGCATCGCAATTAGTACACAAAATATTAACATATGGATCAGACGGGGCAACTTTAAAAAAAAAGTTCAAGGTAGTTCACAATCTACTCCTTTCTCGCCGGAGTAATTGCCATTCGGCTTGAATCGGCGGGAAGGTGAAGTCAGCCTCGGTGGCGTAATGACAGAGTACACACTTCTCTCTCGCTCACATTAACAGCTTTTTTTTTTTCCTTCTTGATAGATAAAAGTCCCAAATAATGGCCTCTGTGATGGAGTGAAACCAGGATAACAAATTGGCCCTTTGTGATAACAACCCCCCTGTGAGCTTCACCCGGGCGAGAGAGAGAGAGAGACAGAGGGAGAGAGAGAGACGGCTTTGAGGGGAGGGAGACAGGTCTGCAGCAGCTTCGGGGCGCCGAGGGAGGAAAAAAGCTTCCCGATGCCGCCGCTCCTACACGAGGATGGATAGTGCAGATTTGTTAATGGTTCCTCCCGCGTCTGACAAAGTAACCCAACCCGCGACTTGAAAGGGGCATTTTCAGGTGGAGGGAGCTGGTCTGGGATCAGATAAAGGTCTGTCTCTCTGGTCGGCACGTTACAAATCGCGGCGCTATGTAGATAGGGTACATGTGGATAGGCGGGTCTTTGTTAAGTAGGTCTTTGTAAAATGTATCTTTGTAAAGTGGGTATTTGTAAAGTAAGTCTTTCTTAAGTAGGTCTTGTAAAGTGGGTCTTTGTAAAATGTATCTTTGTAAAGTGGTATTTGTAATGTGGGTCTTTGTAAAGGAGGTCTTTGTAAAGTGGGTCTTTTTAAAGTAGGGCTTTGTAAAGTAGGTCTTTGTAAAGTGGGTCTTTGTAAAGTGAGTCTTTTTAAAGCAGGTCGTGTAAAGTTGGTCTTAAGTCTTGTAAAGTGGGTCTTTGTAAAGTAGGTCTTGTAAAGTTGGTCTTAGGTCTTGTAAAGTGGATCTTTGTAAAGTAGGTCTTGTAAAGTAGGTCTTGTAAAGTGGATATTTGTAAAGTAGGTCTTGTAAAGTGTAAAGTCTGAACAGGTGGAGGTGCGTACACAAATGTGTGCTTCTGGAAGTGAGGATTGGTGGTCTGTAAGGCACTCTGTATTTGGAATTATTGCCAGCAAGGATTTTAAATTTTGAATTCCTCACTTTATGTTTATGCAAAAAAAATTGGAAAATGATGTTGTTTTTGATAATGTTTTTTTTAACTATCTTTACAAAAAATAAATAAATGAATTTTGGCGCAACAAATTGCAACCCAACAAATTGCAGCTAACAAATTGCAACACAACAAATTGCAGGTAACAAATTGCAACACAACAAATTGCAGCTAACTCAATTGCATGCATGAGCTGTCTCCCGTGGCAAAAAAAAAAAAAAAAAAAAAAACCCTTACCTATAGCACTCTGATCATAGCACTGTTGCTCTTGAACTACTAGTTTACTCAGATGAGGACCTAACACTTGTTCTATTTTTAGCTCTTACTTTATCGGCAATGATACGTTGTGGTTTCTTTGTTTCCTTCTTTTGACAAATGTACTTATTGTAAGTCGCTTTGGACAAAAGCGTCTGCTAAATGACCTAAATGTAAATGTAAATGTAAATGCAATGTCCTTTTTGACTTGACGTGCATTTTAAACAAACACAACAAACTGATACGAGGCGGAGAAGGAGTGACGGGAAAGAATGAGGGCTGAGCAGATGTGGGAGGGAATGTCTTCCTCCCACAACTTTTATTTATCATTGCATAATAGGGGAATATTAAATTATAATGCTGTACACGCTTCATGGAGAGAGAAAAGAAAAAAGAATGAGAGCTGCAGGACAAGGGTGTCCAACACTCGTTAATTAAAACCCCTCGGATTCTCCGGATTTGTCCAGATTTAGAACAAGAGTAGTTTCTTCAGATGCTTCAAGTTGAGGTTAAGCGGTGAGTTCTTACAAGTTTTTAACATTCCCCCCCCCCCCACCAAGACTTAAAAGGGTTTGATCCAGAGAGTATCAGGTCTGGAGTCTCGGGGTGGTCCTGCTATCGTGGCTCG
Organism: Eutrigla gurnardus; assembly: GCF_963514095.1. NCBI lineage: Eukaryota > Metazoa > Chordata > Actinopteri > Perciformes > Triglidae > Eutrigla > Eutrigla gurnardus. Next base: position 1,591,160 of record NC_139931.1, read on the forward strand.
GGGGAACAGCGTTACCAACGGTAACTAACAATGTACTTTATTGGCATTAGTGTCACTTTAATGGCACTGGAACTGGTACTGATATTGTTACTAGTACTGGTATTGGAACTGGTACTGATATTGTAACTAGTGCTGGTAGTGGTATTGTTACTGGTATTGGTAGTAGTGTTAGAATTGGTAGTGTATTGGCATTGTTGCTGTTGGGATTGGAATTGGTATTAGTACTGGTGTTGGTATTGTTCCTGGTATTGGTACTAGTAGTGATACTGGTGTCAGTATTGTTCATGGTATTGTTACTGGTAGTGGTCTTGGTATTGGTACTGGTACTGGTGTTGGTGTTGGTATTAGTACTGGTGTTAGTATTGTTCATGGTATTGTTACTGGTAGTGGTCTTGGTATTGGTACTGCTACTGCTACTGGTGTTGGTATTAGTACTGGTGTTGGTATTGTTCCTGGTATTGGTATTGTTACTAGTACTGGTACTAGTACTGGTGTTGGTACTGATACTGGTATTAAACGATACCCAGGTCCAGCATGCAGTCTACTAGGCCGAGGTAATGAAGTCCTCTTCAGTGGAGTCGTGTCTATGTATCACACAGAGGTCACTAACACTGAACCCCCCCGGTGGTCTCCAGCCGTGCAGCTCGCTCTGATTAAACCAGTCCAGGTTGTTGAGATACGAGTACAAAACATGTGCTGCCAAAAAAATAAGGCAGGCAAATTAAATTCTGTTCTGCTATTTAAAAGACTGAAAATTGACATTTACAAACACTCAACAGCACCAGAAGCAAAGCTCCGGTAACTCTGAATGAGACCAGACCTTTCATGAGCCGTTTGAACAGTTTTCAGGGGAAATGATTCTGTTTAAACAAAAGAAGAAGTTCCTATATAAAGTAGTGTTGAAGGACCTCAAACTAAATGCCATTACCTCTCTGCAGCAGATACATCACAGCCTAAAATAATTCACACCCTCTCCCTGCACACTTCCACCCCGCCAAATTAAGAGCTGTCCCAAACCAAGGAGCAGGGACAGGAAGTGATTATAAAACCCTTCTGTTTAGGTTGACATAAATCCTCATCGAGTGTAGATGTGCTCATTTGATTGCAAAGTCTTATTTATTATATTCATAAACAACATATATATTTACCCCTATCAGAAGCTAAATCCATAATTGTTATATATTTTCAACTATGCAATACTTAACTTTGCAATAACATGGGATTTACTCTACATTTAAGCGTATTTATTTGTACTATTCTATTTTAACACACTTACACTCTTGTTATATGTTGTTTTTTGTTTAAATGTTATTGTACATAATGCACGAAACCATGTTGGGGAATACATTTCTATCTTTATTGTTGTAGTGCATGTTTTTCTAGGTGTATATTTCCGGGGATCAATAAAGCGTTTCCGATTCATTTATTTATAGTTTCCTCGCCGGAGAGAAAAAGAAAGGGAAGTTGGTCCCCCGAGCTCCGTGCTGTATTTATATCCTTCGCCTTAAAGACGAGGGTGCTTCATCCGCCAGTGAGCGGGAGGGTCTTTACACAGGTGTTTTGTCTTTCCTCACTAATGAGACCTTTTTCCCTCCGACGAGCGTGGGCATTGTAGGCGCCCTCCCTTGATTGACAATCTCGCTAAACCATTCTTTTTTTTTTTTCATCACCCGTTTCGGGTCTTTCAAGCCCTCGGAGTCGTCGTTATAAATACAGCGGCGGTGCGTGCCTCTGCATCGGCAGGTCAGTGCCATCAATGGACATTTCTTCTCTGTTGCTAAGTGCCCGAAAACGAGGACGAGTCTTCTGTTACGTGATTACACAACCTCCACAGTGTGTGCGTTTCTTTATGTGGGCGTCGCCGCGGACGAGCACAACAGTACTTTGTTGATCAAAGTCACGCAGAGCGGAGATATCTGAATATCTGACGGTTTGGACGAGGAGATGGATGATTGCTGCCGAGCGTCTCCCAGCCCCCCCCCCCCCCCCCCCCCCAAAAAAAAAAAAAAAAACAACAACCCAACAACAACAACAAAACAAGGCATTTTCTCTTTAGGGCGAAGTCTCAGACAAGGGTATTAATCACATGACCACAGTTCACTGAACTCTGCCTTGAAATATGAGACTCATTTCTCCTTCCCGGATAATCAACATAGCGGGGGGGTTGGAGGGGCAAAAATCTGATATTTCACCTTGAAATGCTTCGTAACTTTTGCTTGTGGGATTTTTAGGCATCGTGCTCATGCCTGATTGTCGCGGACTGAGAGGAAAGGAATGGGATAAAAGCTGGCATCCTGCAACACGGCTCCTCTTAACACATGCACGCCACTCCATGCATGCCAACAAGCAAATGAATAAATCTACATGAAAGCTCATATTAATTGAAATGTAGTTTTTCCCCTAATTTTAGAAGCTGACAGCAGATGCGAAATTTTTTGTTGTTGGTCTAAACACTGTCATTTGGCAAATTCTGCCGACATAACAGGCTCTGGGAGACGGTCCTGGTCCTTCCTCTCTGCATATGGAGTTCTGCTGCAGATCACACGTCTCTCCACAAACTACACCCGGCCATTTAAAGCTGCAGTTTTTCTTATTTTGCACAATAAAAGGAAGGAAATGCTGCACATTCTGCATCATCTCAACAACAGAGAGTGTGGTGTCATGGGGGGGGGATGAGTGTCGCTCATTCGTTTGGTCTTTCTTCAGGCCTTCACACACCGGGGGCGTGATGAATAGAACTACAGGGAAAAAATGTGAAATACTCGCCTGTGAATGTTATGTGTCTAGGGCTTTTATTGTGAAAGGATTCAGACTGCAGCCTCTGTGTAGTTGTTTCATAAAACGTAGGTGCAAGTCAACGGGTGACGCCTTTATACACATTAAAGGTCCGAAAAAGACTAAAAGTAGGTGTTTTTTCCCCCGTTTGCGTTCCCGTTACTTTTGCACCGTGTTGTCAGCTATCAATACGTTAATACTTACGACAATTATACCAAAGCAAATATTATGCAACCTTACGTAGTGGAAAGATGTCATCTGTGAGCTCATTAGCGACCAATATGAATGTTTTTAAACTTGCAGTGAACCATTAGCATGCTAGCACGTTAGCAGAGCAGCTAACAACAACAGCGTTAACAAGCACCCGACTTCACCTCGTCACATCGTAGTTCCAGCAACGAAATCAGGGTCTTGACTCTAGATTCCTCACAGATAGAAGCTATCCAGTGTTCTGGATCTGGGTTTTGTTGCAGTGGCCAAAGCTTGTACTGCACTCCAGCGCGACGTCTCGCATCTCTTCGTACGATTTTGAAGAAGCCGGATTCTTAAAACGTTTTGGAAACCCCCCCAATTACTTGGACAGAGGGAAGGGATAAAGATTAAAAAAAGAAAAGAAAGGCGTATTAATGAAGGTGGCCGGGTGTTGGAGGTCACAGCGGTTCCCTGATGGTTCCACGTCGTCACGCTGAGCCAAACCTCCTCTGTCACCTCAAACGCCGCTCTGCATTCAATCCTTCCAGGAGGAGCGGTGCCCTTCCTTTCCAGACCACGCCGATGTTTAATTCATCACCGGACACCTGGGGGATGCTCATAACAACAACAGACAGACAGAGAGAGACAGACAGGAAGTAGAAGGAACTAAACGTGTTTAGTTTCCACGGCTGCAAACGGACAAAGGGCCTTTAAAACGCGACATTCGAGAGGGAACATCGGGTACGCCGAGGCTGCGAAGACAAACATCCTGTTTTCTGTGCTTTGTGTTTGACTCCGGCGAGCCGGATAGATGTTGCCGGACACCTTCGGCGCGTGCTCTCCACTTAATCAGAGGTTGATTAAGCACACTTTCCGAAGGCATGGATTAGAGGGCTCCCCTCGGACGCCGCTAAATTGGCCGGAAGGGAAGGAAGGCAGAGTGTCGGGCGCCGCCGCTGGAACTTTTGATGTGTCAGTCAGGGAGTCTGGCATGGTTCGCTTTTATTGACCTTCCCAGCCTTGATTTGTGACAGATCCCCCCGGTGCTGGGGTAGGTGGTGGTGGGGGGGTGATCGGGTTTAGAGGAGATTCAGCCTTTGTAAGAATTCCAAATTGTGCTGATCGGGCCGAGCTGCCACAATGAAGGGGCATCGAGCCACCGAGCATTTGCAGCCTGGACGCTTTTTCTTTTCTTCAAGATTATATATCTGTCGTTTATTTGACAAGAATAGAAAAAGACGTGTGTTCGAGGGTCCCGGGGCGGATTCAAATCCAGGATGTTGCACCTGAAAGGTGTGAATCTGAGGCTGCGGTTACACTGGTCTTTAAAATGCATCTTTTAGTTCAGATCCCTATAAATTCTTATTTTGAAGAATTTATAGGGATTTAAATGTGTTGATGTGACGTTATTGCCGCTGCACTTTGACCATAAAATGAATCTGACCGCCGTCTGATCAGGCAGGGTGCATTCTGGGTAGAACAATGGAGGTAGTACAAAGAGAAGGAGGGTCAAAAGAAAAAGACTTTCATGTTAGATCGCTGTCCCGTGTGATGTCACGTTTGGTCACATCGGTCGGTGACTCAACTGAACCACGTGGTTTTGTTTCCTAAACCTAACTTCCTGTGTAGTTTATTTTGAAAAGCATGCGAGGGGCGTCACTGGCACGTGCAGGGGTTTGCACGTGTGGACACAGCTGATCACAACAGTCTTTTTTTATTATCTGGTTCTTTCCACGTCAGCCGGGATGCAAAGTCCCAGATAATAAAACAAATGTTTCATTTGAATCTAAACAATGTTTTTTTTTTTATTGCATCCTGTTAACGGATTCAGCGGCTCAGCTCCAAATAGATCTCTGTGTGGACAACGTGTGTTATTCATGGATTTATGGTTAATAATAGTCTGAAGCTTCTGTTGGGATGGTTTGAAAACCCTTTCAAACACGAAGGAAACTGCATCTTTCACGTTGTGGCTGTTAATGTAATGAGTCAGGCTCCAAAAGGGGGTGGGGGGGGGGGGGGGGGGGGGGTCTTGACCTGAGCCTCCCGCTGCAGACAGAAGACCTCCGCGCCCCGGCATAACAACGACGTGTCATCGCTGATTTATTTTGCCCTTGAACCTCCTCGTGATGGGACCTTCAGCTTTTAAAACAGAAGAGGCTCCGCCTCCCAAACTTTTGAGAGACGACAGCTGAATGCTTTCAGAAGGGGAGCGTTCCATTTCTCTCAACGAGGCACCTTTTAAATCACGTTTCATAACGAACACATAAGGATTACCAGCAATTTAATTTCACAAACAAACAAACAGCCGCCCGGCGACGCCATGGTAACGGTCCGCGGAGGTGCAGCCTCACAGGTGGTTTTTGTTTTCGGCCTTATTAACTCCGTCCACATGCAGGTGTAATTAATGCCTTGCTTACAATGCGGCTAATATCGGGTGATGATTACGTGACCGTTTGAGTGACGGAGATCAGGGAGGGAAATAGAGGAAGGGGGGGCAGAGTGTTGGTCAGGTTAATAAGCATCCTCCACGGAGGGATTAGTGCCAGTTAAAGAAAGTAAAGAAGGGAGGCATTTGAATTCAGTATAATAATGTCAAATACCCACTTTTTCTTTCTTCTCTAGTTTTTATAATCCCATTGTCACGCACCATTTGCAAGTTCTTGGTCCAAGGTTTTTTAAGAAGTTCCCTACGCAGCCATTAATACATAAAAAAAAAGAAACACCCACTAAGATCCTGTGAAAAGAAGAAGGCTTTTATTTTGGAAGTCGGACACTCGGTAGGTCGGTCCAGAAATAGGCGGCCATCTGTTTCCTGTTTTCTGCACGGCCAAGCAGAAAAGTGCTGAGTGAGGAACAAAGGGAAAGTTAACATTGTTAATAAGGAGTCAATTCAACTTTGGGGACATTTTAATGTGAACAAACAATGAGGTGATGATCGTTAGTTTGACTAATTATTAGAAATACTTTGTTGTTGAACATATTTTCTATATTATATCAGGTGATTATAATTATTATTAAGTGGTTAATGATGACAGAATGATTCGTAAAACAGCTACAAACATTATGGATCTGATGTTTGTAGCTTTTTTATTAATCATTTTGCATCTATAAACTTTATCTTAATACTTTCATGAAGTTGCAACTGATTATTTTAATTATTTTGGTTGTTAATAAATACTTTGTAAAGTATCTTTAACCATCAGTGAATACTTTGGCAATAGTTAATGATTCTAAATATAGTTAATAGATGTTACAAATCATTTAGTGATCAGTAACATTTACTTCAACCAGTAGGTGTCAAACAAACACAGGACTTTAATGGAGGAGACCGTTGTTCGTGTCGCGTGTACAACTAAAACTGGCTTCCTTAAACCTGACCGTTTGATTTTTTTCGTTTGATTTTATTTGGAAAAACTCAGGCGTATATTGACATGTGATAATACTGCAGCGCTGTAACCGGAGACTCTGCTGGACCAGAGTCCGGGGTCGGGACTCGTCCGAGGGCGATGCCACTTGTAGTGGAGTGGACCGGGGGATCGATCGGGATGTGAAGTGGCTTAGCGCTTAGCGCTCGTGTGTCAATAGCTTCACATCCTCCCTCGACCCCCGAGATAAAAACAGGAGGTCGAAGCTGAATACCAGTTATTAGTACATTTCTCACTGTTTTTACTTAAAAAAACAAACTTTTTGCCCCGGCGACGCCAGGACACAAGGACCCTGGGGAGGTAAAGGTGACATCCTATTAGGATGCGCTCGGCGGCGCCGCGGATCGAGTGGAGGATTTAATTGGCTCCATATCAGGTTAGATAGCAGCCGGTTGTTGACTTTTGATTAGAAACAAATAAAAAGAACAAGGTGACTTGATATTGCGGCGATAAGCAAAAAAAAAAAAAACAACTCGATCGACGTCTGATACGTTTCCCGGGGTGCACGTTGGTGTCTCACCTTGTAACCAATGACGATGGCGGCGGCGGCGAGGCCGCGGCGCGGCGTGCAGATAGACATCAGAGAGCGTGTGCATTGTCATACGTTTATATGCACTTGTCTGTCCCCCCCGGATGCTCGTCGATGTGCTTGTTTGACTTAGAGGTCAAGCGGTGCAAAGACATAAATTTTCAAGAGCGATGTCGATGTTGTCTAATTCACGGCGTGTCACCCAGCAGGGCTCTTCAAAATAAAGGTCACCTCCGAAACAAGCGCTTTATGGCTCTGTATCTGTTTTATAGGCCGGCCCCGGTGCAGATTCACCGCGGAACATTATCAGAATGTGAATCACCGCTGCGTTCTGTGTGATCAGGATCCATCAGGATCAGGATCCAGACCAGTACAGGGGACCTCATCCACATTCATTCATAACCATAGATCACAAAAGAGTGAATAGATATCAATAACAGACCATAGATAGAGTCTAAGAGACTTTAGACCCCGCCCACTTTTTTCACAGTTTCAGTTGTGAATCAGTTAATTCCAGTGTAACGAGGTTCCCCGTTCTGATCAATAACAGCTGACTGGAACATGATTAGTTAATTACCAGGATGTTGATTCCTGTCACTTGAGAACATTAACTCTAAATAGAAGCTCAGCTCATGTTGTTAGGAATCGTTATTTCAATGGGAAAGAATATAATACATAAGGAATAATGCAGTTTATTGGAGAACGTACTCTGACTCCACTTAACTTATTGATCTGGTAACATCATCAGAAATCCATTTAACAGAAAGCAACATGAATAGATCCTCTGAATTAGTCATGGAATCCATTTATGGACTTTTAGCTTCTTAATATTGTCAAATATGTGATCTGACAGGAGACGACCACTTTGGAAAATGTACCCGTATTCCTTTCTCATGCGATAAAAGATAAAAGTATCAAACGTTAAAATGCATCAGAATACAGGAAATCACATTTTATGTCTAAATATTGTTTTTACATCGAATCCCTCTTTTCTCGACTGTAAAATGTTTTTTGAATGTTTGATATAAACTAATCTCGAGGCGTCCAATCAAATAAGACAAAATCTAAGCTGGCCCACTTTTTTTTAGCGGTCCAATCAAATGTGCCGAATTTGATTTGAATTGTTCAGATTCACTGTGAAATATGTCACAAGATAAAAAAATCCCCCCCCCCCCCCCCAATGGTACAGTCCCATGTCTACTATAAGGCCCATTGGAAGCTCCCACTTCCTGTTTGGTCACGTGACCAGCAGGTGACTTGGAGCAGCAGCTCATTAACAAACATTTGGTTTGCTCAGAAGCAGAGTGGATTTCTCTGGATGTGTGAACACATGAGTTGAGTGGTGAGTTCATTAAACGAGTGAGTGTATATGTTGTAGAGTGACTTGTGCTAGCTGGCTAGCAGGCTATAGCCACATGTGCTAACTATGCTAACAGAGGCGGGGCTCCAAATAGAGCTGTATGAACTAGAAGATTGAGGTTTGTTTATCTCAAGTATTAATTCTATCTGGACATTTGCATGATTTAAATAACTGTATATATACATTTTCAGACCTTCTGTTTATTTTGGCTGGTTCAGAAATAATTACCGTAAATCCTCTCATATTTAGAGGATTGACGGTAATTCAAATATGTCTATAATCTTTTATTAAAAAATTGATTACTGTACACACGGGCCTGAACCGTGTTGAATCTGTATTTTGATATCTTGTGTCTTTTCCACTCATGTATTTTATTTTTTATTATGTATTCATCCAGCATATAATGTAAAGTGTCTTTTAATACCTACAAATGATTAAGAAGTATTATTATTATAATATATTTATGCTGTAAACAATCCAAGAACCACCATCATCCAGCAGCTCATTCACTGTAAAACTACATTTAATTTCCTATGCAGCCATGTTCTTCCTCTGAGCTCGTTAATGTGCAGACTGATTGAAGACCCTAACGTTTTGGCGCCTTTTAAATGTTTTTCAACTCACAGAAGACTTAATTATTATTTGAGCTCGGCTGTTGCTGTACACGTCGATTACGGGTCGAGGCCTCGGCGTGGACGCCGCGTCCTCTTTTGTCTGAGCTCGTTATCTTTGTGCCCCGACGGCTTGCTTCGCTTCCTTCCCAAAAAGCCTCTCTGTGTGTGTCTTTCTTTGCTTCCCGATCATATTAGTCTCCATGGAAACCCATTTTGCCGATACTTCATTGGCGCCAAATGACCCTGTGCTGTTACTTAGCTTCTCGCTGCTTTTTGTGTGGAAGTGTTTCCTTTTTTTGGAGATTAAATGTTCGAAAAGGCAAATTGAGGTCCTGCTGGTTTTTATCGCCGGGATATTGAATAAGCATATGTGGGGAGAAATAGTGAAAATAAACACAGCGTTTGTGAGCAGATTATAATATTTCTGTGCTTCTTTATGAGGATAGACGGCACATGTGATGCCGTTTAAATCAGGCAGCGACAAACATATCTGACTGTGATATTTGAGCAATACTAACTTTATATATAACACATTTAAAAAAACAGAGTTTACATGTTTGGACAGGAAACGTGAAGCAAAAGCAAGACAACACATACAATAAAAAATCCAGTGAAATCCAGATAAAAAAGTTAATTTCATCGCTCACAAGTGCAAATTAGGAAACCAATTAAGTATTAAAATCCAGAAATCAAACACAATAGCAGGAATATCACATCTGATTTTATCATTTTGAGTGAACATGAAAGGTGCCCATGATTAAAATTATTGAAAATAATAATAGTAATAAAAAGAATAATAATAATATGTGCATTTGATAAAGCACCTTTTACAGACAAAGTCACAAAGTGCTTTACATGATGATAAATAGTTGAAATCTGACCCAAACAGTCAAAGAATAAATACCACAAATAATAATCAAAAAGATTTAAAACTGAGAAATACAAAGATAAAGACAGATAAATGTACAACTAAAACAGGATGCTCTTTACTTTTGCATTGTTCTCATCTACTTCTTCTTATCCATCTCTTAAATGTTTGATTTCTCTAAAGAATACAAATGTTGGAGATTTTCTCTCATCCAATCTGAATTGAGACATTCTAAGTTGCATCTGAACCTAAATGGACATGAATGTGTTCTACTGGCCATTAAAACAACTACTAGAAGATGCATCTATCATCTGAAGTGCCTATTATATAATAATAGACCTGAGAATATTCCTGACCCTTTAACACATCGGAGGGCAGGTTGTTTCCTCAGATTAATGATCTGTTGACGGTTGTTTTCTATGTAACCGTAGTTTGGCCTCCCGCGGTCGCAGCTCCGTTTCGGAGGATTCCCCCTCAGGAATATTTACGCTCTTTTCTCTCCACAGATAATTTGCTTGAAGGCAGCAGCGCCCGGGAAGGTCAGCCAAGAAATCCCGCCGTAGGTGCCAAAGTGAAATCTACAGGACTACAATTACTTGGACGGGAAGCGAAGGCGGCTGGAAGCGAAAGTGAATGACAGGTAGGAAATAATTCATACGAATCACCTGCTGCATTATGAATAACCACCTGCTGAGAGGACATAGCACGGTCAGTTATCCTCCGAATTGGTTCTGAATAGCCCCGTTTTTGTCATTTGTTGGTAATTGCCTTAATTCTCTTGATAATATGGTGGAATTAACCTCGGAGAACATTTCTTCCTTATGGCGTTTACGAGACAAGGTTGAGGTTTGACACGCCAGCAGTCACGCAATTATATTCAGATTATTCCACTCGGCTGCTATTTGGCTTCCCTCTTTTGATGTCAACGCTTAAGAGGAGTCCTTTTTTGCCGCCGCCGCTCATAACTCATAATCTTCATTTTTTTACCCAAAACACACCGACACGAAGGGCACGCTCTCTCTGAGAAAAAAACCTCCGCATGGCTCACGTCTATTTCCCTGTTTGGGGGGGGGGGGGGGGGGATCTGACCTTGTAGTGAACACACATGAAAGGCTGTCAGTCAAACCATCAACCGTCTTTGTTGCTTTTTGCTCGTCATCCTCCAGAGGAAGTCGAGCAACCGGCAACTTACGACCTCGTGACGCTTCGCTCCTGGCAAAACGCTTCTTTGTCCTTCTTCGACTTCTGCAACAACCGCCTCGGGGGGAGGTGGAGGGGAGGTGGGGGGAGGTGGAAGGGAGGTGGGGGGAGGTGGAGGGGAGGTGGAAGGGAGGTGGGGGGAGGTGGGAGGCAGGTGGAGGGGAGGTGGGGGGGAGGTGGGCCGGCAGGTGGGGGGTAGGTGGGGGGGTGGTGGGCGGCAGGTGGGGGGGAGGTGGAGGGGAGGTGGGGGGAGGTGGGGGGAGGTGGGAGGCAGGTGGGGGGGAGGTGGAGGGTTAAAGAACAACTCGCTGATCTTTTGAGTGACTTTAACTTGTTCGGTCGGACTCCACAAACAAAGATACGAAGTCGCTGGACGGGCGTTTCCCACGGCAACTGTTGCCTGGTGTGAATGTTAATGCAAAGTCGAGTTGTCCATTTTACGTCCACTGACAACAATCAACTCTTAAGATTGTATTCCATGTGGACTGTGAAGGCTCGTTAGGCTAGCGTGCTAACATTAGCGCTGATGCATTTGTGTCTTTGTGGTGATGTCACGTGACCTCTGTTGATCTCTTAAAGGTGCTGTATTTGTAAAATTGTTTCTTTATATACATTATGTATTGCTTGTTACATACTTATTTGATAATATTCTGATATATATTTAATATTAAATGTATTCTTTATTGATTATGTGTAAAAAAAATAGGAAATATATCCTTTATTTTTACATATTTATTTTGTATATTTTATTGTTTGTAAATAGAAAAAAATATATATTTTCTTTATTTTTACATATGTATTATATATATTTTTATTGATTATTTGTAAAAAAGGAAATAAAAATAGGTAATGTCCTTTATTTTTATATATTTATATTAATACCTTTTTTCTGGCTTAATACATTTGAAATGCAGCCTTTATTATAAAGATTTTAAGAGATAATATTAATAATCCCTTCCACCAGAGTCGTGTTATCACGGTCCAACCAGGTCGACCTCTCCTCATCAATAATATTACTGATGATGCAATCAAATCTACATGGATTTCTGTTCTAAGACTTTCTGAAGCACCATATCTGACAATGAACGTGCAGCTTTTAGAGCAGAAATCACACGTTTGTCCGTTTGTCCGGCCGACTCGCAGCCTCGGCAGCAGAACATCAAACGTCACAGAAACTCGCCGCCTGGCTCGCTTTCACACAAACAGATCAAGGCCGGCACAATGTTTTTTATTCCAGTTGATATGGAAATGTCACATCGTTTCAAAGAGAACTTGTGTTTTATTCATGTCTAATATCCTGTTTTCTTTTTTATATATACTTCTGACTCCCAACGCCGAGCTGGGAGAGCGTTAACGGTAGTGGAGGAAGACGTGCACTTGTTTTCACACACAAGAGTCAAAATTGAAAATACACAGATTCGATACTTCAGAGGAGAATTATTTTTTTTCTGCAGCTTCTGTGTAAAGATTCCAGATCAGATTGAGCTTCGAGACAAATATTGTGACATTTGTGCTCCATTGAAGTGTTTTTGAAGCGGCGGTCCGGATGAAGGATGATTTTTTTTATCTACACTTATTTTAGAAAGAGAACAAATCTTCCGCCGTCCTCTCTCGTTGCGATAAGAGCCGATCACGACTTTCATAATGGATTTTTTTTTATTCTAACAGATGTTACGAGGGGGGCTCTCTGACAAATGAGAATATTTAGCATCCCGAACCGAAGCGTCTGACAGGAAGATGTCTGGATAGTATACTGTATAATATTGCTCACTTCAATTTCCGTGTCACGAAATTAGAAGTGTATAGTTTTCCTGATGACACTAATTAGCGTCTGTATTCAAGTCTACGTTTCCCAGAAGCTTCGTAACGGGGAAGAGTGTTTGGCTAATTACAATAATTCATCTCGGGGCTGCAGCTAACAATTATTTTCATCAGACCGACTATTGTTTCCTTGATTAATTGATGAGCAATACGCTTTGTAAAATGGTAGAAAATTGCTTATTTGGCCCAAACCTAAAGATATTTGGTTTTTACTAGGAAAAGCAGGAAAATCTCACAGTAACGAATGAGTGCGAACGAGTCAATATTTGGTGTTTCTTCCCTCAGTTTGACTCAACAACTCTTTATAGGACTCGGATTTTGCAAGTCTCTAAAGGAAGACTCAGGTTTGTTTTTCGTCGGTAAAGATTCCTGCTGCATTGTGGGTAGGGCACCAGTGGGAGATGTAGTCCACACAGGGAGGGAGGGGGGCGGACCTTCTCTACAGGAGACAGTTATTCTAGTCCTACGCAAAACTAAAAGAAAAGATGAGATTTTATCACGTCAGTCTTTTGTAAGTAAGCCGTAAGTAAGTAGTAAATAAGTTGTAAGTAAGCCTTAAGTAAGCTTTAAGTAAGTCGTAAGTTAGCCGTAAGTTAGCCGTGAGTAAGCCGTCATCACCTTGTCACTCAAAGTTTGATGATGGCCGTCATATTATTGGTTTAAATCGATCTCTGCTAGTTTACGTCATATTTTACAAGAAGAAAAAGCTGATTGATTGTTTTTTTTAAATACATGTTTAATCGGTGCAGAATCCGACCGAGGACGTGATCTTAAAGGCATCCTTCATTCCAGCCTGACTTTAATGGAGCCACACCTCCACATCTCCACTCTCTACTCCACACGTTCCCAGTGAACATCATAAAAAAACACAGCTAATACGATTACATCAGTGATTAAAAAGAAAGAAAAAGGTTAAATAGGTGATCTGTTACATTGATCTCTGAAATGCATTCAGACTTAATTTAATTTAACAGTGCTATAATGCCGTCGTTAGAATATGTCCTATTAGTGTTTGGAGCCGGCGTGTATCTTGATTAATTATTGAATAATTGTTCGTGCATTTCAACACAGTGGCGAGCTCTGAAGGTTGATTTATTTTCTTCAGTGGCTGAATGGAGATAGGGCTTAATTACAGTGGATAGCCTTATCTCCCCCCCCCCCCTAATCCTCTCTTTGGACTCTCCCGCGTTTCACGCCATCTAGTCGTCGATATCATCAGACTTGTCGGCGAGCCAGACGGAGGGAAAGTGATCCCCTAATTTCTCTGTCACATTAAGGTCTCCATTCATGAAGTCTGAATTCCCGACTTCCGAACTCCGGAGGTCAGCCGCCGCCGCCGGCCGCCACGTTACCCCCGGTTACGCCGTCTTTTCCTTTCCGGCGTGTGATGGACGGACGCACGGCCAAATCTGATCAGATAAATGGAATCGCTTTTCTTTGCCGGGAGCAATTTGTTGCGGATATTCCTGCACTAATGTAGAGCAATTTAGTTGTTTACCGCCTCGCTGCGTGTACGACTGCTATCACAACGGAAGATAAGGCGTTTTAACCTCTTACATCCGACACATATCTGAAAAGGGACTTTTAAACCACCAATTTCCGACGATCCACAATCAGCTGTGTTGGATCTTCATCGGGGAGACTCATCATAGTTTAATTGGAAGATTGTTTAATCACCGTCGGCAGTTTAAACAGGCTTTATTTTGAAGGCTGATATTCTTGAGCTACAGGATGTTCAAAATTCACCCCACAGTCAATCACACGGAGTGTTTTTTCCCATCTTTTGTTTTCAATGGCGAAAATAATTCAACTCAGAGCAGAAAAGCCCCCGACATTGTTCAAGTTTTTTTCATCATTGTGGTTGGAAAAAAACAATTTCCTAAAAAAATTTAGACAAAAATATTCTCTCTCATCATCGCTTAAAAACCTCTAGAAGTGTGTGGGGCTTATTTCTGCTGTGTTCTTGACTCTTCTGGGCCTCAGCAAAGACCATCTGTGACCCCCAATGACATCACAGGCATACAGAGAGAGAGCAGGCAGGCCACGGCAGGATGAAGCTGCCTTTGGGCTGCGTTCGTTTGTTTGGTTTGTTAGGAGGTTTGGATGTTTGTGCTTTAAATGCCGTGAAACGATGGGGAAGTAGCATTTTATCCGTCGGTATGTGTCTACACATTCTACCGTTGTATTTGTTTCGATTAGAAAACGTCCTTCCGTTCCTTCCAGCGTACTAAAATGTAATAAAAAGAAACCCCGGTTAAAGTTGGAGAGGAAGGGAGCGAGAGAGAGAGGCAGTTTAATTTAGCTCCCAGTTAAATCTTCCAACATAAATCAGTCCAGTTATGGTATGTGAGGGAATAAAACTTCAATTAAAACGGTGTCCTTCACATTTTAACGAGCGTTAACTTGAACCTGCTGAGGGATAACAACCGGCGGAGAGAGAGGGGAACATTATAAAAAAAATAACCAAGTAGAAATCTGTTATATAATGGGCCGGGTGTCTTATGGGTGGAAAATAAATAAATAAGAATCTCTCAAAGCGATGCTAGGAAGGTGTTTGGTTACTGAAGTGGAATTCTGAAACACTGACTGGCTGTTTTCTGGAGGGATGAACACGGAGATGCTGGCGAGATGACAGGAAGGAGGCTGGACTCTCATTGGCCAAGCTCGTAACTCGTTCGGGCGTCCCAAATGTCCGATCCGCCGTCGTAGTCACAGGTTTTTTTTTTTCAGCAACCGTCGTCGTCGGCGACGGCTCTACCTGAAACTTACACGGCGAGGTAACTAATTAGAGCAGTTTAACGAGGAGATTATATTCCACCGACACAGAATCCTGGAATAATAAGACTACTTTGTCATTAGTCTGGTTTCTTCTTACTGTAGTTGGAAAAAAAGGCTTCAGGGAATTTTTTTTTTGTTCTTTCTAACTTGCTATTCCCGCCACACTCCGGTGATGAAGCACCGTTCTCCTGGATTTCATTTAGTTGGAGAAGATTAATCCATTTTAAGGCACATTAAACTCATTTCTTTTCAAACTGATTTTTTCATCTTCTCTATATTTTCTTATCATTACTCTGCTATTAAGCGACACACAGGCCTTGTTTTTTGATTTGACGTCTTCAAATAGAAAGTAGACTCACTGAAGTGAAGTCGCTCGGCTTTCTTTCTTCTACATCTTTCACGTTTTTTGAATTTCAGCGTTTTACAGACAAATTATAATGGTTTTAAGCCACCATTTATCTTCGGCTTTGTATTCACTTTCTACACCTTAATATGTTTTTAACAATATATATCTTTGACTGATACATTATCCTCCAATGTGGAGTTATTTTTTTCCATCTTCTCTCAACTATTCTTTGATGTATCGTTAAAAACATCAAACTGCGTAGCCCCAAATTATGTTATAATTAACTAAATAAAGTAACAAAATGTGCACAAGTTGGTCATAAATGTTTTAAAAACCAATAATGCAATAACTTGACTAATAATGTAATATAATATCTGACATTTTCATTATTTTTCTGATTATTTAATATTCGTGTCTGCACATTTTTGTATTTTAAACGTGGTATTTTAAAATGGTACCTATAAGGTTGCAGACTTTGAGCCCGTACATCCTGGTCTTTTCCTGGGTGCGATTTAGTAAAGTAATTGTAAAAGGTTAACTTAAAGAAATCTTTTTGATCATTTCAAATTGGATTTTTGATTTCATAAGAGCAGATGAGGCTTCATTCAGTAATAATCACTGTTGAATCAGATGAAAAAAGAACATTTCATGGAGATCAAATTGATTTTCTGCAGCTTTTTGTCATCTTCTGATCTGAGATCCACTCTGATCTAACGGACCAATCAGCAGGCAGCTTCATTCCCCATTTAGTTTAATGCATATTTGCCTGATAACAACGTACCGCCGGCTAAATTCAGAGTTCAAATGTTGGTGTTCTTGGAGAGCTAACATGACACTCACAAAATGTGTTTTTACATTAATACTTCATCTGTCAAAATGATGACATCAGTGTTGTAAAATAATCACTCACCTGTATATCAGGCCGGACACTCTTTTGACATTATTGACTTTTATCAACTTTTTATTACTTTTTCAATTATTGCTTTTATTGATTGCTCCGAAGTAAGTTAAGTTATCCTTTAAAAATGTGGAACTGAATAATTGAACTGATTTATTCTGAAAAGTTTAGCTTTTGTTATTGTCTTCTTCCTGCGATCACACCAAGCAAATGCAGTGATCACTTATCTTTATCTTTTATAGGCGCAACTCTTTTAATTATTTTTGCATATTTTTCGATAGTTGTATATGTATCGTGGCTGTTTAAATGGGTGGGAGGGGGGGTTATGTTTTATTTAGTGGGTTATTTAGGTTGTCAACATAGAAACAGGAAGTACTTGAAGCATAAACCTGGGTAACAATGTTTGATTATAATCATTTTCTGAAGGTGACCGAAGGATAACAGATGTTAAAACATTTTAGGGTAACTTTGTTGTTATTGAATAATGAATTAAATACCTATATATATATATATATATATATATATATATATATATATATATATATATATATATATATATATATATATATATATATATATATATATATATATATATATATATAAGACCAGGATGTACGGGCTCAAAGTCTGCAACCTAATAGTCATTCTTTCATTTTAAAATACAATGTTTAAAATACAAAAATGTGCAGACACGAATATTAAATAATCAGAAAAATAATGAAAATGTCAGACATTATATTACATTATTAGTCAAGTTATTGCATTATTGGTTTTTAAAACATTTATGACCAACTTGTCCACATTTTGTTACTTTATTTAGTTAATTATAACATAATTTTGTATTATATTTTAATTTAGTTAAAAAATTAATATTTATAATGTATTTTGGTAAGTGGATTCATGACTCACTTGTCCAACGGAGCAAGTGGAAAAACTTATCAAACAAATATTTAAAACTTGTCAATTGTAATTGTTAAATCAAAGGTTGGATCAGTAACTTTTTTTAACAATTCATACCCTCCTCCCCCTCTGTGCGTAATTATAGTTGTATTACCTCTTTTTGCTCAATCAATATTCCATCGAGGTCGCCGGTTCCTCCGCTAAGCGAGCAGCAACCACCAACACCTGATGTCACGCTGACGGTAATGGTGCTGTCAGGTTTTGACAATGTGGAGAAAGCAATACTGTCATTCCCCATATTCACTTTTTGAAAATCTCATTTTGCTTTCATCTCTTCACTAACACAGAGCTGTCAATGTGTAATTCAATGAGTGTCACCGCCGCCTTTTTTCTTCTTTTTCACCTCTCGCTCTCTTCGCTAAAACGCCGTCGACTTTTTACCTCCTTCACATTACTGCGGCCACTTTGGTTTGTGTGATTGTTGTTTAATTGGACCGACGCCGGGTTTCGTTGACGCCTCTCTTTGTGTCAGAGCGTCTGATCTGAACGTGTTGATGTTTACAGTAAAGCCTCGCCAACAATAGTCGCCTTATATTCAGCCGGCTGGTGAAATGTGCTGTCAGAGCGGAGGAAATGAAACCAGTCAATATCTGAGGCATTGTTAGAACACTATCTTCTATTTCCAAAACACACACACACACACACACACACACACACACACACACACACACACACACACACACACACACACACACACACACACACATATACATATATATATATATAAAGTGTATAGGCTTCCCTTTCCCAGCCATTATAAAACGTGCTTCAACCATCAATTTGAAGCACGTTTCTGCATCTCTTTGAATGTTGATTCTGGACATATTCTGTATTATTCTCATATCTCAACAAATACCATAAAACAACCAAAAGCTAGCGATGAACTAACGAGTTCGTAAACTGTGTATCGAAACCTGATATATCTTCTTCCGAAAAACTGTGCTTTATTTGAACTCAACCTGTCCCGGTGCCACAAATACTAACTTAGATGGCCAAACGTGGGATAACCCGCCGCTGAAAGTAGTCCCCCAACAAACACACTTTTTCCTCTACTTTGAGCAACATTTGATAAAAACGACCCTGAAAAGCTGTTTCCGCTACGTCCACTTCTTGCAACAATAAGCATCAACATCATCACCCAAAAGGCCTTAATGAGGCGTTAGCATCGGAATAAACTCGCACATTTTTTTTTTTCCCTTCAGTGGCCCTAATAACATGCAAAACCGCCACTGTCTGACTTCCTAAAGTTGTGTCGCTATGGTAACGACGGCCTCTGAGCAAAAAAGAACGGCATCACCACGTTTTTTGTCTTATGTGTGCAAAACTCGCCACTAGATGGCAGTAAATCCTGCACACTTTTTTTTAAATGCTCAGGAAACAAAGTGGATTTGCGTAACAGATATGAACGTCAGCTGTTGGTTTCCTGAAGGCATTCCTTCCAGAAACTCTCCGGCTTGTTTCCGAGCCGGCCGACGCTCATTTTCATCAGCACTCTTGTTCAGGTGACGTTCCTTCAGGCTCGCTGATTTCAGGGTTTATCTTGTTAAGAGCCCCCCTCCCCTTCCCCTCCTCCCCTCGCCGCCGCCGCCGCCGCCGCCTCCTCGCCGCCGCCTCCTCGCCGCGGATCTGCACGGCTGTCAGACGCACATTCCAGCGCCATTATTGGTGATTGTAGAACGACACTAATTAAAGTCATTGATGCTCCCGGCTCGCTTTGTCACCAAAACGCTCCGATAGCGTCTCAACCTGGTTCCCTGCTGCGTCCTTATCATGTCATTTGTTTTCAAGCCATGTGGAGAAAACTAGTGTGTGTGTGTGTGTGTGTGTGTGTGTGTTTGTCACTTCATTAGAGGAACAGTTTTACATTTGCCTAACGATACAAACTTGTATCTATTTTTTATGATAACGGAGTCAAACTCAAACAGTGAAGCTAACTTGTCGTTTGTAGCTTTTGGAAGTCGTGAGTCTCTTAGATTTACAGGTACGTTTTTTTTGTATGAAACTGTTGCACGTTAAAAAATAATTTCGACCTCACGTCACTTTTGTACGACATCGTATGGTAATAAGAATAAATCATAGGATTTACAATCTGCGTATCAGGGCCACTGTAGGGGAAAAAAACGGAGCCGAGAGAGGGGGCCAATATTCTGAGAAAAAAAGTGGTAAATTTGCGAGTTTATTCCGATGTTAACAACTGGCATCTATGCTAGCTAACTTTGCATGAATGTACAACCCCTCGTTAAGGTCCTTAGGGTGATGATGTTGATGGTTATTGTTGGTTTTATTCATATGAGGACAAACTGTCATCTTATGGGTGTTTATTGATCGGGGTGGTTTTATTGATCAGGGCCTTTTTTTCCTCTGAATATTACCCCCGTCTCTCGGCTCCGTTTTTCCCCCTACAGTGGCCTTAATACGGCGTCATACTTTTGCAAGTTTCCAGAAGAGCTTTAATTTTTTTTGCGTTTTTCACATCAGTCAAAAAGGCATCTAGATATCCGTTTGACCGCTCAGGTGGACATTCACACAGCAGAGACGCATATTAAAAAGAATGTGGTTTTACTTGTACGGACCCTCTGAAGTGACTGGCGGCCCCTTTCGGACCCGAGGGCCCCCGTTTGCACAACGATGAATTGACGACCTTTTTGTTGGAGACTTTCACACATCGGCTCTCACCTCCGTGTTGTTGAAACGTCTTTTACAGATGCTCGATACGTGTTCCACCTTTATTTATGGTCCGCGGCAGCATCTGGCTGGCAGCCAGACCCCCTCCCCCCCCCCCCTGCTTAAGATGCAGTGGAGCCTCTATGGGTTAGGAGGGCCAGCTCTATCAATCTGCTCCCTTCCGGCCCCCACGTTCCCCAGCGCGGTTAATCACTGCCACTAATTAGTGCTAATTACTCATCGTTGCCCCGGAGAGCCCCCCTTCGCTGATCTGAAGGTCCTCCGTGGCGCCCCGCTGCTTGGCATTCCTCAGGTAACGGGGGATGGGGGAGGGAGCTTTTCTTTTCCACATTTTTGTTGCTAAATCAAACACATCCTCTCGGTAGAAGGTCCCTGCAGGCCTCCAGGGAGGGGGGCTGGTGCTGGTCTGTTCTGGTCTGGCTGGTGGCCTCGTCTGTGTGCAGCAGGGCCGGGTCCAGGCTTAATGAGCCAGCACCTTTCTGCTCCCTCCGTCATTAATTGTCCGAGGGGGCCGCGACTCCTTCCACACATTCGGGCCGACTTCTCTCCCCGTAATTCTTTTCTTTAATAGATTAAATTTGCCTTCATTTGCTCTGTATTGATTTATTTGTCCTGCTTTGTCCCGTCAACCATAAAAACCTGTAATTTCTCACAAAAAAAAAGTTTATGATGAAAAGGCAGAGGCTCATTTAATTTGCTAATATTGAGCGAGTTATAATAAAAAAAAAGAAGAAGAAGAGGAGACAAATGATGTGTGAAGCTGAACTCATTTCTCTGACGTGAGAAAAAAAAACAACACAGATCCGAGATCAGGGGTTTAAACGCCGTCGGGTTTTTAAAGGCAAACATCTCATTAACGCCGGGTCGTGGGAGGTGAGCGTGTGGTGACAGCTGATTGGTGGAGGGGGGAGGGGGGGGGAGTCTACAACATGTCTCGAGTCCATCGGAGCTCAGCGCCGAGTGTCACTGGGAATCAGCGAGAGGGTGAAGCCTTTACCTCGCCATGACCTCCCAATGTGAAGCATCCGGCTGTAGCGGCTGTGACAGATGTGACACACACACACACACACACACACACACACACACACACACACACACACACACACACACACACACACAAAGAGGTTCAAATGATAAACGTCAGTTCACCCTGATGAAAACATTATAATAATGAAATACAGTTTATTGATTTGACCATTAAATAACCTCAGAAAGGCTAAAACAGAGATAAAAAAAGACAATATTCAAGCTTTTATTGCTAAAAATATGATAAAACCATCCAATATTGGATATATATATATATCCAATTCATGGCTCATTGACCAAATTATGTACAAAATTAAAGCAGAAATTATACAATATTTTCAGATATTTTCAGTATTATATATATATATATATATATATATATATATATATATATATATATGCATGAGCTTTTAACTGGAAACCTGAACCTCATGCCAGCTGGGCTGCTGATGGAGACCATGCACTGTGGCTGAAAGCTCTGGGACCAGCTAAAGGGACCTTTTTGGTCGTTTTTTGACTAATTAATATTTGAAATTCCATTCAAGGTATATTGAAGAATAAACATCAGAAGGTGAGAAAGTAAAAACCCAGAAGACTCTCGGTCCGTAGGAATGTAAGCGAGACGATGAGCGACGGCTCGACACAAAGTCGATGTTTTGCGTTCGGTTCCAGACATTCTCTCCACGTCGAGGCGTTTCACTTTTCATCTCGCCGATATTCGCCGCCAAGGCCAAATAAGAGCCATACAGGCGGCTGGAGGCATGAATAGAGGCGCTCTGTTTATGTCTGTCCGTGTCATTACTCGCCGGCTGAATAGCAGTACTTCTGAAAGCAATCTCAGTCGCAGAAAAGGAACGTGTCAGAATCAGGAATGTGTCGGGGGGCGCAGCGGTAAAACGTCCCTCTTCATACAAACCCCCCCCCCCCCCCCCCCCCCCCTGATGACCCCGGTGGGTTTTCATATCAAAGTTATGTTAACAACCAGCTGACTTAGACAGCGATTTTTCTTTTTATGTGAATTTACTTGTCGCTTTCACTGGAAAGCTGTCGGTCTAATTGGGTGGGGAGGAAAACCAGGACCAGGACCACGTCCAGGACCAGGACCAGGTCCTCCAAAATAAACAACAAAACACATCATCGGGGTAATAAACTGCCCTTTAGAATGAAATCCGTTCATTTTCATTTCAAAATCCAGAAATGAAATAAAACAAAAAAACGTTTTGACCCTTTCAGATACCAAGTTTAGTTACTTTACTGATAAACATATTGAACAAAAACAAACATAACATATATATACATACATATTGAGTCGGTCATGAGAGGGAAATATCTGCATGTATACTAGTGTTAGACCTGAGTTTATAGCATCCTCAGCCGCCCCCAGAATGCATTGCTCTCCACATACAACGTGACGTGGAGCTGCATCACACACTTTACTTCACTTCTAGGATTTAGAATTATTTCCCAAACATCCTAAGAAGGCGTTTTGTTATTTCTGTCCTTGACGTAGATGAAGCTGCTGAGTCTTAAATCCACCCGGCGATGCTTTCTTGTTGTTTGGTTCTGTGGCGGGACTTTAAACGAGACTCCAAAGCATTTATTTATTTATTGAACTGAAATTCTCTAAGCGGAGACGTGAAGCCTCTCTCCTGTTTGGAAAGACATTCATACGTCTTGTCATAATCCCCTCCACCTTAAACTTCTCTCATTAAACCTCCGAGGTTCCTTCAGGGTTATTTTTAGTGAGATTCCCCTTCCCAGTCTGGCTGCTTTTGGTCTGTTGATGCCGGATCCTCCAGCGGGAGGTCTTCAGGGCGTTTAGACATTCAGGTCCAGGGACAGGAACCTCGTCTGGACTAGTTTTTTATGTCCTGCTCCCCGATGGCATTTGGCCGATTTGAAGGTCAAGCTCAGTCTTTTGTGTTCACGAGGACTTAACAGTGAAGCACTGCTTTTTAATGTGCCCAATCAAACTGTTTTAAATCACATTTAATTGAGTGTGTGGAAGTCCACGTCGGGGAGGAGGTCTGGATGCTGGGCAGTCTAATAAACACAAGACTTTCACCCAGGAGACCAACGTTAGTGTCCCTTTTTGTTTGGTTTCACGGATGTTAACCAGGGTTCAGGTTACACAGTGGCTTTCTAATTAACTAATGAGACTAATTACTTCATAATTATTGCCCCTGAACGTCTCATGGGAGGCTTTCAGGGGAGTTGTGTCCTTTTGAGCTCCCCCATAAATAGTCAGACTATGATTTTTAAGCTTTTAACTCAACCTAACTATGTTTTGTTTCGTCTGTTAACCACGTTTCAAACGTTCAGTCCATAAGAAGGATACGTTGGAGCAGAAAGAAGCGTTGGGAAGAAGCTATGAGCTATAAAGAACAGCCGAGTCTGGTCCTTGTTTGTTTCTGGGAGTTTCGTGGAGGATTTCCTGTCTTTCCGACACTTTGTTTGCTTTGTTGTTGCACCAACGTTCTCTCAACACGTCGACATCCTCGAGCAGCAAACAGTGTCGTTGTCACGGCGTTGTTAACTTCTCCTCATGCAAATTCACCCAGATGTCCCCAAAAAAACCAGAACGTGCGACCGCCCCGTCGCTCTGCAGCCACACAGGTAAACCTGAATCACATATTTCAGCAAAGAAATTGCCACAAATGTCACGAGGACATCAAACACAACTAATCTGTCGCGTTCCACCACTCTTAATTGACCTTCTGTTCTTCTGCACGCCTTTTCCTTTTCTTATAATTCACAAGAAATATAGCCGTGAACCCGAGGACGCAGGAATCTTAAAAGGCCATGCTTATTTATTAGAGTACCTCGCGGTGTGTTTTTGGGGCCCGTCCTGGGGGGCGCCTCCGACATCTGCTGGGCGTAATGTGGCGTCCGCGGCTGTGATTTATACGCTTCCCTGTTTAAGTGGGTGTCTAAAGGTAATTATGAACGAGTATGGGGAGAGAGGGGGGTGCTAATTGCACCTTCCCTGATCTGTAATGAAGGCCGAACCAGCGTGAACGAGCTCATCGGCGGCGGCGGCGTCTCAGGCAGCCAAGGAGCCGAGGGCGGCTGAGCTTGACCGCCTAGCGTCGGGGTTTTTTAGCTCTGGGCTGCGGATCCTCACCTGCTGTTCTGCCGCGTCTTCAGCCAATTTCTCTTGAGTAATTAACTGTGATGCCACATATGGTGCGATGGTGGGGAAAAATCTGATTGTTGGCGGATGCAGAGGAAACGAAACGCCGGGCGCCCCGCGGTGACCAAAACGCCCCGGCGCAAATGGGACGACTGTAAAATTCTTTTGACATGCACAATTAAAAACAAATGTTGTTTCCACATGACACAAACGAGCGTAATTAATCACCGAGCGAATGAATTATTTGGAGAAGATTAGAGCAGGAGGTAGATTAAGTGCACCAGTGAGGCTTGAATTATTAACAATATTTGCATCGGTTTGATTTAAGATGTCGTAGACGGGGAGCACAAGGGATGTTTTAAAATCTGAACTCATTCTGGGCCTCGAAGAATGTTTCTCTTGTGTCTGTTTTCACTGTGATAGAAGTACATTTCACCTTTAAATATGTACATTTAATAGGAAATACACACAAGAGGAGAACGTTATCACAATATTCATAGTTTTTATAACCGATTGATACAATATTGCCACGTAGAATATAATATAAATAGTCAAAGATACCCCTAGACTTCATTATGTGTATGTGAGATGAACAGTGTTTATATATAAGGGATTGGAAGGGGAGGGAATGGAAGGGCTGTGATTGGCTGAGGAGGCGGAGCAGCTTGTTTCCTGTTACCTGGCAGCGTGGAAGCAGATTAAACACGAGCAGCGAACAAAGCATACATCAACTGCGTCTTTTCTCTGCTCTCGTAGAAACTTGGCAACAAACACAAAGCGAGAGTTTCGTGGTATCTGAAGTCTGCAGCAAATGTTTGTGAGGTACATGTTTGTGGGAATCCAAGAATGTCTCACAGCAAACATCCATACAGCCTCCCGCAAACACACGACGTCTGTGGCGTCTCGTCGCCTTCGCTCAATGTATGTGGAGATTAAAGATAATCCAAGAGAGGATCGCCCCGATGGCATCGCTGAGTATTCATTTTGTAACTTTGTAGAAAATGTTTCCTCATGATATTCATAAAGAAACAACACTAATGTTTCCTTTAAAATGTTTTAATAAAAAAGGTCCTCCAGGCTTCTAGGGGTAGCACTACTGGTCGATATCCCACCAGGCACCAACCTACGGTTCATTAAAGTGAAGCCAATGCTGAAGTGCCTTTAAACTGTCATCCTCCCTGCTGGCCACCAGGGGGCGACTCCTCTCTGGTTGTATAGAAGTCTATGAGAAAATGGTCCTACTTCTCTCTGCTGGCCACCAGGGGGTGACTCCTCTCTGGTTGTATAGAAGTCTATGTGAAAATGGTCCTACTTCTCCCTGCTGGCCACCAGGGGGCGACTCCTCTCTGGTTGTATAGAAGTCTATGAGAAAATGGTCCTACTTCTCTCTGCTGGCCACCAGGGGGCGACTCCTCTCTGGTTGTATAGAAGTCTATGAGAAAATGGTCCTACTTCTCTCTGCTGGCCACCAGGGGGTGACTCCTCTCTGGTTGTATAGAAGTCTATGAGAAAATGGTCCTACTTCTCTCTGCTGGCCACCAGGGGGCGACTCCTCTCTGGTTGTATAGAAGTCTATGAGAAAATGGTCCTACTTCTCTCTGCTGGCCACCAGGGGGCGACTCCTCTCTGGTTGTATAGAAGTCTATGAGAAAATGGTCCTACTTCTCTCTGCTGGCCACCAGGGGGCGACTCCTCTCTGGTTGTATAGAAGTCTATGAGAAAATGGTCCTACTTCTCTCTGCTGGCCACCAGGGGGCGACTCCTCTCTGGTTGTATAGAAGTCTATGAGAAAATGGTCCTACTTCTCTCTTGATGTATTATCTCAGTAAACATTGTAAACATGAGTTTATGGTCTCAATCTCTAGTTTCAAGTCTTCTTCAATCCAGCATGATGTTCATTTAGTACATTATGGTCCATTTAGAGTCCACCAGACCAGAAAGCAGGGGATGCTTTAGGGGGCGGGACTTACCTGCTGATTGACAGGTCGCTACCACACTACCAATGCCAGTTAGCTAAGATGACTTTAATACGTAGCTGTGAAGTTGATGACATGGATCCAGATCCAGTGAGGATGTGTTGGTCAGATCCACCCGTCGCTCCATCCACAGTCCAAATATGGTCACTTCCTTCCACTGGTTGCAAAATTTCAAGATGAACAGAATTGATTGAGGCTGTTGTTGTAAAACATGGAGGTGAGTCACAGAGGAAGAGCTTCTGGCGAGTGAGTGACACAAAGCAAGATTAGAGGATCAAGTGCCAAGAGATGAGAGAGGAATTTAGCAGAATTGACGGCGCAGTCGAGGGTTTTCCTTTTTTTTTTCGAGAGGAAAAGGGGATGACAAGAGACGGGGCGATAATTTTAGAGAATTTGAAGGGTCAAGATTAAGCTGCCTGATAATAAGCGAGAGTGAAATGAACCAATTTTGAAAATGTGTGCTGATGCAGTGTGAAGACAAAAGAGGGTTGTCAGAGTTTCACACGACGACTCGGTGTCAGACAGACATTATTATTCATGCACGGATCATATCAGGGTCGGTACGGGTGCTGGAAATCATTGAAAACACTTGAATTTTAGTGTGGTATTTTCAAGGTTTGTAAAGTGCTTTGATTTAGACTAAAGGTCTTGAAATGTGTGTTGTATGTGATGACATCTATGATAGAACAGAGGAAAGAAGATCTCCATATCTGAGGGACTGAAAACAGCATTTTGTGACATTTCTTTATGAAAAATGACTTTTGATGATGAACAGATGATGAAAATAGTTGGTGATTATATTTCTGTGGATCTGTTAGTGGAATTAGTTTTCCTTTCATTTGTGGTCCTTCTGTAAAAAGCTGTCTCCAAACATCATGTTGGTTGTTTAGAGGACAATAACATCTCATTTAATGTGATGAACAAGTGACATCATAAGTAGACTGAATACTGACCATTGGATTGATACAAAGATGGAGTTTACCACAGCTGGAAGGGGCTGGAAAAGCATGGAGATGCACCTGGAAATTCTTGAAAATGCTTGAAAAGTGCTTGAATTTGACTTTGGAAAAGGTTGGAGGGATGCCTTCAGGGGGGTGCTTCAGTGCGAAACACCAACAAAAGAATCGTGGACACAATTAGCCAGTCGTTTTCTAATAGCGTCCGTGGCGATGCGTTTTCCACGCCCCCCCCCCCCCCCCCGCCGGCGTTTTTGACACGCCAGCTATCGATCGCGTTCAGTGAATGATCCGCTCAGAAAAACCCATCATCTACTTTAATAATGTCACTCGCCGCCACATTCTCCCCGCTTGGTTTCCATTAATAGTCTGGGGGGGGGGGGGGGGGGGGCTACGTGACATTGTCAACAACAGGGTCCCCTTTACTTTCTTTTTTTTAAAGCACGGCTGGTTTTGCAATTGGGTCATTTAATCAATTTATACAATTGAACCTATTTAACATATTGATATGCAGTTACCCTGTAATGTGTGTGGCCTTTTTACCCCCCCACCCCCACCCCCCACCCATCCGAGTGACAGAGACGATTCCGAGCTTCTTTTTTCCCCCGATCGTCTGCCGTTATTTATCATGTGACATTTAGGTGGTGCCCCTAATGTCGGCGGCTCTCCACTTTAATTAAAGGTTCAACCTCTTCACCGGATGACAAATTGACTGTTTTTTTGCCGCCTCAGAAAAGTGGTGTAACACGTCGGATTATCTGCAGCACTGTTTGAAAATGATGTTTTCTCTCTCTCCTTATTATTATTTCCTTTATATTTTCTTTTGTTAAGTTTCTTTTGACCTTCTGTTCGTGCAGATGCAAGAAAAAACTGCAACTCGGCGGCGGCGAATGGCTAATGGTCCGTCCCCCCCGGTTATTTTACGGCAGGCTGGAGAATATGTCCACTTTGCATGGTTCCCTTCTTCCATTTTTCAAACTTCGCTTTGAGTTTGGGTGGGTGGGGGGGGGGGGGGGGTGTTCAGGAGAAGCAGCACAAACACGAATGGAAGAGTAGGCCCAGATGATACAATCACTTTGTTCAGCATGAACACTTCTACAAACATGTTGGATGGGGGGGAGGTGTTCCGCAGGGCAGGCGCCGAGGCTTCTGTCGGAAGATGAGATGGTGTAAACAGGCAGATTGGCTCTCCTCCTCCTCCTCCTCCTCCCCCCGGTATCAGGCGCCGTGGACTTCTTCACGCCATAAAAACCAAATATAAATCCATTAAAAAAAAGAAATGAAGACGTTTAAAAAAAATAGGCCCTCATGTGTTATTGTGTTATTGTGACGTAACCCTCCTCAGCCTTCAGGTTGGTGGTTTTATTGTTATTGTTTGGAAATTATGTTCACACCCTTTATGTGTTATTGTTTTGTTTTCTGAAGCGATTGAAGCTGCTATAAAACCATTAATACCATCACTATCTAGGTCACATGAACAATAAAACAGCAGATGTGTTAGACTTCCTGACGACCTCGTTCTAAAGACAAACGTGACAGCTGAAGTACACGTTTGAGGTACTTTTACTTCCATTTCATGTAAAAATGACACATGTTGCTCCTCTGGTAGCAGCAGGATGGCAGACTTGCATACACTGATTTATAATAATTATTTTATATTATTATTTATTTACTTATGTGTCGTTTAGGTTTTTTTTAAAAAAGAAAGTACTACCCATCAGTAAATAAAGTATTTCTACTAACTTCCACCTTTACCAGCTACAACATTAAAGTGATGCATCAGTTATTATAATCCATAAAAATAATATATTTTATTTGGAAACAAGTCATTCTGCGTGATGAGTCGGCTACTTTTAGTACTTTAAGTGTAATTTGATTCACATGCTAAGAAAAAACAATATGATTATATATCTATATAAATGGAAGGAAATCCTGATAACAAGCTTCATAACAGGGATTATAAAATCTCTGCCATACCTGCATACTGTTTTTAATGTTTCTCCAGCTAATTGTTCAGATATAATGTATATTAAAATATGTATATAGAAAAATAAATTATTATTTTTTTCAATTCATACCCCGAGGATTTAACATAAGGTAGGAAGTTGTTAATTAAAGAAGTGAAGGAGGAGCACTTTTTGGTTGTTGTTCATTTAGCAAAGCCTTGAATGGACATCAGGTCTGGGACCGGGACTGAATCAGGGACCGGGACTGAATCAAGGACCGGGACTGAATCAGGGGCCGGGATAGTCTGGTTTTCACCATACTAAGGACAATCTTTTAAGATTGAACATTAGTCTGGGGAAGCTGCGCTTTGTTTCTACTGCTCAAGAGGCGGGATCAATGGGCATCGTTCAAATGACTCCGTACGCAATTGGATAGTCCTACAACCAATCAGAGCGTGCCAGGAGAGAATGGCCGTTTCTGATTGGAGCCAAAGATTCTGGCAATGTAACAGCGAAAGTAAGCCTGAGGGTGTCCAGCCTAAACTGCCGAGCGAAATCCAAATTTCCCGGAAGTTCAGGCAGGGTTCACCCAGCCTAGGGCCGGGACTGAATCAGGGACCGGGACTGAATCAGGGGCCGGGACTGAATCAGGGACCGGGACTGAATCAGGGGCCGGGACTGAATCCAAGGGACCAGGACTGAATCCGGGACCATTGAATCCGGGTAAAGGACTGAATCAGGAACCAGGACTGAATCCGGGACCAGGACTGAATCAGGAACCAGGACTCCCGTAACAAACGGGTCCCGCCACAGAACGTGGTGCTGGTTCTGGGGCTGTAAGCCCCCCCTGGGATCCCTCTGTCCTGTTGTAAACTACTCCGGAGGAAGGACGTTTAATTGCCCGGCTCCCACTAATGAGTTTGCAAACTAATTAAAGGGGGTATATTACGCCCTGTGGAGTCCCACATCACTAAGAAAGCCAGGGACATCTTTAATGAGGAGCCTTGATAACCCTTCAAAGGAGGAATGTGTAGTGTCTGTAATGATGCCCAGGGTAAAGCCGAGCTCAGCCAGGGAGGTGTGTGTGTGTGTGTGTGTGTGTGTGTGTGTGTGTGTGTGTGTGTGTGTGTGTGTGTGCGTGTGCGTGTGCATGTGTGTGTCCCTCACCTCGGGTGTGTGGAGACTTGCAAGCAGATGCCAAGTGTTTTCAGTCCATCGCCCACAGCTACCTACCTACATGTCCTAATCAAAGAGTTTCACTCGCCTTTCCGATAGGTTCAAAGATAGCAGCGCCGGCTCTTCTCTCGGTGGGAGGGCTCACACACACACACACACACACACACATTTATGTTCTAGGTTGTTTCGACCCCCCCCCCCCCCCCCCCCCCCTTTGCATTGTGTTATTTACTCCAGTGATAATTTATTGAAGGTATCAGAGGAGGTGGTGAACCTGAATGACCCGTGTAGAAGCCGTGAGGACAGATGGAACCCCGAATCCGCCATCGGAATCCATCAAGGTCATGATTAGTGCTTGTTTTTTTGGGATTCATGAAATCACCCCGGGCGTTTTATGTCTCCTAACAAATTAAACCGTTGTTGAGGTTCAGCCTCCGCTCTCCGTCAAATCTAGCCGAGCTCCCGCTGAGGCTCGATGCAGCCCTCCCTCCCCCCTCCTCCCCCCTCCTCTCCCCTCCGGTAAACAAGAGCATTTTTCCTTTTTTTTTGTTTGGTCACAATATTTTCCTTCCCAGACAGTGACGGCTGTTATTTTTTTTTCGCC
The DNA here is from genome assembly GCF_963514095.1 of Eutrigla gurnardus. Lineage (NCBI taxonomy): Eukaryota > Metazoa > Chordata > Actinopteri > Perciformes > Triglidae > Eutrigla > Eutrigla gurnardus. Next base: position 1,622,428 of record NC_139931.1, read on the forward strand.
CGTGGCTCCTGTCAAAACTAACATGGCTTAATTGACTGCGAGCGAATGAGCTCCTGGATTGATCCTGTCAGGCTCCTCAGGAAGTGATGCTGCCTCCATCTGTGAGAGCGGCAACTCCAGCGACAGCAGCAATCTGTTGCTTGGGAATGAGCCAAGGCTTAAAGAGAAGAGGGGGGGGGGAGAGAAGGGGGAAAAAAAGTCCAAATTACAGATCGTACCTCAGGCGCTGTGTGGATTCTGATCAGCTGTCAGCGATGACACACTCGGGTGGATCCGGAAAAAGAACGTAGACACAATGTAAAGTTAGTCACATGTCTCTACCTGTATACGCCGTGGAAATGGTCTTGTTAGACATGTGATATCGGGGAGGGGGGGGGGTATATATCCGGAAGAGCAGCCTGTCTTCTATTCCTGCACCGCGTGTCATTCTTCCAAACAATCCCGGCGTCTTCTGTCATCCTGAGGTTTTTACCTGCAACTCAACGGCGCCAGGTCGAGTCGTGACCCCTCCCCCACCAGTCCCCCCTCCCCCCCCACCTTTCATTCTCACAGTCTATCTTTTTTGGATTTCCTCGGCTAAAAAAAAGTGTGTGACGGCGCCTTCTGGCACGATTAAATATTTAGACGGCTGTCTATGTAGATGGGCGGCTCGGAGACGTGGAGGAATAATCTGGGAGACAGCTGCTGTAGCACATCTGGGTGTCACTGATAGCAGAGGAAGGTGTGCGGCTGGTGTTGCTATGGAAGGGAGGGGGAGGGGGAGGCGTTGAGAGACGCAGCTGTCAATCAGCTGGGACGGCGGCGGCGTTGGCGGCGGCGGGTCGGCTCACCCAGACTGACGCCTGACAGACCGAGGCTGCCATCCACGTCTGAGCCGGGTGCACCTTTCTTTTTCTTTTTTTTTTGGGGTGCAGGCGACTGTATGCTAATGTCGCACTCTTTGAAAATATATCGGTTCAGTTTACAATCTAATCCAGCTAATCTCACGTTAGCACGCCACCGCCGCCATCATGGATTTATAAAGAGAAGCAGTTAATTACTTTTCTACGACGGGCCACTGTAGGAAAACAGAACGGAGCCGAGAGAGGGGGCAGTATTCAGAGAAAAACGGCAAATTTGTGAGTTTATTCCGATGCTAACAACCAGCATCTATGCTAGCTAACGTCCCATGAATGTACGATTATGTTTGTCATGAATCATCCCAACGTGTGACAACGCCTCGTTAAGGTCCTTAGGGTGATGATGTTGATGTTATTGTTGCTTTTATTCATATGAGGACAAACTGTCATCTTATGGGTGTTTATTGATCGGGCGGTTGGGCTAAGATGCTAGCGGTAGCTTTCACTTGTTGTCATAGCAACGGCAAACATCCGGTGTTAGTGGAACCAAGCAACTTGTTTATATCGACTATATATTGTGTTCCTTCTCCTCTCAGGCACACGTTGCGGATATGGATGTGGTCTTGGCTTCCCCCCCCCTCTGACATCATGATTAATGGCGTCCCCCCCCCCCCATCTCATTCTGTTACTGTCAGAGTTAAGTGGGCCGAAGACAATAATAAACAGTCAGTCTTCTGTGAACCCCCTAACACGATCATCCCACCTCCAACCCCCCCCCCCCACACACACACACTCCCAATGAGAAAAAGAAAAGTGTGTGTGTGTGTGTGTGTGTGTGTGTTTGTGTTTGTGTTTGTGTTTGTGTGTGTGTGTGTGTGTGTGTGTGTCTGTGTGTGTGTGTGTGTGTGTGTGTGTGTGTGTGTAATGGAAACGGAGGCCGTCTGTGAATCAGGTCGTCTCATGATGTGAAGTTTGCAGAAAGAGGAAACATGCTTTAACTAGAAATCATTAATATATGGTACACTGTATATACCCCCCCCCCCCCCCCACCGTCATACACCAAGATCCACTTAGCAATTAGCATAGTGACAAAAACATACACATAATTGCACATAATTGCACGGTAATGCTGTTTACGTGCAGATTGATTTTGTGAAAAAAAAGCACTCACGACAATAATAACGCCGACGACGATTAATAAAGACGTGATCTTCTGCTGCGATGATTAAAGTTATCTGATGGATTTAATGAGAAACCGGTGGGAGGGACGCAACACTAGAAATACATTTAGATGTTTGAAACGTAGCAGAAAATGTTGATTTGTGATGTAAAGTGCACGTTGTTAGTGGCCCTTTAAGTGGTTTCTTTATACCATTAAATATAATGTCAGTAATGATATATTTGTATGCAGATGTTACAGCAAAAGACAAAGTAGGACTTATTATATTATAGGTAACAATATTATATAATAATCAGCATTAATGTCTATAAACACCATGTTAACACTGGATTTGTTAATAAGAGGAATACTCAGTGCGTGTTCATTCAACGCATATTTTCCTTATTGGACGTTATTCTCGCTTTTACCTGCATTTTTTCCATAAAAAAGTGTTTCTGTGTCGGCTCACGGTTGCACCTGAATGCAACGCGGCAGAGGACTGAATGGATGTGGTCTAGACGGAGAGACGTTGCAGCATCTGGACTCTACCGGGTCCGAGGGGTCAGGAGACCATTAACAGCACCTGAAAGCAGAAAACATACATATGTCTATTTCTTTAGGTTTCTAAAAGTGCTTCATAGAAAAAGAGGGCAAAAAAACCCTTTGGTTATATAACCTTGTGATATTTCTTTGTTTCAAACCGGTCGAGAGGAAGAAGCTGATTATCCTCTCTCACGTTCTTTGGGATAAACTCTAAAATCCAGACTGAAAACCAGACTCTCTGGATCCCCAGACCTCCTCCCCAGACCTGTCACTCCACTCTGCCACATCCTCTCAGTCGAGCACGCCTCTCTGCAAGTCAGCGACCCAAAACCACCACACGAGTCCTCGGTGCGGCGGCGGCGTCCGATCCTCCGAGGGTTCCCGTACACAAGCAGGAATCAAGTCAGGGGTTTGAGTTCCAGTCACTGACTTCCGCCGAGGCTTTCTAGACCCTTCACTACCATCACATCCTCTTCTTCCCATCTCCCTTATTACTGGGGATGACCCGCCCCCCCACCCGTGGGCTCAGTGACCGAGAAATCCTCCGTCCTCCTCGCCGACCTGGGTGGATTGACTTTTTTTTTTTCCTATGTCTCTGCCTCGGAAAAAGAAATGAAGTGGCGTGATCTCATCACGCCGCGGCCCATTGTTTTCACTCTCGTGCACACTGTGTAATCGCCACGGAGATAAGGGGATGATTCAGGCCTTTCACGGAGGAAGAAGGAGATGTGGGGGGGAAGCCCGCCCGCCTGCCTGCCCACCTGTGAAAAAGTGAAATTACTGTTTTTGATGGCTTTCGATGGCGGGGGGGATAATTGCTGGATGGAAAGGGAAAGGATGGCGGGTGGAACATGTAGATTAGTATTTGTATGCCGGTGGTTGGCTGGTGGGAGGCCCGTGGAAGGTTCCGCACGCAGTGGGAAGTTCTAATGAAGCCGCCGCCGACGCAGAAGAGCAGATTTGACGAAAATAGCTCGTTGCTCTTCTTCTCCACCCTTTTAAAAAACGACACTCTCGAAGGCGGCGCTGATTATCATAGTGTTTCCATGCTCGTCACCATAGTAACGGTGATTTATTTTTCTCTTCGCATTGTTGTGCATGAAATAGTTTTGCAGGAATGGGGGAGGGGAGGGAGGGAGGGGGGACTAAAGGTCATCAGCACCGGGGGTCGGCAAAGTGTAAATTGTATAAAAGCTCCACGGGATTATAATTAGCCTTACTCAGCATTCGGAAGCACTCGAGTGGAACTAAAACCTTATTGACTTCTTATTAATTGGATGCGTCTCTCACATGTACGACGGCGTATTAAAAAAAAAAACGGAGCCGAGAAAGGGGGCGATATTCCGAGAAAAAAATGGCAAATTTGCGAGTTTATTCCGATGCTAACAACCAGCATCTATGCTAGCTAACTTCCCATGAATGTACGTATGTATGTTTCTAATGAATCATCCCAACGTGTGACAACGCGATCGTTAAGGTCCTTAGGGTGATGATGTTGATGCTTATTGTTGCTTTTATTTATATGAGGTCATCTTATGGGTGTTATTGATCGGGGTGGTTGGGCTGAGATGCTAGCGGTAGCTTTCACTTGTTGTCATAGCAACGACAAACATCCGGTGTTAGTGGAACCAAGCAACTTGTTTATTATATCAGATATATAATATATATATATATATATATATATATATATATATATATATATAAAACCCTGGTGGGGTGGTATCTGTGTCATCTTCAAGCCCGGGTCCTGGGAGTTTGAGGGTTCTGTGCAGTATCTTGACTGCACTCTTCTGGACTGAGGCTTCAGATGTTGTTCCTGGGATCTGTTTGCCACTTTTTCCCCCTGACTATTGCCCCCCTCTTTTCTTTATTTATTTGTTTTTTCCTACAGCGGCGCCGTCGTACAAACGCGTAGAACGGAGAGCAGTAAACGTACGGCGAAGGCATCAGAAAGGGCAGCTTCGTAGTCGTCTAGGGCAACTTAAAAAAAGCACAAAAAAAGAAAAGGTGGATGGATGCGAGATAACACAAGATGAGGCTCCACGCTGGCAGGGCTCGATCCTCCGGCGGGGAGGACGGGGGTTCCTGGTGATGCTGGGGGGCATCGGGACATGAGGGGAATTAATGCCCCTCCAACACCAACATTCATCTCCTGTCTCAGCATATGTCCTCCTCCCTCTTTGTCTTCCCCCTTCGTCCTTTTCCACCACAAATTCCTCCTTTATTTTCCACCCAGAAGTGTGAGGAGGGGGGAGGTGGGGGGAGAAAGTTGTAAAGCTAATTAAGGAGCGGGGGGATTGCGGCAGCCTCGACAGATGTGCATGGAGATGGGTGCTATTGAGTAGCGGGGATAATGGCTGTGTGTGTGTGTGTGTGTGTGTGTGTGTGTGTGGACCTGGTGGGCAGTGAGGTTGTGTTTGGAGGGAGCTCCTACCTGGGCGTGCATGTTAATCAGCGTGCCTGTCTGTCGAGAGCCGGTGAATTAAGGGGGAAGGGAAGCGTGTCGCCGTGCCGACGGTGGAGAAACGAGGCTGGCAAGCTGATTAAGAGCACAAATTTACCAGTTTGGTCAGGTGTGTGTGCGTGTGTGTGTGTGTGCGTGTGCGTGTGTGTGTGCATGCGTGTGTGTGTGCATGTGTGTGTGTGTGTGTGTGTGTGGGGAGGGGGGGGGGGGGGGTGGTATCGATTTAAATCTAAACATTTCACAGCACTTGAAGGCGTCAGGATACTAAAAAACAAACGCCCATCAAAGTTGTTAATAATTGTTAATAACTTCTGCATAAACTCGCTTTGACTCAACTGTGAACAACAAAAGCAACTTGCAGCTGATGACTTTCACAACATTCAGAGTCTCCTTCACGTGTTCTCAGCTGCTCAGTAATGGAGGACGGAAACAAGCCGGCACGACGGGGGGGAAACATAACTGTTGATTTCTTTATACTTTAGGCTATTGTATTCGTATAGCACCTTATAATTATTAAAAAACACAATAAAACAAGTAAATCAAATCTAATCAAAAGAAATGAAAACAAGAAAATCAAAGAGCTGCTCTACATCGCAGTGGACGGAAACATGCCGGGGTTTAACACGTTAATGTACGAAAAACAGACGTCGGTGCTGTAACGTCCTGTTTTTATTTCCTTAAAAACATTGCAATGTGCGTGTCTTATGAGAGTTTTAATAGTTATTATCAATATTAAAACCAAATCTTGACTTTCTATGTATGTTTAGGACCGTCAGGTTATCGTGACAATGTCCAGGTTGGAAGGCAACAATGTAGCAACAATACGTTCTTATTGTTGCTACGTTGTTGCTACAGGGCTTCAATGTAGCGTAACATATTCAGTAAAGTGTTTGCATGTCATGAGAAACAATGTATCATTATAACGTTCTACGTTATAAATACGATGTATTTCAGTCCTTTGACATTATCAACGTAGCACTGAAACAATTGGTTGATTAATCGGCTGACAATTTATTATTAATCAACAAATTGTTTCCATCACATTAGCCGCTTTCAGCTTTTGGTGCTTCTTTGTTTTTATTATTATTATTATTATTAATTTTTTTTTAGATTTTTCAGGGTTGTTCCTTATATAACACATCAGATTCATTTGTTAATGAAATAATAATCTCGGAGCTGGTCGGATGCTAATGAGCAGCGTTTCTGTGTTTTGAGGTTTCAGACTATAAACAACTTTAAGAATCATTAATCAAAGAAACTGTATATTAATAACGTCTCAGTGAAAAGAAGAGTTGACTCAAAGCAACGGGGAGATTATAGTCATAAACTCATATACAGATTAGCAGTGTTATTAAATTAGAGGAAACTCCTAAAGTCTTTATGAGTTGATGAAGTATTGATCCGCTCGCCCCCCCGTGACGGGATCGCTGCTCCTCCTGAATACAAGCTGATATTATATGAAATAAGAGCAGGGATTCGGTTAAGTGACACCTTGTAAACAACACTAAAGTTTTTCACACGCCGCCGAATAATAATTCCCTGCTTCAGATTGATCCGGCGGCGGCTTTTCTGCTTTTCTTCCCTCGGATCAGTTTTTAATTAGAATTATCTCCCTCTTTTTCAAGCAAACAGCCTGATCTGTAATTGTTGGTATTTACACAGCGAAAGGTATTAATCGACGTTTACTTCTTCCCAAAAGATCTCGCCGCCGGCACCGATAATGAGTGTCGAACGCTCGCCGTCATTATCCGTGTGCGTTCCAGTCGTCTTCCCATTTTAATATGCTAATGAGGGCTGATGTCATCCAGCTGATTGGGAAACACGTTTTTATACCGACGATGTGTTTACGCCAGGGTTGGTACGGGTGCTGGAAATCCTTGAAAACCCTTGAATGTTAGTGTGGTGTTTCCATGGTTTGAAAAGAGCTTGTATTTAGAATAAAGGTCTTGAAATGTGTGTTGTATGTGATGACATCTATGATAGAACAGAGAAAAGAAGATCTCCATATCTGAGGGACTGAAAACAGCATTTTCTGGCATTTCTTTATGAAAAATGACTTTTGATGATGAACAGATGATGAAAATAGTTGGTGATTATATTTCTGTGGATCTGTTAGTGGAATTAGTTTTCCTTTCATTTGTGGTCCTTCTGTAAAAAGCTGTCTCCAAACATCATGTTGGTTGTTTAGAGGACAATAACATCTCATTTAATGTGATGAACAAGTGACATAATAAGTAGACTGAATACTGACCATTGGATTGGTACAAATATGGAGTTTACCACAGCTGGAAGGGGCTGGAGAAGCATGGAAATGCACCTGGAAATGCTTGGAAAGTGTTTGAATTTGACTTTGGAGAATGTGGAGGAACCCTGTTTTGTCTCCTATAGAATATGTGTAGGCTCGCGTGAATGCTGATGCCTCCACGACCCACAATGCACTGCTGCAGCTTCCTTAGTTCCACCTCTTTTTTTTCTCTTAAAAATCAACCTTTCATTACCGTTGATCGTCCCACACAGTTTATACCAACATTCAATATCTTGAATGACTCTCCTTTTCTTGTATTGTTGTTATTATTATTATTATTATTATTATTATTATTATTATTATTATTATTATTATTAGTAGTAGTAGTAGTATTATTATTATTATTATTATTATTATTATTATTATTATTATTATTATTATTATTATTATTATTATTATTATTATTATTATTATTATTATTATTATTATTATTATGTATTAACTAGAATGATGAAAGGAGTGTGTCCTTCGAGGGTGTGGTGCTGGGTTTTTTCTGCAGAAAAAGGAGAGGACGGGACTGACTTTGTTTTTCTCCTTCGGCTGTTATTTCCCTGAAGAGAAGCGGAGTGAAGGGAGCTATGAGTGATCGACTCTGCCTTTTATTCTCAGGTTCTCAGTCAGGGAGGGGGGGTGAAGTTATTGAAAGTCTGGGTATGGGCGACAGCTCGGAGATGTCTGTGTGATGCCTATCAGGCATATATATATATATATATATATATATATATATATATATATATATATATATATATATATGGTGGGGGTGCAAGCGGTCGCTCGCTCCATGTTCTCAAATCCATGTTCTTCTTTTCGGCCAATCATCTCTGCTCACACATGACATCTCTCCACAGATTGATTTCATTCAGCTGTAGAGGGCGGCAAGATCAAACAAACGTTGTCTGAGATAGCAGCGGTGCAGGGGGGAGGGGGAGGAGGGGAGGAGGGGGGGTCAGGGGTGGGAGGTTGCTCGCTTGGAAGACAAAGTGAGGGATGGAGATGGAGAGGGGGGGGGATCAGTCATCCAGTCAGACGGCGGTGACACGGTGGAAGCTGCGACTCTATAAACCAACAATCCTTTTTTTGCGGGGGTGGTCCCCCCCCCCCCCGGCTCCTTCACGATGCCTCTGAGTGCCCATGCGAGGAATAATGGATGCGTAATATGGAACGACAGCTTGCAGAGCACTATCATTAATGTTGTAATTCACTTTTAGTGTTTCTACTATTGCGCTGCAACAGGAGGCACAGATGTCACCTGAATCTGCTCCTTCTAGCAGCCAGAGCACACCCGCTTTCCACCAGCTGTCTTGGAACCAGCACTAGCCAGCCCCCCACCCTCACCCACCCCCACCACCACCCATGTGTGTGTGGGCATCACTGGGTTTCTTGTACAGGAAGTCTCGCTCTCCTTTTGAACACTAGTTGTGGCTTTTGGACCTTTTTATCACATTTACATTTTGCATTGATATTTACATTTACATTTATATTTACATTTAGGTCATTTAGCAGAAGCTTTTGTCCAAAGCGACTTAGAATAAATTCATATGTCGAAAGAAAGAAACCACAGAATCAAATGGTAGCTGTTCAGTCCAACAGTGCTGTGATCAAAGTGCTGCAGGGAAGACGTTTGTTGCACTTTCACTCCTCAACTCGTTTGTAGTTTTCTAGTTTTCTAGTTTGGCTTTGATGATAATAAATTGTTTAGCTCTTTGTCGTCTCTAATCGCTGGTTCTCAGTTACACGATGAGTTATCTTGTTTCGCTGAACGAAAGGAGCTCGAAACATCTTAAAAGTTCACTTCTTCCTTTTCACGTCCAGAAAATACTTTGTAGGTTGTTTTTCTTCTCTGTGGTCATTTATGGATCTCCTTGTTGTCGTTTACATCTCCTTGTTGTCGTTTACATCTCCTTGTTGTCGTTTACATCTCCTTGTTGTTGTTTACATCTGTTTGTTGTCGTTTACATCACGTTGTTGTCGTTTACATCTCCTTGTTGTCGTTTACATCGTTTACATCTGTTTGTTGTTGTTTACATCCCCTTGTTGTTGTTTACATCTCCTTGTTGTCGTTTACATCTCCTTGTTGTCGTTTACATCCCCTTGTTGTTGTTTACATCTCCTTGTTGTCGTTTACATCTCCTTGTTGTCGTTTACATCACGTTGTTGTCGTTTACATCTGTTTGTTGTCGTTTACATCCCCTTGTTGTTGTTTATATCTCCTTGTTGTTGTTTACATCACGTTGTTGTCGTTTACATCTGTTTGTTGTTGTTTACATCCCCTTGTTGTTGTTTACATCTCCTAGTTGTCGTTTACATCTCCTTGTTGTCGTTTACATCTCCTTGTTGTTGTTTACATCACGTTGTTGTCGTTTACATCTGTTTGTTGTTGTTTACATCCCCTTGTTGTTGTTTACATCTCCTTGTTGTCGTTTACATCTCCTTGTTGTCGTTTACATCCCCTTGTTGTTGTTTACATCTCCTTGCTGTCGTTTACATCTCCTTGTTGTCGTTTACATCACGTTGTTGTCGTTAACATCTGTTTGTTGTCGTTTACATCTCCTTGTTGTCGTTTACATCTCCTTGTTGTCGTTTACATCACGTTGTTGTCGTTTACATCTGTTTGTTGTCGTTTACATCCCCTTGTTGTCGTTTACATCCCCTTGTTGTTGTTTATATCTCCTTGTTGTCGTTTACATCTCCTTGTTGTCGTTTACATCACGTTGTTGTCGTTTACATCTGTTTGTTGTTGTTTACATCTCCTTGTTGTTGTTTACATCTCCTTGTTGTCGTTAACATCACGACTTTGGGATAATCAATGATGAATGAAATCATTTTTAATGAGCAGTCGATTCTACCTTTCATGAATGTATTTTAATGAATCTTCATAAACATAAACATGAAGCCCGTCTTTGTCACATCCCTTCAAAGTGCAGCGTTTTCTTCTTTTTCTGCAGCGAAATGCAAAAAACATCAAGTCAATAACAATATGGATGTCATGGATTCATTCGTGTTCTACAGGGACATTTATGCAAATGAGCCCAGATCAACAGACATGTCTCCTATTTAGTTTTTATTTATACATTTTTTTAAAGGGGCACAAATTTACTGTGAAGATCATTCTGGCGAAAGCACAGAGGGAAATGTCAGAAAGGGAGAAAAAAGAAGGTTCAAAGAGAAACTCGCTGAGTGACTCTGTAAGTGAAGCTAAGCTCAAAATGAAAAATGTTCATTATACGGCCGTCAAGGTGAAAAGGAAGCCATCTCCTCGCCGCCGCAGTTAAAATGTCGACCTCCTGTTCTCCAGGCGAAACCAGGAGAGAGGAGGATGTGTGTGTGTGTGTGTGTGTGTGTGTGTGTGTGTGTGTGTGTGTGTGTGTGTGTGTGTGCATACGTGTGTGTGTGTGTGAGCGATCCGAGCTGCAGTTCAGACAAGGGCAGCGATGTTAATGGTGCTGCTCAGTAAAATGACCCTTACATCCGTTTCTTCATACATTTATAGTGCTTCATATTTTCCTCCTGTCAGCAGTGTTTGTGTATCGTTGTTGTGTGTGTGTGTGTGTGTGTGTGTGCATATGTGTGTGCGTGACCTCCGCGACCTCTCGGACCTCCGCTTGTCTCTCTGCATGTTAGCCGCTCATGTTAAAAGGCTGTTAAATCGCACTCGGGATGCATTTTTTTTTCTCGCCGGCGAGGCAGAATGTTCCGGTCGACCTCTGCGGATCACAGCCGCCGTCCCCCGGTGCCTCATTACCCACAATTCATGTAATCTAATCTCACTCCAATCGCTTGCTGTGCGGGCAAAGTGTGTTTTATTTTTTAAAAACGCTACAGCCGCCACACAAATCCCTTCAAAATAAAAAATAAATCAGCAGCTGACAGTCATTTAAAAAAAAAAAAAAAGATTCCAGAAACAGCCGTCGTGTCCCGACTGCTGAACCAGCAGACACTCTTTTTGAATTTTTTGATTTGTTGGATTCTTCGTCGTGCTAAAGACCGTTACAATCTTCATAAGGCTCGGACGCCGCCGCGCTTAACGACCCGTTATGCTTTACGAGCTAACCTTCCACCTCGCCCTCTTATTTCTCACGCCGGCCGTCGACTGTGATTTTCATTTTTTTTTTTTTTTTTTTAAATGACTGTTGAGCAGCGACACTCGGTTTTCTATCCGTCATTAGAATATCTTATCTCGTCTCCTTCCTCGTACCGGAGCGTCATCGTGGTCCAGATGTACGCACCGAGATTCTCACGAAAGCAGTAAATGTCTATTAATCCGCCTCTGAAAATAGTCCCTCAACAAATTCCCTTAACATTTGTTACAAGTGTGCCAGCCGTTAAAGGAAAAGTCCTTTTTTTAGGTGAAAATCTATATTTGTGAGGTGACAGTTTTATGATTTGATTTTCTAGCATGTGAAAGATTGGAACATCAAATTCAATTAAAGCGGGACATTTTCAGACCAAACACAAATAATTTGTACGAGTAAATTTAAATGTAAACGTGAGCCCATCTCTCTCCGTGAGACCAAATGTGAAACTTTTCTTTTCTTCAGCTGTTTTGATTTCTGTGAGTTTCAGATGGCGTTTAGAAATAAGCAACTTCTGCTACGTTTTCTCCGACATCAACGTCAACATCGGTCTGAAAATATTCTCGATCGTCGTGAACATGTTGTTGGATTGAAGCAGAATATTAAGTTAGATCAAAACATGTGAATCTTCTTTTCAATGCATTTTGACTTTTTAGACCGAGACAATTACAGCGAAGGCACCACGTTGAGATATATCGTCGTTTATCACGTAACAATAAGACGACGTTCAGTCCAGTCCGGTGAAAACCAGTTTAATGACCTTGGCTAACGAGTCTGTTTAAGATTAACGACATGTTGAAGTTCTTAACGTCACTTTCTTTTCTTGCAGGAAACTGATTGGCGTTGATTTTTCACATCAGCAGCAAACGAGTGATCTCTCCTCGTCCCGACACCTGCAGCCTCCGACAGGTAGGATGAAAAACATGTTCTCTCTCTGGGTTAAAGCTTCCAAAACTTTATTTATAACTACCAACATGACAAAGGCCATTGGCAGGTTGTTACACAAAGATATAACAAGATAAAACAATGTTACAAACTTGAACTTTCAGCATTCTTAGATAGTTCCTAAATGACTCAACTCAGAAACTTGAAGGTTGATCATCATCTTTTCTCACTCAAAAAGGAAAAAAAAACACTAGAAAGAACTGAATATGAAAAGTAAAGAAACTCATTATCTGAAGCCTGAGATGACCGAAGAGCAAAACTAACAGATCTTTTTTCCGAGTACGTCTCATTATTTAGCTCGTCTTTTAATTAAAAGATGTCTCAGCAGGTCTTTAAATGTCTCTAAATGTCACGTTGACTCAGGTTTCAAACCACCGCACCACCAAGAAATACACAATGTGTCTTCGTTGTGTGTATTTTTGTGCTTAAAACGCTGAACACAACGTTGCGATGGCAATCTGCACTCGTGGATAATTATTCTGGACGCGTGTCGCATCAAAGCCGGTCGTTGTCATTCCGTTCTGTTTCAAGGGCGACTTGAAAGAGGAGCGTTACGTTTCCTCCTGTTTGTTCTGGAAGCCTCCGTTTCCAGAAAGTAACCCGATTCATGATTCAGCAGGAGCCCCGACCGACTGATTCACATTTACACACAAACACAAAAACGCCTCCCAGGGAAGCTTCCACAGAGAAAAAGTAGACCCTCTCCCTCTCTGTTTCCACCTTGTTTCCTTCTACGTCTCCCTGTAGCATTGTAGCACATCACGGCTCCTACTGATTGGGCTTATTAGAAGCACGTACCATGAAAAATAAATGGAGAGTCGAGGAGATTTTCCCTCGCGTGTCACAGTGGGATTGAATGCCGTTTCTCCTGGAAGAGGAGGGCCTGAGAGGATTATGTGGCTCAGTGGGCGCTTGCATTGTGTTGGGGGAGTGGATCCAGCAGGTACCCACCAGGATCCGGGCCAGCGGGGCCGGTGCTGGGGGGGGATAATGTTGCCTCCTAGCAATTAAACTCTGGAGGTTTTGGAGTGGTTTAGCAGGGGGAAGCTTGTTAAATTATCCCGCCGCTTTTCTTTCCCGTCTCGCTGTTTCTCTGCTCAAACCTGCGAAGGAGGAGGTGGGGGAGCGTTCCAATCGGCTTAATTGTATCCTCCCCTGTTGGTTTTGTGTTTTTTTTTTCAATCAAATATAGATAATATACACACACACATGATGGGATATAAACTCTGTTGAGGTAAAGTGACACTTAAAAGTGCCGAGAGAAGCCAGTTGATGCAGCTTTGAATTAGGAACATAAAAGCTATTAAAAAGAAAAAAGAAAAGCTGAAATAGTCATTATAATATGAATTTAATGCGTTTGTATTAGGGAATGCAGGCGTGAGACGGTGCTCGCTTTGTAGCCTCGTTTTCCACTAAATAATCAGCCGTTTGATTGAAAGTTTGGTGGAAATGAAAATAAAAGTCGATGGTTTTTAATTAGAAGTGTTAATTAAACACGGACAATACTCAGAGTCCAGGTATCGGTATCAGGTCCAAGTCTGACCCCCCTCCCCTCCTCAGTGTTAATGCGTTAAGACTCGTTACTGTGACACACATTAGATCAGCAGCCCGCTACGCCTCCCGTACGCTTCATTAAACCCTTTTCAGATTTGTCTGCGGTTAAATTATCCTTTAAGTGAATTCAGGAGTGTGTACTTTTTCAGCCAAAAGTGTATTTGTCTGTTTTTTGTTCAATGGTTTTTTATTAAGATAAAATTAAGTTTTTCCACCTTGTTTTCTTTCTCCTGTGCTACATTATTCACATGGCTGTGGATTTAACAAGCGGTCGTTTTTTATTCTTCGCGTTCAGATGAGGAAAACCTTTTTGTGTTCACAGGAAACAGAAAAACGTACACCCAGCAAAGACTCGGGCAACACCGAAACATTCATGTATCCTCAAATCTTCCACAGAAACACAGAAAGGAGGTTCAAGTACAATTCTAAGATTTTATTTCTGTTTTCTGCTATTTTCATTCAAATTTAAGTTCAAATATCAAAAAGATATCAAAGTGTATTAAAGTCAGGGAGGCGAGCTCGTCTTCGGTCTTGCATCATGAATCTGGGCTCCTCCCCTCATCACCGCCACCGAGGAGCCCTTGAGCAAGGCCTTAAACCAGATCAGATACAATAGAGTTCAACCTCCATAAAAACTCCCCGTCTTGTTTTTGTTTTTTTACCAGAGGAAGGTGGCGCTCTCTAACTTTGACCACCTTCCTCGTCCTCAGGATGAACAAACTAATAAACAAACAAACAAACTAACAAACAAACTAATAAACAAACAAACAAACAAACAAACAAACAAACGTCCCCTGTTTGCTAAAGGCTAGAGTTCACGGCGTTCTCATTTCTTTCCAAATGTGACACCCGTGCTTCCTGTAGCACCCTTGGGGACTTGTGTGTCCGTCGTTTCCGGGTCGGTACACACACACACACACACACACACACACTTGGTGAAGCCCCCGATGCTTGGTGGTCCGGGACAAATTGGTGAGCGAGCGGCTCATTTACTCGGAGCCGTCATGAATGGACCACCAGCGTGACTGTGTAAACAAGTGCAAAGACTCCCCAAGGGCAGTCCCGCATAAGTAATGAGTCCGGCAGGCGTTGGCTCGCCGGGGTCTGCAGACACGGGTCAGCCGGTCTCCTCTGTGGTCTTCAGTCAACAACGTTCACCTGCACAGGTGTGTTGGAAGGTTTCCTCTCAATCCAACTTTAGTTTAAAGGGAACTTTTATAAGACCTTGTGTTTTGGTTGGTTTCCCCGGCTTGGATGAAGACCCGGGACCCAGGACCCTGGGACCCAGGACCTGGAACCTGGGACTCTAGAGGGCCTACGCTACTTCTACAAATATGAGTTTTATAATTGTTTGGTGTATGTTTCCTGCTCAGAGCTGGGTTTGAGAGAGAGAGACCTCTCCTCATTAGTGTAAACGTTGTATGGGTGAGATGACGCCTTGAAGAATTAAACAGGAAGTCCACGGCAATGTATAAAAACAAATCTCACACTTAGACTCCACCATCTGTTCACCCCCCCCCCCCCCCCACACACACACACACACGCACACACTAGAAACCATCAAGCCCTCTCAGAAAGTGACGCCTGGATGCCGACCCTGTCTTTTCTTCCCCTCCCTATTATTACTATTATTATTATTATTATTATTAATATTATGTGTTTGTGTAGTTTTTGCATCTAAATCCAGTATTGTCTTGATATGTGGAATACAACGTGACATAAAACCATTATGGAGGGAAGCGAAAGCAGCTTGACCCCGCCGCCATGATGCGTCCGCTCCGACTCCGAGTAAATCCCTCCACTGCTGTTTTCTTTTTTAACCTCGAAACGCCATTTGCACACTAACATTCAAGTGTTTTCAAGGATTTCCAGCACCGTAAGGAACCCTGCTCCAGCGCCTCCAAACGGGTTTCCCAGCGCCGTTTAATTCCGCTTACACAACACTAGATGTCACTCCGATGTTCTGAGATCAGTTTGATGTTCGCCCACGTCCTCTAGGTGGACCCCCCCCCACCCCGCCCCCCGCCCACCGCCTTTTTGTTGGTGCTTTTCACATCAGGTTACATCACACGTCCCCGTAGTTTAAATCAAACGCTTCGTGTCATCGCAGTCGGCCTCAGATTAACAGATTTAACGTGTGGTTGTTATTCAGGCAGAAACAAACTGAAGAGGGGGTTAGAGCTGTGTGATCCGGGCTCTCGAGGGTTTTTTGGGGGGGCGGGGGGCTGCTTGTCAGAATGTGCTGTTGCAGGATCTTCCTGATGAAGTCATTAAGAAGTCATTAAGAAACCATTAAGAATCATTAAGTCGGCGAGGTGGCACTCCGACACGCTCGCGAGCGGAGCGCCGGGCGTCGGGAAGAAACTTGTTAATCACGCAGTTTATTTGTTTCCCCAGTGTGAGACTGTAAATACTATGACAGCGTGTTGAAGTGTGCATCCTAATGAAAGGTGTGTGTGTGTGTGTGTGTGTGTGTGTGTGTGTGTGTGTGTGTGTGTGTGTGTGTGTGTGTGTGTGTGTGTGTGTGTGTGTGTGTGTGTGTGTGTGTGTGTGTGTGTGTGTGTGTGTGTCCAGAGGGGGCCGCCTCCTCACCAGCTCACTCTCCGATAGCAATAAACATAAACCACGCGTTTCTGATCCCGATCTCTCGGCCAGGTGGCTGATTTTATCAAATTGCGTTGTCGTTTTTTTGTGTCTCCAAGCACTTAATGCCTTTTGCACACTGATTTATTTTTCACCTGTCATCTGATTAAATTTGGTAGTCCAATGCTATTTTACTCATATTAATTTGTTGAGAAAATTTGCAAAAAATGAAAATTCAGACTTTGTACCTCAGTCTTGAAATTAGAAAAAGAAGGGATCTGATCCTGATCGGGTCCAGGTGGTGTTCAGGATGACGTTGGTCCAGTTTGCAGCATTACTGGGACCCCCATCACAAAGAAGACCCCCAACCTCCAGGATCCACCTGACCCTGAACAGGCTGCAGTACATCCCACAGTCTGCCCTTCATCATCATCATCATCATCATCATCTTTATCGTCTTCAGGCTGTTTGTCGTACAGCGTCTTGCTTTTATCCAAGAGTAGTTCTACGGAGGCTCTGAGGAGCCAAAATACTCTCTAAGCTCCTTTTGCAAAAAAGGGAAATCAAACCTGTTCCAAAACGTTTTTGGTGGATGAAAGTCTCGGAGTCGATGTGCAAAAACCTTCAGTCATGCATACAGGTCAGTTGATTGTCTGTGACAGCTAGAACTGTGACGGGGGTCAGGAGGAGGGGGAGGGGGAGGAGGAGGAGGAGGAGGAAGAGGCCATCACTCGGAGACCTCTTATCTGACTCGCGAGTCCTGAGCAAGATGTTGCCTTCTCCCCGATTATCTCTGTACGGTGAACCTCTGGTGAGGAAGTTCCCTGTAAACCTTCAGAGACCCGAGTCTATCTGCAGGACCAGGACCAGGAGGCCCCGGAGCCTCCGACGGCGCTATCAGACCAGAACGAGGCTCCGCGGGACCGCCACAGCTGTCCTTCACAGCCGGAGCTGAGGGTCAACCGAGTAACTCAAAGTCACAGAAATTAGGAAGTAACCTGAGGTGAGGAAGAGGAGAAAGACGAAGTCCTTTTTTTCTGTTTCCTGCTTATCTCACACTCCTCCACTCCTGCTGGCTTCAGCCTCCGCCACGGAAGTAATTAAGTTGCCGTGTTAGCTGTCACGCTGTGTGATAAAACACTTCCTGCAATTAGCCGCGTTGCCGTGTTTTTTCCTCAGGTTGCTGACAGAAAACAATCCGGACGTCGAGGCTGAAACACGAAGCAGGTTGTGTTTCTGGCTGACGATAAACACCATGAATGCCAACAATCGAATAATTAATACGTCTACGTGTCCTGAGTCCTTTATGAAGTCCTGGTTCTGGAGATCCTGAAAGGAAACGTTTGTCACTGTCAGCAGCGTCAGCAGAATTCAGAGACCTGCTAAATACAGGAAACGGGGACAAAAAGGCGGTTGATGCCGAGTCCCCTGAGGTTATACCATCAATGGCTTAAAGAAGGGAACATCTCATCACATGAATACTTTTAGGATTATATCGGCTCTTATTTTGAAAGTCAAAAGTTTGTTTTCCCACTGTGTGGCACGAGACTAGTAGATGAGCATTCTGTGACTAGTCCCCGACCTAGTTCCCCTGGTCTAACATAATCCATCAGTCATAAAGAAAACAGTCTTTAGTCTGTCATTTCAGGTACGGACTGCTCTTAGATTGTTGTTTGTATTTTAGAGAGAAAAACTTCAAAATAAGAGAAAATCTGTGAATCCAAAATCTTTCAAGCCACTCAAAAACAAACTTAGGCACGGTCATCGAGTTCGTAGATTAAAGAGGTTCAACACCAAGACATATCTAATAATTAACCGTCCAATGCTCCGACCAAAATCATAACCAATTAAAAACCAAAATGCAGGTGTGTTCAACGAGGCGTGCCATGTGATCGCAGCCCAGCGAATCAGCTGTTTTTCATCCGTCCAGTATCGAGAAAAACTGCAGAGAAACCTCCAGGACAGCTGCCACGTTATTACCCACACACGTGTGTTTGCCTCGTTTCCTTCTCCGCCGCCGCCGACCCCGTGACCCGGGTCAAGCAGCTTCTCCCAGGGTTTAATCCGAGTTGTGTGTAAACACATTAAATGGCAATTAATATGGTGATTCGGCTCCAGATGTGCTTGTAAAAAAGTGGAGTTTGGACTTGGCAAGCGGCTCCTTCAGATCCCATATGGGGGTTCGCCGGCGAAGCAATATTCCACCTGCTCCCGCCGCCATTATCCTCTCCGCACAGGCAAACAAATGAGAGTCACGGCGTTTGGTTTGGGAGGAGGGGGAGGAGGGGGGGCAATCACATACACCTGGTTAGTACGTGTTGAGACGATCGTGTTCCCGCTCGTTCCGCCTCCCACGCCGGCGACATGATGATGTGATGGTTTCATCAACAGCTGCAACGCGGCGAGCGACACGCCGTTACTGCAGCATCACTGGTTTCCTGTCGACTCGTTAAACTCCCACCGTCGGATAGACGCGGGGGGGGGGCATGATGTAAAACGTGGAAACAGAGTTTCACCTCGCCTCCAGGATTCCTCCAACAAATATGCTTTTTAGATATCGATCCAAGCCGTGTAATTTAATAATCCCATTACTTGGTCTATATATCATCTTTGTTTATAGAAGAAAAGGGCGATCGATACAATAAAATACAATACTGACTGGATGGGAGACGTGATGCAGAGGCAGCCTCCACCTCTGTCGTCACGGCTACCGAGGCAAAGGTGCTAATGTGGCCGGCGGCACGGAGGCTTGAGAATCAAACCAACGGGGTAAACAACACGCTGGGACGCTGCATACGGAGGTTAGAAAAACCACCTCACGAAGAAATGAGTCGGTACGAAGAAAAAATACTCAGAGAAAAAAAGTCCAGAGTTGCGAGTTTATAAAGCTTTGAGCTAAGAGCGTTAACTTTTTTGTTCAGTTTTGCTTTTACTCCTTAAAGAGACACTGTGTCGGAATTACTCCCATCTAGTGGTGAAACTTTATATTGCATTCAAATTGTAGGCATGTTTGTGTTGTTTGCTAGCAGACTAACACGGTACAAAGTCAGCCCTCCGGTGTGGCTGGGACTTAATTTGGACGATATCCAGTTAATTATATTATATATCTATATTTTATTGTATTTGTTATTATTATTACTTCATTTTTTATTTTATGTTTACTTTCATATTTTAATGGGTTCTATGTCAAGGAATGTTTTGTTATATTTTTAAAAAATTAATCATAATAAACATTTAAAAAGTATTCCTAAACTAAATAATACAAATACACGCGAAGCCTAAGCAAACTAAAATATGTTTTAATATTACAATTCCTTGCAGGGAGATGAAACTGAATGGTGAGAATAATGTGTGACAGCGACAGGAAGCTCTGGGATGTTTTATGAAATGTGACCTTAATTTAGAGAAACACGACACCAATATCACACCGCCGGCCACGAGGGAAGCACAATTAATTGCCTCATATTACTGTACACTGTGTTTTTTTTTTAAATGCTTGCCTTGCATTTAAAAAAAAAAAGACAGTAGGGGACGCTTGGCTTAAATTAGACATCAACAGTAAGTCAAAGGAGATGCTGTTTTCTGGAGCAGCACAACCCCTCCCACTCTCTTGGACCCCGTCCTCCGGCTCCGGATGGACTAGCCGGTCCCCCCTGATGGTTTGCATCCTCCCCGAGGTCCGCCGTGTGCCGACGGGTAAAAAAAAAAAAAAAGTGGAAGGGATGCGCTAGCAGAAGCCTGGCCCGCGGTTCTGCTCTCGCCTGGCACGAGCCGCCGCTGCGTTGGCTGCGACCGGACCCGAGTCTTCCAAGAGCGCTGTCTTTTTTTCCGGGCCGGCCTGAGCGCCCGCATGGGGGCTGGCATGCTGAGCGTGGGCTTGGCATCCCGGACAAACAACAGGAGGTGGATGATGCTCTCTCTCTGTCTCTCTCTCTCTCTCTCTCTCTCTCCTGATGATTCGCTCCAAGGACGATTTCCCTTCTCACATAGAAAAAACAAACAAACTGGCTGCTGTTACGCTACAACAGCAGCAGCAGCGTTTACAGACCTTCAAAAGGAAAAGAATAGAACAAAAAAACAAAGGGAGAAGGTTCTGATTCGCTTGATTCATATTGTAATTAAATTGCATTCATGTTTGGATAGATTTATGTATCAGAATGCAGTTTTAAGATGGGAAATGACTTATTTATTTCACCTTATCGTTGTTCATTTAACTCATCTCATTATTGAAGGTGCTTTATATATACATTTAACTTATTATAATTAATGTTTCATTGACGGTTATTAAGCTGTCATGCTTGTCACCACTTCCACGGCAGTTTTTTTTTTGTCTCGTTTTTTATTTCTTTTTTCCAGCTCTGGCACAAACACGTATAATCTCATCTGAACCACGATTCAGTGGGTTTGTGTCCAATCTGGGGGAACAGCTGCCCGAGAGCCCGACACTCGCTGGCCTGCTGGATGTGCAACACCACGTCATCAGGGCGGGTCATAAACCCACCGTCACTGGGAGTGTTGGGGTGTAATAACAAGCGTGTGTGTGTGTGTGTGTGTGTGTGTGTGTGTGTGTGGTAGTACTAGTATATAACAAGTGAGGAAGTCTATTAAGGGCAGGTGGGAGTGTTGGTTGGATGGTTCCAACCAAAAGTAAACACTGTCTTGACGTTTGGTACATTCTGATTGTTACATTCCGTTTGGTACCTACTTTCCGTTTGGTACATTTCGTTGTTATGTGAGAAAGTCAGAATAACAGAAACTGTCTAACAACAAATTCTAAGTCTGAAAGTATTTGTCGCCTTTTCAGACTCAGAAAGAAAAATGAAGTACAGAAAAAGAGCAAAATAAAAACCTTCCCCCATATTTTAAACACCATCGTGTTGCATATTTAGTTTGACTAATAGTCGCGTGTACGAAGTTACAAATAGCAGTAATACCGTCCAATCAACATGCACTTTGTAACCGGATGTCTCTGCAGGTTAGTCAACTCTCTTATGCACGAGTGTGAATAATGTTTCATATTTACACATAATAATAATCATAATTCTAAGTTGGCAGGCTGTGAGTGCCAAAAGAAACATTCAAATTCAACTTTTTTTTTTGCTTCACAAACTTTTAAGATTATCGTCACATTTGCAAGTGGACTAAACACTTGTTGGGTTTTCAGGAATACGAAGGATTTAACAATCTCGTGTAAAAGTTGCCAAATAGATCCTGCAACCAGCTGTGCTGTTTTTACTGACATGTTTTAGTTAGAAACTGCAAAAAAAAGTCCAGTGATGTGATGCAAAATTCATAACTTTCTGTTTATTATCAATACAAACCCACAAGTTTTAAACCTTTATCCGTGTTTTTTCTACTTTCTCCACATTTTCTGTAAAAAAACTGTTCCTTGAAGCGCCCTTTCTCCCTGCAACCCCCATAATTCATGCTGTTTAGGATGTAAATATCTCAGAGAGGTGAGATGACCCCACAGCATTGCAAAGGCCATTAATAATCATAAAAAAAAGATAACCGCCCTCCCGGTGATTAATTGCGTGCATTTTTGCATAACGCTTTGTTTGCGGTGAGCTTTTAAGGTAATTTACTATCAGCCGGCCGAAACTGTCAACGTAACCAAGGCTACTTGAAAGTGAGTCTGCATCACGAGTTCCTCAACCATCAGGTGGCTTTAATAAAAAAAACAGCAACTATGTATTTAATATAATACCTAACTCTAAGATAAATCAGATAGTAAAAGTACAAGTTGTGTATAACAAACTTTATTAAAACTAGAGCAGAGCTCTGGTGACAGCGGTGGGTTTAAAAGTCAGCGTGTTATATAATAAAGTAATAACTGCCGAGTCAGCAGGTGTGTGTTAATAATGTGCTCCAGACTAATGATACGATTACATAACGGTACTTAGTGTTTGTATTAATAAAGAGATATTTTTATATGGTGCGGTAGGAGATCAGACACATACCTACACACCTAGTGCAGTCAAATATAACACAGGATGTAGTAAAGTGTCAGAATAAAAGTAGCTATAAATACAGGATTATGTTTCAAAATGTGTCAAAAAAACGAACACAATTTAAAAAAATCTTTAAACACAGAGATTGAATAAAATAAGCATAAAAAACAAAACAAACAACCATTGTAAGTGTAATTTTAATACTATTTTAAATGCATTTGGAATATTTTACGGTGGAATACCCCTTTAAAATTCCAATTTTATATGGTTGTATGGATTTTCCAGGAAATACCCGTGTTAAATATTGAGTGAGACGAGGGTGAGAGGAAGCGCTGCCAAACGTTGGCGAACTAAAAGCTGGCGTCTTGGCATCTTGAACGCACCCCGCTGGCTCGGCTCAGAGCAGTTTGTCACCTGGATCGTTCACTTTAATTCACTTCCTCTTATGTAAAAATGTATTCTGTTTATCAATCTGTTCATTAATACGACTCCAGCTAAACTCATGAGTCGAGGAAAAATTAAAATATCAAAATTCAAAATCCTAATTTGGCCAAAAGCTGTATGATTACCAGCTCTGTTTATTTCAGAAATGTGTTGATTTTGAGTAAAGCACGCCGTCCCTCAGAAACAACATTTATAAAACACTCATTTGCATCAGCACACACATTCTAATTGACTGTGATGGTTTCTTGATTTATTTTTATAAACAAAACAACAATTATTTTAATGGGTTCAACTCACAATATACACAGTATTTTAAGTGTTGTGTGTAAAAAACTAAAAAAACAAACCATTATTTCAGTGTAGCTGTCTAAAAATGCAGAATTTAAAATTAAATACAGTGTGTGCAGGGAGCTATGCTAAGCTAACCCTATTTTTTTCTTAAATAATTGAAAACAACATGAAATTAACAAATAAATCTATTTCCATTAGTGTTTGGTTGCTGCACATGTATTGACTAAACTGAACCTCAAATTTAAATATAAGTTTGACCTGAATGTTTGAAGTTTCCACTGATTCAAAGTAAAATAGCCTGATTAAATGAAGAGTAGTAATCCAAAATGTTTAATTATGCATCAGAATGAATTATTCGTTTTTCTCAGAAACTGCTGTCTGGTTACTGAAAATGTAGCTTGTTAGCCCTTCTATGGCTTCAGCGATGCTAATGCTAATGCTAACTGTTCTTCCGCTAACGTTAGCTGCAACTTTGTGTTTATTTATTGTTTGACTTGTTTTAATTACTACGCAACATGAATCTAGCTACTGTAACGTTAGCACAAGTACAGAAGAGTTTAATTCTCATAATAATTACGCTTAAATACCTTTACCATTAGCCGCCATAAGCTACTGATCATCACATCAGGCTCAAGTTTGCTCATTGATTTTTAATTTTTAGGGAAGATTTCAGAAACGTCCACAGTCCGTCTTTCAGATCACATTCCCAGTAAAAGTCTCTCTAAAAGCTGGTTGTGTCGTCTAATCCAGACGAGAGGATGAATCAGACGGTAACCACGGCGACGGGAACAAACGAGGAGGATCTACGGTGATTCATCGTGAGGATGACACGTCTCATCCGTGTGCGGCGACAGTCTCTAACGCTGAGCGTCTCGTTCAAACAGATGGGAGCCGGAAACAGCTGTGTGCTTTTAATTGGTCACACGTGTGATATCAAGCACGCCGCCGTCTGAAACCCGGTTTATCTCCCAGATACACTGGGAGGGATCGCCGCCGCCTCCAAACGGTGACTTAGCCGGCGTCTACTTGAACAGAACACATTTCTACTTCCTCTTCCATCACAAATACAGTACTACACAGTAGTAACACGTGTAGTTTGTTTACTAGAAAACTCGAAAGTTTTACTTTAAAGTGCACGCGTGCACCCTTTAAGGTCAATGAAATGTAATATAATATTAATAAGTGTGTTTTTATTTAGTGTAAAATCACCTGAAAATAAGATCCAAAGTTTCAGTTGGTTGTATTCTGCCGTCTCACCACTGGGTGGCGCCAGATCTATACACTACGGACATTTTAAAGGAGAACACGATAACATAATCCCGGTTTAATTTATTGTTTTATTTTGATCATCAAAAGGGAGGTTAAGCCACGCCCCTTCCTGTCAAAATAAGGTGTCATGGTGGTGCACAGGAAGGGGCGGGACTTAATAATTGTCTGATTCAGGATTCTCCAACATGAGGATTTGCTGCTGTATATCTTTTTTTTTCAATCCTAACTTAATTGAACCAGGAAAACAGTCAGTCTCGATGCCCCTCTTTAAACTCTGATGTGTTCTGGCGTTGTATGGGACGATCGCTGGTTGCTATACCAACCAATCAGAGCGGTGTATATTGACAGGCGGGCCGAGTCGCCGGCGTCCTGGATCAAACACAGCCGGACCAACCTGACCAAACATCGGGCTCCTCTCATGGAACGCTGCGAGCGCTGGCAGTCAATAGTCTTATTTGAAGTAGATCCCTGTGAGGCTGGACCAGACTGAAATCTGGCCCTGGACACAAACCTCTGCCCCCCCCCCCCCCCCCCCCCCTTTCTCTCTGTTTCCTTGGATGAAGACAAGTCTTTACAAGTCCAAGTCCAAAATTCAGCCGCAAAAAAAGCCCAAGCTGACATTTTCACAGTATTTAATAAAAGCCACTCTTGATTAGCGAGGCCTCGCCACAATCTTTTTATTTATCCTCGGTGACACAAAAAAAAGCATTAATTCCCAGTAATTAATGAACAAGTGGTGGAGGGCCGGGAACAGCTGCCTCCTCTGGGAGGCTGCAGGAAGGGACGCTTCCCTTCTTGGCTCTGATTAGATGCACTGCATTCCCAGGCTCTCCCCACCAGTCTAATGATGCTGCTGCTACTGTTAATGTTGCTGCTGCTGATGCTAATACTACTGCTGCTGTTAATGCTGCTGCTGCTGTTAATGCTGCTGCTGCTGCTATTAGTGCTGCTGCTGCTAATGCTGCTGCTGCTGCTAATACTGCTGCTGCTGCTGTTAATGCTGCTGCAACTGTTAATGCTGCTGCTGCTGCTGTTGATGCTGCTGCTGCTGCTATTAGTGCTGCTGCTGCTAATACTACTGCTGCTGCTGTTAATGCTGCTGCAACTGTTAATGCTGCTGCTGCTGCTGCTGTTAATGCTGCTGCTGCTATTAGTGCTGCTGCTGCTAATGCTGCTGCTGCTGCTGTTAATACTGCTGCAACTGTTAATGCTGCTGCTGCTAATGCTGCTGCTGCTGCTAATCCTACTGCTGCTGCTGCTGCTAATCCTACTGCTGCTGCTGCTGCTGCTGTTAATGCTGCTGCAACTGTTAATGCTGCTGCTGCTAATCCTACTGCTGCTGCTGCTGTTAATGCTGCTGCAACTGTTAATGCTGCTGCTGCTAATACTACTGCTGCTGCTGCTGCTGTTAATGCTGCTGCAACTGTTAATGCTGCTGCTGCTAATACTACTGCTGCTGCTGTTAATGCTGCTGCAACTGTTAATGCTGCTGCTGCTGCTAATACTGCTGCTGTTAATGATATGGTTGTTCATGTTGCTGCTGCTGTTAATACTGCTGCAACTGTTAATGCTGCGGTTGTTAATGTTGCTGCTGCTGTTAATGCTGCTGCTGCTGCTGCTGCTGTTGTGAATGCTGCTTTTATTGCTGCTGCTGTTAATACTGCTGCTGCTGCTGCTAATACTGCTGCTGTTAATGATATGGTTGTTAATGTTGCTGCTGCTGTTAATACTGCTGCTGCTGTTAATGCTGCGGTTGTTAATGTTGCCGCTGCTGTTTCATGTTCTACGACACGCTGGAAGGAAACCTGGTCTTGTTTTGGCTGTTTGTGATTGCTGCTGCTGCAACGTGGTCTTGTTTATTCGGGGGGACGATGCGGTGCTGCAGAGTCCAGACTCGTGTTCTCATTCATATCATAGTAATGTTGTTGCATCAGGCTGCATCAGGTCAGCTGCCAGTAGATGCACTACATTTTTACAAGACGGCTAAAAAATACCTTTATATAAACCACCTACATGCAGGAGGGTAGACATATAAATAATATAATCCTGTTTTCCACAGAAAGAACACCAAATAAAGTTCTTATGTTGAAGAACATCTATAAAAACCTCCAAAATGATCCAAAGTAGCAGCCAAGCGTATGAACTCTTCTTCATACCCGTTTTTGACAACATACAGAAAATTTGCAAAAGAGATCATATAACCAACCGGTGACTTTTGCTAGACTGGATTTGTGATTCAAGAACGTAGAACCGACCTGGAGATAAGACCCGGTAACAGGTCGGTTCTGGTCTTGAGCGTGACGGGGACCCGTGCAGGACTATGACCTAAATACACCACTTTGCATGTTTTGCCCCCTGCAGCTACAGTGTTAAAAAAAAAAGAAGGAAATTCACAACAACTCAGATGAAGGAGTTAAAAAAAGAAAAATAGAACCCAATTTCAGAATCAGATTTTATGCAGCAGCTTCAGCAGACGTGTTATGAGTCCATTTGGAGTCGTTGGAGTCGCCATCCGTCTTGTAATGGAGCCATTCCAGCAGCGAGATTTTAAAATTTCAGTCATTTTGTTGTCTCGCGGCCCTTCCCGTCTCATATCCTCCGTCTCTGGCTGTCACTCGACTTTACTCAGACGGATAAGCTGATCTCTTTTATCCACACTTGATCTTTTTTCTCTTTTATCACCACGTCTTGATTTTTTCCCCCCTCTGACATCCCTCTTCCTTCCAGTTGGCTGGCCGTAGAGCTCTGCTTTATCAAAACAGTTTAACTTGAAAGGAAGGAGGTAGGTGGATGGGGGGGCGGCCGGCCCACAGGTCACATTTTCTAACGTATCTCGTCTGTCACTGTGAAAGCCAGGCAACGCCGCTTGGCATCCCATCAGCTGCTAATTGGCCGCTTGCTTCTTATGGATGCTGGAGTGAGACTTCCTCACTCGCCAACGAGGACGCTTTAGTGGTAATGGTGGTGGGGAGTGAGCAATGATTAGCCAGAGGAAACCCTGGAAACGGACATTCTTTGCAGGACCAAATTGCATATGAAGCCAATGCAAAGATATGACTTGTCACTCGAAACCAAATCAGAGATCCTACGGTAGCGGTCCAGAGCGCTACGATCGTATCTGACATGTCGTACAGAGGCCGAACCACACAAGTACAAACCAGAGACACAAACAACAAGGTCGCTTCCGTATTCATGCCGAGACGACGTCATTTTCAGCGTTTACGGTGTTAGCATAGCCTAGCTCCGATCCATCCAAACTCCATTCAGAAAACAAGCAAGTTAACAGTTGTGTATCGTGTTGCGGACGATGCTTCAACAAACCACGACTTCTGACTTTTAGCCAATCATCGTCATGATGTTGTTACTTTGGCATAGTTTTTATCTGTTTATCGCAATTAAGTCACAACAATGATTCCAGTGAAAATCCACCCTGCGTTTGGTGTGAACGCAAAAACACTTCACCAAAAACATCAAATGTGCTTTAAATAGAACAAAACTACACAATCAGTCTTTGAGAAAAACATAAGCAGCACTTTGTATGTTCCCTAATTCTTAGTTCTGTCCACGAGTTTAGTAGTTCAACACTTTCTAAATAGAAAGATTCATTATCGTAAAGACAAATAGCTACAAATGTAGTTAACAACTTCAAACATTATAATTGCTGATTCATATTCTTATTCACATACTGCAACTAGCAAACTAGCAGTCTCAGCACCGTCTGCCTTTTTTGCTGAAGCCAAAACCGCCTTACTGGGTTCAGATGAACCGGATTTAACCGGCTCTGAAATCGTGATAAACCCGTTAACATATGGAGCGTTTATTATTTCGAGACATCACTGGAAACCAAACTCAAAGAACAAACCGCAAACTTTTATCCCTGTAAGTCAAATAATTTCCGGACTCATTAACCAAACTTTCCAGACGCGTCGTACCTGCTGATTTCGTGCTCGGGCCGTCGTAACACTTCATTATAAGAACGCAGAGCGGAGCAGCTGCTCCAATTCTCACCCGGAGACCCTCGACGGCGTTTCCGGCGGCGGCAACATTACGCGTGATTAGTATTTGTAGAAAGACGTGCGGCCGTGTGCAAGTTTTTTTTATACATCATATTTGGTAAGCGAGGCCGCCGATTTAGATCGCACGCATGATCAAGTTCTGATGGTGTCACGTCGGAAACGGACAGCATATTTTATTCAACCTTCTGTTCTAATTTGTTTGAATGTATGAATAATGAGGAGAGCGAGAGCGGCTGTCTATTGAACCTTGTATTTATGGGCCCGATGCATTAGAAAGAGCAATTCCTGAATGATAGAGAAACCCATTAAAGTAGTAATAAAATTGCAAATGTCCTCCCCCCCTCCTTCCTCTGTTTTTTTTTTTTTTTTTTTTTTCGCCGTTCAATATGGGCAGCGGGACGCGTCGCTCTCACACAAACTGTGTGAAACACATACATAGCAATATGATACAGGACACATTTCCCCGATCCAATTCCTCCCCGCCGCGCCGGCGAACACTCGGCGAGATCCGTCTTTTTCAATTACGCCGAAGAGAAGGACACCGTTCCTTTAAGCCCGGAGGGAGAGGGAGGCTTTTTAAAGGACATGTCCCCCCCCCCCCCCCAACCACACACACACACACCTCGGACCTGCATTATAATGTATCAGCACCATTAAAGGAGAATCTGCCGGATTATAGCTGCGTCCGGAGACACACACTTACTTACAGGAAGCAGGGTCCATACGGGGGCTGGAAATCCTTGAAAACACTTGAATGTTAGTGTGGTGTTTCCAAGGTTTGAAAAGTGCTTGTATTTAGAATAAAGTGCTTGGATGTAGAATAAAGGTCTTGAAATGTGTGTTGTATGTGATGACATCTATGATAGAACAGAGAAAAGAAGATCTCCATATCTGAGGGACTGAAAACAGCATTTCCTGACATTTCTTTATGAAAAATGACTTTTGATGATGAACAGATGATGAAAATAGTTGGTGATTATATTTCTGTGGATCTGTTAGTGGAATTAGTTTTCCTTTCATTTGTGGTCCTTCTGTAAAAAGCTGTCTCCAAACATCATGTTGGTTGTTTAGAGGACAATAACATCTCATTTAATGTGATGAACAAGTGACATAATAAGTAGACTGAATACTGACCATTGGATTGATACAAATATGGAGTTTACCACAGCTGGAAGGGGCTGGAAAAGCATGGAAATGCACCTGGAAATGCTTGAAAAGTGCTTAAATTTGACTTTGGAAAGGGTGGAGGAACTCTGAGGAAAGACCGCTAAGATAACAGATTTTTAAAAACGAGGTTAAAACATCAGAGTTTGTGCAGGGACCCATTTGTAAAAGCATAATTCTGGTTTATGAGAATTTGGGTGAGATTTTCTTTTGTGGCAACGATGCCATAATTTGTAACCATTAGTTAGAATGAAAGAGCACCTGAGAGGCTTTAAAACCTCCAAACTAAATGATACATCTCGTTTTTATTTCAATGAACCGTGTGACTACGATGGGTAAGATTTGGCGAGGGAAGAAACCGATGTGGAGTTGCCTTGCCAAGCAACCCGTTGACGTAGGTGACTTTAGGGATGGTATGAAAATGACAAACGGCGTCCTTTCTCTTGTGAGTCCCCTGAGAGAAGAGGGGGGCACATTTCTGACGTGGAGCCCAAAAGGTCAAGAAAACTCAGGTTGTAAACGAACTGTTTGATTTGCTGCATGGGAAATGACTCGGACTCGTCGAGTTCGAACTGAGAGTGGGGCGGGCCCCGATCGTTGGGGGTCAAAGCCAGTCGGTGTGAAGTGTGAAGCCATTATGGAAGTAAACTTAGCAGCCCTAAACTCTCTGAGTGGTTGTATCTTCAAATTGACTTCTCTCTTGATTTTTATCTCAGTAAACATGAGTTTATGGTCTCAGTCTCTAGTTTGCCTTTGCCAAGTCCGTTTGCCTGACTTAGGAGTTTCTTTATGTTTGTAAATGTTTCCCGAACAGCCTCCAGTCATCCATCACCCATCCAACTAATCGGATCGGGTTATCGGGGATCTGTAGTACATGTAGTATTTGTATTACCTGCAGTAGTTTGTATGGGTCTGCCTTGGGTCTCTTTCCAGTGGGGTGTTCCCAGGAGTCCTCCACATCCTTATCCAATGCCAGAAACCGTCTCAGGCGGCTCCTTTCCATGTGAAGCAGCGTTCCGTCAGATCCACAAGTCACCTGTTAATGTCCAGGTCCAGGTCCAGGTCCAGGAGCTGTGCTGGTAAAGGTTACGGAAGCGTAGTGCCCCCCCTCCCCCACCCCCTGGCAGGGTACTATAATCAGTAGAGTGTGTTCACGGTGTTCGGTGTGTGATCACTCAAACGTCCCATTGTGAACGGGGGATTGGAAACACCGGGCGCTCTATGAGTAATGGACAGCGAGGGGGTCCCTGTTCCCCTAACCCACCTTCTCCATCATCCAGCGGGCAGCCGCCCTGCAGGGGAGGGGGGGGGGGGGGGGGGGTAGGAGGGAGGCAGCGGCAGACCTGCGAGTGTTTGATGCCCAACCTACCCATGATGCACAGCTGGTCATTTTGTTTATGCTGTCTGCAGCGTGGAGCGGCCTTCTCTGATCACCTTTAAACATCCACCGGGGGGCAACAAGCCAGCCACATCCTCGCCCCCTCATCAGGGAGCCAGGCAGCATCCCTCCTCCTCCTCTGGTCCCCCTGACCCACCAGAGGAAGGGAATTACATTTCCCCTGGGTGGCCCCGGCGCCGGGAAAACAAGCCCCCACCGGCCCCGCCTCGGGAGGGGGGTCGGGGAGATGAGATCGCCTGGTGGGGGTAGATTGAAAAAAAGTGACAAAATCTTCCCCAAATCAAAAAAGGTGACCTAGACCAGATTGTTTGGCAGATTAAAAGTCAAAGTTTGTGATACTTTTCATTTGTCAGACTGCGGTGATTGATTTGTGCTCTAAACCTCTTTTAAGTGCAGCAGCATCACCGCGGTCACCGAGGGGGGGGGGCATTAAGAGCACTGAGCTGGAGATATAGAGAAGCTCACATTTTGTATCTCCACCCCACTGTTTCATTTGTCCCGCCCTCATCATCCTCATATCTGGCGAGGGAATGGATTAGTCAGCTGATCGATCAGCCAATCAGCAGGAAACGTATCGGCCAACGACCTTTATCAAACATTCCAACCCACGGCAGGTCATGTGATAGCCACCAAATTATGTTTGTGCCGACGACTACGTACAATTGAATTATATTAGTTTGAAAGTTTGGAAATCAGCAAAATCTGTGTCCATACATACATATACACACATTACAATTTTGTGACAATTTCACAAACATGTCTTTATTTGTTTGTTATCATAAATCTTTTTTTAATTCATTTGGTCGAAACAACGGATTTGAATCAATAATCTTTTTTTAAGTCGTTTGGACAAAAGAAGGGATTCAAACACATCACTTAAAGATCTTCCAAATAATAATAATTTACACCTTTTAATATCGTCTTATAGACCAGAGATCTTCAACAGGGTGTCCCCGAAATTATTTGATCCCAAACTTTCTTTTACTTCCAAAAATTCAAATATGTCCAAAAATACACATTATCATGAACACAACCTCTAATATGCAAACATAAATCTTCCTGTTTGTTAAATGTTGTGTTGTGAAAATCATCATAATCAAAATAATGTGTTTCCAGGTGCGTATTTCCAAATCCTATTTTCCTGCCGACGCTGCCGTGTGAGACGCCTTCTTCAAAGCGTCCAACCAGAACCAACACGATGCTTGGTCGTGCGGTAACATCGGCACCTCTCTATCAACATTCTAATCTAAATCATGTTATTCCACTAAATCTCTTTGTGAAGGCTCCATAAAGAAAGGCTGTCATTTAAATAGGATGCCTCCTCGCCTTCGGTTTTCCTCCTGACCCCCCCGTGAAGGTCGCCGTCGCTCTTTGTAGTAAAACTTTATGAGATGAAAGAATCCCCAACTGAGTGGAGACCTTGGTCTGTAATTGCTTGATACCCTTCTGCTTAATATGAGAGAGAGAGACAGAGAGACAGAGAGAGAGTCTCATCTGTGATATTGGTAGATGAGATGGAGTGACTTGGACTTGAATACTCCGGATGGTTCAGCTGGCCGCGGCCATCGGGCTCATCCTCTATTGTTTTTGTTTTTATGTGTTGCCACAGATGGGATGAGAGTGTGATGGGGGGGGTTGTGTTGTCTCTGTGCTCATCGCTGCCCCGTCCCTTTATGATCCCGATGTCCCTCGTCTATTCTACACACAACCAGCCGATTGTCTGCGCAAACACAAAAAACCCTCCCTTCCTCCCAAGCGGTCGCTTTTCATTGAACCACAGACTGTATGAAAATGTGTACTCTGGTATTCAGGCGAGGGAAAGGGCAGCCGTCAACAAAACCTCTGCCTTTTTCACATCAAAAGACGAGGCGAGGGGGGGGGGGGTTCCCAAGGACTTCACAGCGATTCCACTTTTTTTGTGGCATTTTTGTTGTTGTTGTCTTCATAAATAATAACAATGGTTTTATTGTGTGTCTCTTTGCGGCGGCTACTGCAGGAAACGAGGTCGGAACGGGTGCTGGAAATCCTTGAAAACACTTACATTATAGTGTAGTGTTTTCAAGGTTTGAGAGGTGCTTGGATTTAGAATGAAGGTCTTGAAATGTGTGTTGTATGTGATGACATCTATGATAGAACAGAGGAAAGAAGATCTCCATATCTGAGGGACTGAAAACAGCATTTTCTGACATTTCTTTATGAAAAATGACTTTTGATGATGAACAGATGATGAACATAGTTGGTGATTATATTTCTGTGGATCTGTTAGTGGAATTAGTTTTCCTTTCATTTGTGGTCCTTCTGTAAAAAGCTGTCTCCAAACATCATGTTGGTTGTTTAGAGGACAATAACATCTCATTTAATGTGATGAACAAGTGACATAATAAGTAGACTGAATACTGACCATTGGATTGATACAAAGATGGAGTTTACCACAGCTGGAAGGTGCTGGAAAAGCATGGAAATGCACCTGGAAATGCTTGAAAAGTGGTTGAATTTGGCTTTGGAAATGGTGTAGGAACCCTGAGGACTGAGTAATAGGACGTACAGGTTGGGTACATATGCTGGCTGGCTGCAGACACGGGCCCCTGAACTTCCCCCCTCCATCATTCTCCCTCCATTTACCCACCGCCGAGTCCACATCTGGGTCCAGGTGGCATCCGAGCATGTTGTCAGCGTGTCGCGTAACCGCCTTAATGGCTCGAGTCATTCTAACTGACAAGATGGGAAAACAGACATGGCAGAGTCTCACTCGGCCTCTTTATCTTGTGTTTACCCCACCGCTGTTCCGCCTGATAACAAAGAGCCTCCTCCACCTCCAGCGGTCCTGCAGACGAGGCTGGCCAGGTTAGCGTCCTCCTGGGTTTTTCATGAAAACCGATTAAATAGAGCCTCTTCCCCGCTCGACTCGCGTAAACACAAACACACGGCTGGAAATTAACAGAAGTGAGGCTGAATGAAGGGAAAAGAACAAAACAACGTGAAACAAAACAGCTAAATGTACGAATAGCTTATTAATTTTGACTGTTGTGTATCTGTTTTTATTATTTTGTGTGTACATGTAAACTGTCCTTGAGTGTTATGAAAGGAGCCCATAAATACAATGTCATTATGATGATTATTTAATCAGTTATAGCTACTATTTACCCAAACTGGAGAATTGTGTTTAATCTTAGAAACCTAAGATGTTATGATTTAATCACAGTAATACGCAGTAAAGATAATCGGATGTATTAGATTGGTAGTTAGATGCCGCGTGGTGTAAAGTTACTTTTAGCACGACAATGAAGCACCTATTTATAGAAAATCTGAATGTTTCACACTTCTTTGGGGACCAACGATAAATTGATGGTTTTGTCTTGAAAAAGTTATCCAAGATGCCGATGACGTCACGCTAATCCTACATGCATTATTGTAATCCAGCCATCACTAAGTACCTTAATTTAAAGAAAATCCATAAAAGTCACTTTTCATGTTGGCACTGGAAGATAGCAGAGCCGTTTGATCTCCCAACAACACAATAATACCCACAATGCTTTGCCGGATCATCCGTGATAGGCCCGGTTAACCTTTTTTTTCTTTCTTCTTGCTCTGGCAACCTGCTCGACGCTGTTTAGAGGCTATGTTTGTTTACAGCGTACCAGCTGTTTGGCAGACGAGCCAAAAAGTTGACTTATCACGGGCGAACGCCGCCGGATGTTTGCACACGGCACACAACGAGTCGCCGTGTGACGCCGTAAGCTCCCGCGTGTCTGCTTCGGTTCCAGATACGCATTTATTATTATCTTTCTTTCTTCACACTCGCCAGTTTATACCGACAAATTCTTCAAATAAAGAATCAACATTAGCTTTGGATGAATCCTAATGAGCTTGAACTCCCGAGATGAGCTCAAGGGTTTTTAATTGACACCACACACACACACACACACACACGCACAAACACACACACACACACACACACACACACACACACACACACACACACACACATACCATCAAATAAATTGGCCCTCGCTGAGCTGCCAGGTCCGTCTTTAAAACCAGTTTACCGGTTAAAATAAAAAGCCAGAGATTAGCGTTTGCGGCGGCGTGGCCGAGGCTCGGCGACCCCGAGGACTTAACGGCATTATCTGGATAGAGGACGGACTCTGAACCGCCATAAGTTACACTGAGACGTGCACTTATGTTTAATTAACGCGGAGTTCAAGAACCGCCGGCTTCATCCGTTACAGAGACGGGCAGACGGAAGCTCCTTTAATTGGGGATGAGGGGAGAAAAAAAACCCACAATTGAGCTGAGTAGATGGGTCATGCATTAAGGTCAACGTTTTCCATAGAAACCGTCCGATCCTCTCTCTCCGGCAAGGGATGATTCACTTTGTCACGGCTTCTTTCTCTGTTTGTGCAGAAATAACGAGTTGAGTTGAATCTGTAATTCCTGATTTTTAACGTAAACCTCCAGTCAACCTCCGGGGAATGTCTCGGGTTGGTCATGTGACCTGAGGACAGACCAAGCGAATCAGATAATCGGAGAGTTTACGTCGTCTTCCTCCCTTTGATGATCCAGAAAACTGAGTTTACTATTTACACAACATTTATTAGTACATGTATTGCTACTATACTAGTCATATGGACATTCACACAGTATGGGAATATTACGTGACCCAAAAAAAAGCAATGCAAGTGTTTTCCGAAATCGAAGAAAGGCATCGACCAATCACGTTCAAGATGTGCATTTTATTGCAAAACTCATCCTTTGACAAAGTAATTTCTAGAAAAAGCGACAGATCTGGAAAATAGTTACAACATTGAAAACTACTGATTCATGAACGTGGACACATTTTTTATTCTTTTTTTCAATCAAACAAATGTACTTAAATTGGAATATCTTTGCAAGGAAAGTTGGTTTTAAGGCAAAAAAAACATGCAGGAGTAACATTGTTTGGGCTGAAATAACTGAAAGAATGTTAAGTTTACATTGACACGTCTAACTCAGGGTCGGACGCGTCTCTTCACTATTTAATACTACGTCACTAGCTCTGGCTGCTGCATCGTCACGTGGGCGCATTCCAATGCCTGTTTGTTTTTGCATTAACATGGTTTTCTGTGACATGGAAGGAAAAAGCACCAATAGATTGCATTTCTTGGGTTGCCATAACGATGTTCTTCCTGGCTTGTAGATCATTTTTAAAGCACGCCGTTAAAAACGCACGTCTCGTTCTCAGTCATGAGTGTGAATTCTTGGGCAGAAACGGTCGACGCATATCAGTATTCAGCTGTTCCCCCGAGGTCGGCTGGCGGAGGGAAATATAAAAACGATCGGCTCAAATGGGAAAAAAAAGAGAGAAGCCGTTCTCTTTGCGAGGAATTTGAGTAAAAAGGTACATTCCCCGAAGAATTGGAGATTAAGTAAAGACGTGAGGCCCCTGTGCAGCCCTTGTTTTAACTTGTCATCTCTGATTTACTCTTGCAGATGGAATATTAAGTATGTTCTTTTAAAACGCGAGGAAGGGAAGAAGAAAAAACAGTAGAGAAAGGGAATTAATCCGCTTGGCTTTATTTTGATAATGTGTTCGAGCTACGCCTGCCCAAATCCATCGGCAGAGCTGCTCTACTTTCTCTTCCACAGAACGAGCCAATTCTTAATCCCAATTCATCTAATTGTACCTCAGAGTGCTAATAAATATTGTTATGAATTATTCAGGCTGTGAGTGGGCTGATGACACGGAAACGGATGCGGTGAGCGGAATTCAGAGCACTTCAAAATTGGAAATGGGAGGGGGGGGGGTGCACTAAAATTCTCTCTGAATTAATGAAAGTTACATGGAGAAGGAATAGCGTCTGCGAGCGATGATTTCACTAATGGCCGATGTTAGTGCAACTGTCCGAGGCAGAGAGACATTTTTAAAAAAAATGCATGTCGATATGAAAAAAGGTAAGTGCCATTAAAACATCATACTGTCAGTGATGATAATCCGCCGCCGCTGCATTAATATAACTTTCATACGGGGAAGTTTGTGGCGCCGGTTCGCCTGGATGTTAAAGAAAAAAACTGCAATCATCGACTCGCGCTGTCACTTTAAGTGCTTCTTTTTAACTCCCAGATACTGTATGTTTTCCAAGATGTCATGCATGGTTGTGTTTCTGTCCTCTCGGCTTCGCGGCGGCGGCGGCGGGGTCCGCGGAGAGCGGGCCGGGGATTAGGCTCCGTGGCAGCATTGTGCCGAGGCTGTCTCCCGCCGCCGCTGCTCTTCCACTACTGAGCTTCCACTAATGGCCGCGGCTCAGACCGAGGCCTCATTAAAAGGAGGGTGAACTGACACCAGGAAGCGGCGAGCTCCGGCGGTAGGCGTGATTAGATTAAAAAAAAAAAAGCTCAGACAAGCCTTTTGGTGTGTGTAATTTGTGGGGCTCCGGCGACACACAAATAAACAAAATGCAAAGAGCACTGGTAACGGCCCCCTCCGACTTAATTAGCTCGTCGAGACTCGGGTAAGCAGTATGAACGCCGTGGCCTCGGGCGCTGGAAGTAAAGGAGGCGTGGAGGAGGAGGGGGAGTCACCCACTGTATCGTCATGTTTGTGTGAGCGTTGTTTTTGTCGGGAGGTCATTGAAAGCAGCAGCGCAGGTCCAAGCCGCTGATTGGGGGGCTGGAATTAAAATGCTCCACAGCTGTTTGGCCGGGCGCCGTCCCTCGACTAATGAGTTGTGGAACAGGCCGATACCTCGCCAGTCGGTGACACGCTCGCTCCGACCACTCAACTGTTTCAAAGTGTTTCCTCCCGACTGAAACGCCACCTGCCCCGCTCAGCTGTTGCTCCAAACAGCTGCCTTCCTCCCCGACGGCAATGCGGGGTGCAGGGCGGCGGACGCATAACTCAACTCTCCATCAGAAAGCTCCGCAATTATGTCCATAACGATAACGATACGCATCGCTATTCTGATCAATATTTAGATCACGTTGCTATAACACTTTAACACTGCTTCCACTTAGAATAAGGTAAAATAAATAGGATGTTACTTATTTTGCAACTCCAACAAAGCAAACATCTGGATCGCCCCCTGGTGGCGGTTCGTTTTTAGGAAGAGCTTGATTCGTTACGCTATCACAGTCGATCGCGGCCATTTTAATTGTCGGAAGCCAATCTGGAATAATAATAATTTGGTTAAATCCTGCAGCTCTTTTATTTTAATGTGCCAATTTTTCCGAACAAGAATAAATATAATTTAGTGGCCTTAACAGAAGGCGGTGGAGCCCCAACTGTAGTTCCTAGAGACGATGTGTCAAACCTTTATTTTAGGTTATAGGGTTATTGATTAACTTATTACCAGCGATGTTGGTATGTGGTCTTGGTCCTGGTCCTGCCCTCCTACACAATTATGTTCCCATACAACTAAATTGCACTCTCAATTACATTTCCAGGGAAATCTATTATTTTAGGTTTCGGCAACACAGCTACTTAGTCAGGTTTACTAAAACAAAACCTCCTGGTTCGACTTAAAATGAAAAGGAAATGCGTGTGATGGTGAGGGCCAACAATAAAACATTTCCTTTTGATATGTCATTCACATCGTAGTGGTGATGTAATGTTGTCTGAGACGAGGCTGCAGCGGGAACCACCACTGAAGAGGTTCGACTACTCTGCCAGGTGTGTTATAGTTTTGTCTGTGGACAGATTGGTTCACAAACAAACGTAAAGGGATGTTATTGAGATCCAAATGAAGTTTTAAAATGGGTTTGGTCGGTGGGAAGTAGGGCGGTCCTGAGGTGAAGCTTCCTGTCTGATTCTAAAACCACCTTCCTTAGAAGCAGGAGGTTTAATTGATACGGAGTGACGGGGACTCTCACATTGTGTTGCTGTCTGTGGAATCTCGACACCCTCTGAATACTAACGGGAAAAAACAAAAGTGCAGCTCTAACGGGAGCAGATGAGAAAACAGCTGTCAGCAGTGTTCCTGATTGTCGATGGAGATTAGTGGGTGCTCATCCAAGATATGGTCTTTGGAGGAAACACTGAAGAATCACAAAGTGCCTCGTCCTTCATGATGATCCTGCTGCTAAAATATTACATTTACGTACTGAAAAGTTTGGAAGGCAAACGTAACTCAGAATCCAGACATGATCCAGGTGGAGGGTCGGGGTTCGGTACACTTTAGGATAAAGGTTTTGGTCAAATATTCAATAATTAACCAAGACAATAACGATAGTTTCTGGACCTTTACCAAGTGCTTCAGTTGCCTGAACATAACCATAAAAACATGAATGGTGTTTTGCTGCCTCACATGTATAGTGTAGGAAAGACAAACATACTAGTGGTCAGATTGTGGTGCATGTATTACATACTTATTTTGCGATTTTGGAGCTGTGGTTATTACCGAAGTTTTATTCTGTGGACCAAAGACAAACTTAGGGTGGTGTGAAATTGAATACAGAAAATGAATATAAAAATAGTGAAACATCATACTTTTTTTCTCTTTTAGGAGATAACACCGTCTTATGGGAAGGAATGTGTTTAGAATGTGAAATATTTAATTTTTTCTGGCTTAGAAATGTGTGAAGGGTCAGATTAAGCACTCAGCAAAATCCTGAACTCAGAATCCAAACTGATAAAAACGACCTAACGAAGCCATAAAACAGACACCGAACCTGCATTTTGGATGTTGATGCAGGAGGTACGACTGCCGGCTGTATTACTGAATATCCAGCCTTTTGGGAAATAGTCACTAAATACTATCTACTGGTTTTGTGTACAGGGACACACATTGTCCATTTTTGCATGAAAAATATTCCAATGGAAATTCATTGGGATCCATTTCCATGGTGGACACCAATATAATGCATCCTTGTGACTACTTCAGGCCAGGGCTTGTGACGTAGTATTAAATACTAATATTTGAATATTTGGACTTTAAAGCACGAGACCGGTGTTTGAGAAAGTGATGATTGAAGTGGTTTTGTTGCCTAAATCTAACGTTCCTTTTCTAGCATTACGTCGTCCAAACGTACAGAAAACACGTGTTGCAGACGTGAACGATACTTCCTATTGAAATATATTGGTTTGAAAGTCTTGCTGAGCTAAAAATACAAAGCCTAGAAGAGCAGTGTTCTAATGAAAAGGCCTGCAGTGCGAGGCGTGCATGGAAAAACAAACCAAATAAAACAAAACCCAAAAAAGAAACAACCTTGACAGTCAGGAAGCAGCCTGTAGAAGTCAAACGCCTGTCCAATTAATTGTGTGTGGTGCCAGCAGTGATTGGACCCCGTCTGACGGTCTGAGGTGGTTTTTGTGAGAGCCGTTGCCGGGTTCGGGATGCTTTTGATGCCAGATTGTTTGGTAATTGATGACAGCGAGCTTAAAAAAACAAGGCTAAAAAAACAATGTGAAGTAAGTCGGTCATCACGTCTTCCTTTCTGCAGCGTCTGTACTTATTCAACACCTTCTTTGATAAAGTATGGTGATTATATATTTCTTCTGTTGGGAGCTCCATCAGTAAACATTATTATAGATGCAGCACGATAGCTGATCTGATTGATGGATCATGCATGAGTAATGGTGACACATAAGTGATGGATAGTGTTAATATCTTTGGAAAACATTTTTTCTTTGCTTCTAAAAGAGACAGCAGCAGGCAGCGGCA
The DNA here is from genome assembly GCF_963514095.1 of Eutrigla gurnardus. Lineage (NCBI taxonomy): Eukaryota > Metazoa > Chordata > Actinopteri > Perciformes > Triglidae > Eutrigla > Eutrigla gurnardus. The sequence continues at coordinate 1,663,062 of NC_139931.1, forward strand.
CTCCTACACTTATGTTTCCATCCGCCATTCATCATCGCATTTGTCAAAATATGTTCACTAGATGTATTTCTTTAAACTTGTTTTCACGCTCTCCTCGCTCGATGAAGTTTCCCCGTGAGCTGATTCGCAGCCGTTAGCTAATCAGATTCAAGTGATTTCCAAAGCGTTTTCCCATTCAGGCTTTCAAAATTGTCATTTCAGTGCCAGCTGTCAGGGAAGGGAGGTGGTGTGTGTGTGTGTGTGTGTGTGTGTGTGTGTGTGTGTGTGTGTATGTGTGTGTGTGTGTGCGTGTGCGTGTGTATGTGTGTGTGTGTGTGCGTGTGCGTGTGCGTGTGTGTGTGTGTGTGTGTGTGCGTGTGCGTGTGTGTGTGTGTGCACCACTGCAGTATAATAGGTCCATCAGGCGATAGAGGAACGTGGTGCATTTTTAATAGATGTTTGTTTTCTTACTGGTTCTGATGGATGCTGAACTCTTATATCTCAGTCTTATGGTCATGATCAATACTGTACTGGGTTTTTTATAGAATCTTAAATGAAAACTGTTTTTTATTTTTGTTATTTTCAAGATAATGCACCTAATCATCTGCATAGAAACAACCTTCCACGTATGGACTCAAACCCTGGAGGGTCTACAGAATCCCGTTGGTCTTTCAACCACAAGACCAGCGTTCAAAGTATCCTCGTGAAGATCCTAAACCTAACTAAGAGGTTTATTTGTCTACACTTAACTGCATGCACGTATCTAAAGCTCCAACATGGTGTGTCGCCCCGGGTGACAGATTAAAAATAAACAACAAACACATTACAGTGGAAATTAAAATGTGTGTCCAGAACATTTTTATTTCCTGACTAGTTCACCAGTGGCCGCGTGACGCTCTGTGACGTGCTCTTAGTCACCATAGCAACCAATAATAATCACCATCTTCTTTTGACTTTTCTTTGACTGTTTCCACGGCTGCGTCACATTCAGCTCTTTAAATAATTTCCTCTGACGTACCGTCACGCCTGTTATTAATTGTGTTGAGAAACGGAAGCTGTAAGCAGCTGAACTGAGAATGTCTCTCCTGAACACTCGGATGGCAGGGTTCAAGTACGCTTACGCCAAATTTAGTTTCAGAGGCTTTTCCCACTCCGACGAGCAGCTCGAAGGGAAACTATAAATCCAGAGAGTGCAACGCCACCCGTAAGGAAATTGCATTATTACATCAGGACGCAGTGAAACACAAGCATCGGATGGTGCAATTTATGAATGGAAAGTATAGGCAGCACAAAGCAACAGAATCTACTGAGACAACAAAGTGACTGCACAAAATGTTTGATATGAAAAACTGTGATTATTTGCAGAGAATCCAGGCGTCTGCAGCAACGTTATCAGGCTTCAGAGCCGAGTCGATCCCTCGTGGAAACAGAGCAGCTTTCTGCTGCTAGGAAACACCATCTAACCTCATGGAAATCACATTATGTAAATCGGGAATGGATTTTTTGAATCACGACTTGTGTTTGAAAAAAATAACCCACATCTTCTAGTCAAAATACGTTGGGTCACGCTCCTGAAATACAACTAATTCTGTGGTGGGTTCAGATCGTGAACTTGACGGATCGATGTGTTGCTTCTGCAGCTCGCCAGGCAACAGGATGCAGTGTGTAAATATGACACTTTTAAAAAGGACTATATATAATAAATATTATGAACACAGTATAGAAACCTAAAGTCGGCATTAAAGTCCCAGTGAAATGGAAGATTTGAGCAATTGTATGGTTACAAAAGGGATTTAAGTTAAATCTTTTGCATTTGATTGGACCACTAAAAGGTGGGTGAGTTTAAGAGTGTAATACTCCATGCACAATTCCCCTCCCTCCTAATGTACTTGGGTTTTTTTTTGCATATATTGTTAATACCATTGGGCGAAGTGATCTAAAAGGGTTGAAAGGGCATTTTCCACTTAAAATATGAACTAATCCCATTGTGTGGTCAAGTCAGGTTGTAATTAAGATCACATTCTTGTCAGCTATTTAACATAATATATGCCCAAAATAATTTTAATTCCAAATCATATATTTTTTTTTATTCCTGGAAAACAAAATGACGGGTTGTAACATCAGCTAGTACCAACTAATTTAACCAATAATATCATGACATCCATCCATCAATCAAAAGGTGGAGAAGGCTAATTCTTCACTTAACGTTTCACTGAAGTACGACACCATACTGAAGATAGATACTCCGTTGAGTTTCCGATAGTTTTGTGAAAGTTCCCGTGTGTCGAGACGACTTTAAACCCCGACGCATTCGAGTCGATGGCAGCTGTAATGAAAGTGAAAATATTGAAAAAAAAAGGGGCATTTTTTTGGCAGAATACTGAAACTTGTCAGTGGCGTTCTGAAATTAGATCCGGCGTTGGAAGGAGGGCAAAGATGCAAAGGTTTCATACCCAGAGTCGCTCACGGATCTGTGTGGGGGGACAGACGAGTCAGACCGCTTTCCATTCCTTTCAGACTCCTGTCTTCTGCCTCCCACGGAGCTAAATCAAGGGGTGTGTGTGTGTGTGTGTGTGGTGGGGGGGGGGGGGGGGGGGTGAAGTGCATCAGTCCTGATGCCTGTCAGCAGGTCTACACTGCAAGCCCACACCTCCACACCCAAAAACCACACTGCTGCCCACCAAACAAAACCCAGAGAGGCAGCAAACAGACCTCAAAGTAATGTTATACAACATATATTTGCACATCGAGGCTCTGTTTGCATATACAGTGTACGTATACCTCATAGACGGTGTAACACACACACACACTTACACACTGATCTCAGGAAGCACAGAGTGGGAGGACAGGCCCAGCTATCTCCCAGCATCCCCTCTTCCTGTCACCGTGCGGTGGTGTGGTGGATTCAGGCCTTGTGTTTTGGCACAAAGGCCTCCTACGTGCCCGGAGGCCCGAACTCCTACGGGCCCGGCTTTCACCCAGCTGGTTCCCCTCCCACCAGGATCCCAGTCTGAATCACTCACCCCTCCACCACACACACACACACACACACACAGTGTCACTCATTTCTAAAAACCCAGATAATGGAAAAATGCACCGGCCATTGTCATTTCCTGTGTTCCTCCTACGTTACGGAGTTTGGAGTTCTTGTCCCGGTATGCCCTCTTCTGCTTTACTTCCTCCAAAGAAACGCTCACAAACACAAACTCTCGATGTGCCTCACTCGCTGAGGTAAACACTATCAACCACCGCTTCTACTGAGAGCTAAACCGCTTCATTGTATCTTCAGTAGACCATCTTTACATCCATCATCCATCCGTCCTTTCAACGGTTCTTCTTTGCATCCATCAGCCCTTCTTTCCATCCATCTTTCCATCCATTCATCTGTCCTTCTTTCCATCCATCCATCCATCTATTTATCCGGCTATAAGAGTGTTTTTTTCCACACTTGAGGTTTGTGGCTTTTTGCCCTGAGGATTTTTTCCTCAACTAATGAGATTATTTCTTAGCCTGGTAGCGATCTCTGAACTATCACCCACCCGTCTTCTTTTTTTTCTGCTTCTGAAATAGGTTTTGTGTTTTATTTTTTCCTTCCCTCCCAGCACACTTTCAGATTTATCATAGCTGGAGAAGCCCAGGTGTTAGTGGGAAGTCTGGCCACGGCTGTTTCCCTCCGTCATCCCGGCCCAGTTGGACTCCGTTCCCAACAAACATGGCAGCAGACCGTGTGCAGCTGTACGGTTTGTTGTTTTAAACCTGGCGTTGGCCTTCAGTGGACGTGACCAACGTTGAGTTAACGGCTAACGGCAGCTTCTGTTCCTATTCTGCACACACGCATCAATCACTGGTTGGGTTTGGGCAAACGGACAAACGGGAAACATCCGTTCTGAAAACATGTCAGGATGAATAATGAAGTGTGAGCACTGCTACCGGTTCCTCTCCAAGAATTGTTGCGGTTCAACCTCAGGAGACATTCATTACAAGGAGATGACTCTGGAGGAAAAGCTGGTGATAGAAGATTAGTGTTGTTAAGGATGGTTGTGTGTTCGTGTCGGGGTTCTTTCCCATCGTCACTGGAAACAAGGAAACACTGACCTCACATCAGTAATACGCTGGTGGTTTTCTACAGGTGGTGTTCTAGAGCATCCGTCCATCCATCCATCCATCCGTCCATCCGTCCATCCGTCCGTCCGTCCGTCCATCCATCCATCCATCCGTCTGTCCGTCCGTCCATCCATCCATCCATCCATCCATCCATCCATCCATCCATCCGTCCATCCGTCCGTCCGTTCATCCGTCCGTCCGTCCGTCCGTCCGTCCATCCTTCTTTCCATCCAGCGACCATACACAACGATCAGATATCATGTTATTTATCAGCATATTTACACTAAACAACAACAACACGTGTCACTCGCTGCCCGATCCCTACTTCCTGTCTGATGTGCACATGTGCAGACTCGTACTACACACCTGTGGTTCTCCCACAAGCGTTGACATTAGCCGGAGGAGAGCGAGTTAAAGTTGCAGCCGGTTGGCAACACATTCCTGTTTGTTGCCATGTTAAAATCCGTATTTAAATGCATTGCTTTATTGTTGTTGTTTTTTTAAATCTAGGCTATACATTACCATAAAAACCCTGAGTAGACCATGAAATGAGGAATAGTTATGTCGTTATTCATTATGCACAACATTAATTATGAGTTATTCTCAGAGGGATGCATGTTTGTTGCTCAACAAAAACCTTATTTATTTAGTCATTTGATTAAAGGCCTAAATATGAGCAAAATAGTTTTTAAGGGGCTATCGCCGTCATTTATTTGATGTAATTTTTGCACATTTTTGTAGCTGTTTTCGTTTCAATAAAATATAAATCCTTGAAGTCAGGTTGAGAACGATTCCTCAAGTATTATATAAGTGAATAATGACTGTAACAGCTTTGAATGTAATCAAATATGTCTAGCTGAAGCTTTGAAACCCCAAAAAAAGATTCTGCCCTAAATAATGTTAATATATTTCTGCACTTTCCAGAACATGTTTAGAAAATGCTACACAGGAAGTTTTATTTTACTATTTACAACATAACCCCCCACAAAAGGGTTAATGGTATACACAACACAAGTGCAGTAGGTAAAAACAGCTTAGTAAAAGGTATTATTTATAAAAGAGTCAGGTTTGAGCAGAGATAATCAAAGCAGTCGGATGTACAGGATGCCCTTACAGCTCTGCAGAAATACAAATAAATATGCTAATTAATACAGTGGAACATTCTCTGCAATTGATTTGCATTAATTGGCTGAAAAGAAGAAGAAGAAGCTGTTGTTATATTTGAGATATGAACCCATAAAAACCCCTCCGTCTGCATGTTTACCTGCACACGCGTGTCACGGCGAGGTCCGGACGCCATCGATGCAAACGGACGGCGTGATTGATGACGACCCGGAGCCGCGCTGCTTCATCTTCGCCGTGATCCACTTACAGCGAGATGCACATTAGCATGTCTTCTTTTTAACGAGGGGAACAACAATGAGGCGATGCTTCTCAGGGGAAGCGCCCGTCTTTAATTCTTGTTTTTTTTTTTTTTCACGTCTTCACGCTTGATTGGGCTCCGCGGCGTCCTAGTAGCCCATTCCAGTCACCATCAACTAAGTGCCGTACTCCGGGGCCCCCAGACCTGACTTAATCAGACCGCATATACATAAATAGCAGGCCAGCCATATGGCCAAGGCTACTTCCTCATTACGTCGGATCTTTAAAACCAGTGGGCTTAAAATAAACAGCCAGCTGCGTGGCGAGGGCTCGGCCCACCATACGTATACGTGGTTAGCAGCCTCCGGCGATGCGGCGGCGTGTATGCGTTGGCCTCGAGGTCAACACGGAGCTGGAAACACATGTAATACAGTCACATGACCGCATGTTTGTCAAGCAGGTCGGTGGAGGGGGGGGGAGCGGCGCTGTGGGAGTAAAATCTATAAATGTTTTCAGTATATTGTGTCAGAAGAGGTGTAATTGTAGCCCATTAAAGCAGCTGATGAAAGTGAGGTCAGCAGGCTGGGGGGGCGGGGCTTAAGGGTCACGGCTGCTGGTTCACAGTTAATGAGAGTGAGTCGTTTCCGGATGGTTTGGGGGTCTGGCCCGGGGGTCCAGCCTGGGGGTCCGGCCCGGGGCTCGGAGGGGAAGCGTCCGGCCTCGTAGCCACTTAGCGCTGCGATCGAGAGGTCGCATCACTTTGTTAAATAAAGACTTCTGTTTGTCCTCGGAGGTAGAAAAAAAAACAAAAACCGACACGCTCGTCCTCCAGATTTACAGCCGTCCCCGTCGCCGCGGTGACTTGTCCCCGCAGAATTGTTTTGCCCCCCCGTTGTTCATCATTTTTCTATCTAACGTCGAGTCATAATTCTGGATGGCCAGGTAACTTGTCATTCAGCCGTTTTCCCGGGGAAATGAAGGCGTTGTTTAAGGTGGGGGGGTTGTACCTCTGTGACCCCCCCACATCCGTAAACCCCAGCTGGGAGGAGCGATCAGTGACGGAGCATCAAGGAGACTCTACCGCGGGAAGCCATTACTACTACCGGTGTTTTTCTTAATGCATAAAGTGGCTGTTACGTTGCTGCCCCCCCCCTTTGATTCCGAGGTGTTTATTGGTTCATTAGGATCCACGCTGCCTTCACTGCACCGCTGTAACACGGTGGGAATAGAAACAGAGAACTGTGTCATGTCGCCCGTTAAGAGAGAGGATTTTCGGTGTATTATCACACACCTTCCTGGAATCTGCAGGTTGGGCATCATGCGAGCGGCGTTTGTGTGTCTGCAGCTCGGCGGCTGCGAGGGGGGAGGGAGGAGGGGAGGGGGGGAGACAGAGATTGGGTGAGAGCTTGCACAGAGACTCTCCAGGGTTTAGAGAGAATGCTCATTAAGGCCTCCTATAGCACAGCCAGCTCATTCCTCACGGTCCCAGCGGCCGGCTCCTCCACGCTCCGCTTCCTCGCCGCATCCTCTCCTCCTCTCTTTATCTGCTGTCCTCCCCGTTCCCGTCTCCCCCCCTCTCTCTTTCTTCCTGTCTCACCCCCCCCCCTCCCTCTCCCCCCGGCTCGCTATTCCACCTGCCGTTCGCCGAAGCTCAAACGGCGAAGACGACCTACCTGCCGTCTGCGTCAGTATTTCTGATTAAATGCAGATTTTCTACACATCAGTTAGACATATAAATCCATATGTGCACCCGTTAATGTCTCTGGTGTGGTTGTTTGGAGGTGCAGCACAGGTGGAGGCCTCCATGCTGAGCCCGGCTCTGACTCTCCTGAAGCCCCACCGCACTTTAACACACAGTTTTATATTTAACTCCCCGTTCGTCTGAATCCTCATCCTCACAATTAGCGTTGGAACGCTCCCCGTTTCTGCCTCGTTTCCCGGTTTGAAGCTAATGAGGTTACTGTATTATTGCAGGAATATCTCACGCGGCGGCGTTTAATACGGGTACGTGGTGCTATTTCATCTTTTTTTAATTCTATACACAAACCCCCCCGGAGAGAGCGGAGCCAACAGAGAGTTTATCCTGATGCCTGACTTCCATACGACAGAGATTTGTTTGTCCAAAACAAATGATTAAAAACACATAAAACAGCCAAACAGGCACTGAATGAAATATGACTTTGTTCGGGAACGTAGAACGTGTCTTTTCTGCGACGCAGGAGTCATTTTAATCTCCAGAAATGAGAACGTGGTTAAGTATTAACTGCTCTGTGACAAGTTGAGAATAATAAATTGCACTGGTTGCCTTTTTAATAAGGGACTTGTCAACGCAGTGCAACTTGTGTTGTTGTTGAGGCTCGACAGTCAGTGTTGCCTGGTTGCCATTGGCAACCATGTTTAGGAATTGACCATTTTTTTGGCCTTTTTAACTTGTGATCTCTGCTGCAAACAAACAAATATGATATTACTATTATGGATATTTGAAAATCTGCACAGTTGAACACAATTTTTAGGATTTTCAACACTCTTAGCTTTATTTGAGGGCGGGACTAACTAGCAGCCGGGCGGATAATATGCTAATGAGCTACTTTATGACATCACTGTGTTATGGAAGAAAAGGCCAGATTTGAACCTGGACTTTAGGATTTGACTCTGGGAGGAGTTAGCGTCGAACCCTTTTGAGTTCTTCGTACTTCTTCAGGTGGTATTATTATTAGTTGTATTAGTATTAGTTTTATTATTACTATTAATATTATTATTAATAAGTCTCGTTCGGAGAATGAACTCATTGTTAGTTTTGGTATTTATTTATGAAAACACACCTTGAATGTCAATCGCTGTAAAGTCAGGATTGAATGTGGAAACACATTCAATCCTGTGTGTGTGTGTGTGTGTGTGTGTGTACAGATGAGTGTTAGTGACGTTATCTGTCACGCAGACAGGCGACCCCGCTGTCGGCCTGATTACCGCTCGCCGGCCGAGCGCTTGACCCCGCGAGCGATCGGGGCTCCGGCGGCGGCGGCAGCATTATCCACCTCCACCCCCGCCTGTGTGTAATGGTTGTGCCGTGTGATCGATGGCCGGCGTACCTGTGGAGCCCGGCAGCTACAAAGCCACACACACACACACACTCGGATGTATACAACCAGCTCCTTGGGAAACTCCTCCGAGTCCCCCCCCCTCCATTCTCCGGCCTCCACTAGCCGACCGGTGTATTCATCATGGTGTTGGAATCGCTCACCTGTGTGACAGCGGCGTTTTACTTATTTACTCTCACATAACTGTGTGTGTGAATCGCTAGATACACATCGGCTGGTTTACTAAATAAATCAGACACACTTTGTGGTGAAATATTTGCAGTAAACGGATAAAAACGATGCCGAAGTAACGACATAATAAGACTGGTTCGTAAAAAGTCTGAAGTCGTGGTTTGTTAAGTCTGTCTGCAAGCCGACACGCAGATGACGTTAAAACGCTGGTTTTGTGAATGGAGGCTGGCTAGCTGAAATCCCTTTGTAGGGACCTAAAGGGTCCCAGACATTCAGGAGTACGGAGAGGGGAGGTCCAACTACGCTGCACCCTCAATGGCCAAATCTTCCCTTCTTCGCCGTCGTGATTGGAAATAAGAGGAGAGGCTTTGACGTCGGTACGGATTCACATCTTCACTGCTAAGCCGCTCAAATGTCAAAATATTTACTTCTTTATGCCTTCCTGTTTGCTTTAGAAAGAAATAATTCCACACTAAAAGCAATAATCATACATTTTTTTGCACCCTTGATGCTGAACTGCCCGAACGCTTAACTGTGAAAATGCATTTTATTCACGCCGCAGTTACTGAATGCATCTTATTTATTTCTTTATTTTCCTTTTTGCTTTCATAAAAAAATATTGACCGAGGCCTTCACACCATTCTAAAAAGCATTCCTGCCTTAACGAGCATCCTGGCTGACTGAGAGGGACACGCCATGGCGGACTCTGAATGCAGCAGAGGAATAGTTTAAATGTTAAAATGTTTGTTTCTTTTGGTTTGAGGCTCCGGATGTTTAGCTTTTACATTCATGTTAATATGAAAGGGATTCTCAGGACGGCGTTGTAGCTGGATCACACACAGGAATCCTAGACAGCTGTTCATACGCTACTAAATATATATATATATATATATATACACATACACATATAATCATATAGGTTTCATTCCATATTCTCATGATATCATTCCATATCTTCAAGATTTTCATTCCATATATTCAGGTTTTATTCCATATATTCAGGTTTTATTCCATATATTCAAGATGTCATTCCATATATTCAGATTTTATTCCATATATTCAAGATATCATTCCATATATTCAGGTTTTATTCCATATATTCAAGATATCATTCCATATATTCAAGATTTCATTCCATATATTCAGATTTTATTCCATATATTCAATATATCATTCCACCTGTATAAGATTATATATAGTGTATATATATAGTGTATATATATAGTGTATATAGTGTAGTGTATGTCTTCCCTCAGCGGCCTGTTCCTGTCCATCTCCTCCATAAACAACTAAAATCCCTCGTGCTCTTGATCTTTTCCAAACGCTCCGTTTGTCCTTTCCAAGGTTACTCGTGTCCATCGCTGCCTCCCGCCACAGCGGAGATCTGTCAACAAACTTCTGACGACTTTCTCACTTTGGCAAAAAAAAATAAAAAAAGCTAAAGAGGAGCTGCGGCGTGTCCCGGGAGGTAATCAAGCTCCTTCTCCTTAAAGCGCCAAAGCGCTATCTTTAAACAGAATAGATAAAGGGGAGGGAAGCGGGTCATCAGGAGAGCTCCGGTACTCGGCGGGGGAAGAAAGGTTCAGCGTATTGATGTTGCTGCTGCTTCACAGAGAGAGGAGGCGGTCAGACCGCGGGTTTGATACCTGCACAGGTAGCCCCACGGGGGAGCTGGGTCAGCGCCCAGAGAAATTGACTTGCTGGGGAATCTTTTTTTCTTCTTTCTGCTCCGAACTTTTGTCTAAAAAAAAAGGTGAATAAATGGCTTCTTCTTCACTGGAGGCTAATGATCCACCGTGTCTCTCAGAGGAGCTTTGATGATGGAGGATTGTGGCTGCCAGATAAAAGCCCCCCCCATTTCCTCCCCGGGATGCTCTCATGCTACTTACGTATGTAGATTGCTATGGTAACCCATTGTTACTTCACTCTTTGACACCGAAGTTCAAGCCGAGGCTGCGGTGGAACCCGGCTCCCGACTCCATCATCCCCTTTCAGAGCGAGCACTTCTGTTCAAATCTGATGATGCATTCAATGACATCGGAGCTCTGTGTGTGTTTTTAAGGTTCCTTTTGTTAGTCGTCCTATTCAGGTGAGGCTTCAGGTAAAGCATCTCTTTTTTGCACTCCTCCTATCAGACATCCAGTGACACGACGATATAAAACATGAAAGGTCACGATGTCGAGTGCTACGCGTTTACGAATCTTTGCATTCACTGCAGCGTTAGCTTTTATCCTCTCTGCTCGACTTTGTCTCCAATGACAAAAAAAACGCTGCTTTAAAACTTTTTGTTGTTGCAAATCCAGCTTTTACTAAATAGCTGCACTATTTAATAAATTGCCGTTCTGTGCTGTTAGAAGACAGAAAGAACTCTTCTTCTTCATAAAAGCCCAATTTGATTTGACTTGATGTGATTTGAGCCCTGCCACTTTCAGTTTGAAGAAGCTAACCGAGAGTTATTTGCCAGGAGAGACAAGCGGGGCCGCTTTAAACTGTTATATTTATTTATTTATTTATGCTTCATTCAAATGTAGCCCACGCCGACAAAGAGCCGGGTGTTTGATGAGGTGTGTGTGAGATGTAAAATGTCCGATGCAGGAAGGTGCTCCGGCATCTGAATGTTTATGTGAATGAGTGCTGCTCCGTTGCTTTGGCGGGTGAGGGAGGGTGAGAGAGGGTGAGGGGGGGAGTACAGTAGCATCCCCTCGGGGGGGCTCCGTGCATCAGATATGAGCTGCAGCTTCTCTGGGATCTGAGATGAAAACACTCATGCATCTGTTTTCTCTTCAAATCCCCCCAAAAAAAAAAAAAAAAAAAAATCTGTTTACAAGACGATCGATTTGTTTTTCTTTTTTCCGTCTTCTTTCATGTCGTCACTTTTATGTGAACCTCTTACCTGTTGGACTTCAGACACGGGGCGTTACTGCGTCGCCTGCAACGTTCCCTGCAAATAAACTGCAGCTCTGTTTCATAACACACACCCCGCCCCCGCCCATACATGGACTTCCTCCTCCTACGTAAACAATCCAACAAAAAGATGTTTCCCTTGAAATGTAATTCACAAAGGAGGTTTCTTTTGTGTGGGAATGTAAATGTCTGAACCACCAGCAGGTCTAGTGGGGAACCGCATCCACTCCTTTCATCCGGTCTACTGGCCCCCCCCCCCCCCCCACCTCCTCTGCACCAATCAGGGGCTGCAGAAATGTACACAATCCTTCGTCGGCTTCATAGAAAATAGGAATCAAATTGAGCGGCAGATGTTTAGCAGATGTTCTCACGTCATCGCGGCTCGATGCTAATGCGTTAGCATCGCGGCTACCAGCCTCTGGATTGGCCGAGCTAAGCTTCAACCTTTTAAACGCTTTGTGCTAGAGTGTGTGTGTGTGTGTGTGTGTGTGTGTGTGTGTGTGTGTGTGTGTGTGTGTGTGTGTGTGTGTGTGTGTGTGTATGTGTGTATGTGTGTGTGTGTGTGTGTGTGTGTGTGTGTGTGTGTGTGTGAGAGAGTGTGTGTGTGTGTGTGTGTGTGAGAGTGTGTGTGTGTGTGTGTGTGTGTATGTGTGTGTGTGTGTGTGAGCCCCTGAATCAAGCCTGCCTCGCCTGTCTCTCGCCCCCTCCAGAGGGTCGTTCAGCCTCTCTCCCTCCCCGGCTTCCTAATCCCGTCTGTCCGGGGGAGATAGAGGGGAGCGGGGCACCCGGGGGCGCCGCAAACACAATCACGGGCCTTTCACACACACTTAACGGGGCTTTGCGCTTGTTCAACAAGGCAAAACTCGGCAGGAGGGATCAATTTAATGCCGGGGGCCCCGACTCGAATGGAGACAGGGTAAATAAATAAGCAATGACAGCGAGGACTGTCGCACCAAATGTGTTGTAGCGGCTGTCCACTTCCCCTCGCCGTGTCTCCTCGTCGCCGCTCCTAGACGTCCCTCCAGTGTGGACGAGAGAGGTAGAGAAAGAGTGACTCTCTCTCCCATCAGGGTGTGTTATTTTAATAAATCACTTCTGCCATTGCTTGGTACATTAATTCCCCGGCCCAGAGGGCTGTGTTGCCACGAGCAGCGATCTGCATGAGGCGCTAAATGATGTGGTAAAGGGGGGGGGGGAGGGAGATCCCCCGGTGAGAGGCTCCGAATCCCCCCCCTCCAGTCTCAGCCTCGCCGGTTCGATTCCCTCACCCTGCTCTCGGCAGACATCATAATCCCCCCGCGCCGCACAGACCAATGAGACGCACGCATCGCCGGGAGGGGAAGTCACCTGACGACGCGCGGCTTCATTACGCTTCCTCACTCTGGGGGGGCTTCATCATAGGAGGCGTGAGCACGGCGTCATGCGTGCTCTCTGAGGTGTTTTCTCTTGGGGGGGGGGCGGGGGGGCGATATGTCTCCCGGCAGTTTAACCTCTTTTGCTTCCGTCATGTTGAAACATGGCTGCGTGATTGAATCCAGAGGATGTGGCGAAGAGTAGTGTTGATGCCCCCCCCCCCCTCCACGCCATCACGGGACTCCCCTTCTTCTCGATACATCGCAACTCCGTAGACAGAAGGGGGGGGGGGGGGGGGGGGGGGGGGTTGCCATTGGTATGCACAGGCGACGCCGGCGGGATCCACCACCCAGAATGCCGCTGGGAGATTCTAGCGATACCGTAAACACAGTCGTTGGAGAGTCATCTCTCATGCTTTCTGGCCCGTGGTACCTCTTTCTTTTTCCTCCTGGGGGGGGTTCAGGAACCGGAGATCGCCGGAGCGTGCAGGACATAAAACTACAAAACCCTGAAATCTGTCGGACTTCAGGAACGATGCATCACGATGAGAAGACGGAGAGAAAACCATGCAGAGTATCAGACAACAGCAAGAACCAGAGAAACCCCCCCCCCCCCCCAATTTATTTGCTTTTTGCTCAAACATTAAGCCGGTTTATCAATAAATTATTCATTGTCTGTTTCTATCAAATATCTCCTCGGTGGATAGAGCGAGCGGCGCTGATAACATCAGTAATGAAAAGCTGGAGTTCGTCGGGGAAAAAAAGGGTTTATGTCGTAATGGTGGGGGGGTGGGGGGGGGGGGGGGGGGATGACCGCGAGGAGAATGAGTATAATGACTCGCTGTTGCTATGGCGATGCGATGACACAGTGATTTATAACAACAAAGCTACCTATCGTATGACGTATGAGTAAATAATGCAAGTAAATACATAAGTTTAATAAACATTTCATGGGTCAATCAAAGCTTGTTTTTTATTCTTTCTTTACAACCAACATATTTGCGTACTCGTGCACGCTCTGACCCGCTAACCGCCACATCTGTGCATCTGACTCTAATATGGACACGGAGCGCTGTCTTAATTAATAAGCAGGCATCCACCAAACTAATCTGCCTGTGTTGTGAAGTCTGTCCTTTCCATTAAGTGGGACTCACATTATCTCCTAATCAAATTAGTCACTTAATTGTGGCCCTCCCTTGATGGATCCCATGAAAAAAAAAAAAAAAAAAGAGAGAGAGAAGAAGCGAGTGCCGTGTTTGCTGGGGGGGGGGGGGGATGGAACACGGCTGTTTCATTACGATATGAATTTTTTAATAACCAAAGCGTTTCGCTGTCATCTCCTTCGCTTTGAACCTCCGCAAAAGGGTGAAGTTGAATCTGACATTTTATCCCACTCTCCCCGTCGAGGGTCTGGCTGCTGTGTTGGGGGGGGGGGGAGGGGCTAAGTGCCTATAGCCCAAGGCCACTACCCAATTGCCCACCAGGGGATTGACCCCTGTCATCCACTGATCACTCGCCTGCTTTCTTAATCACTTCCCTGCTCCACACCGTCTGCTACCTGATCTCAGTCGATGCATGAGCTCCTGCAGCCCTGATGTGACTCCGTCCGTCCGTCCCACCTCGTGGAGCGGCAACCAGACGCTGCAGGGGGGGGGGGGGGGTCTGATGAACGGCGGCGTGTGTGTGTGGTCGTTTGTCGTGCTGATGGAGTTTTATCCCCTGCCCTTTCAGAGCAGCCAGACAATAAAGAGAGCCACGGCCGAGCGTGACAGGTTAACCCTACAGTAATAGAAAAGCCTTAATAGTCTCTGGCTGGAGCCGAAGTCGGAGGTGGCGGGGGCGTGTCCCCGGCCGGATCGCCACCTCGGTGGTGGCTTGGAGAGTGTAGACATGGGAGCAAGGACAAAGAGGGCAGCTTGATGGCTTAATGGCTGGTTTGATGGCTTCATGGGGTGAAGTTGGTGAGAGAAACCAGACGTGTGGACGGGGGTCGGGATACGACATCCTCTCAGATTTTAAATATCAGAACATGCTAAAAGTGAATTTCCAGACCATTCGAGCTGTTCTGTGATTCACCTCTAATGGTTATTGTATGTACATGACTGATGTCGAGGTGTGTGGTCGTGAATATGATGATGATGTTGATGATGATGGTTTTGCCCTGCTGAACCGCAGCCTCTATAAACATGACGTCAACCAAAGCGAATCACTTCCCGACTTTATAGGAATCCTTGAGCCTCAGCAAGGCGCGCTCCTTCTCCTTCACACGGAGAGATTTACGGTTATATGATCCACACGGACGCCATCAAACCGGAGAGAGACCGGGGGAAGTCGGCGTGACGTCGATCCTCCACCAAAAGACTTGTGATGTTTGTTTCTGTAGCACCTTTTCTCCTGCTCGCAGTTTGTCATGTCTCTGGATTGGGCTTTAATTAGCCGGGCGGATTGAAGCGGCGGCGGCGGGCAGCAGGGCGGCGAGCCCTCTTGTCCACGGCGTCTCCTCGGAGGACCTCTCCGCTCTGTGTGGTTAAGATAATAGAGGCTCGCTCAGAAGATGTTAATTGAGGGGAGATAAAGTGCAGTGGTGGCTGGAGGGATGCACTGTGCGGGGGTGGAGGGGGGAGGAGGGGGAGGGCTACCTGATTAGAGGCTGAGGTGTTTGACTCGCAGCTGTTTCTGTGATATATGTTAGATTTTCAAACAAGGGCAGG
The DNA here is from genome assembly GCF_963514095.1 of Eutrigla gurnardus. NCBI lineage: Eukaryota > Metazoa > Chordata > Actinopteri > Perciformes > Triglidae > Eutrigla > Eutrigla gurnardus. The sequence continues at coordinate 1,678,743 of NC_139931.1, forward strand.
GAAGGAAAGAAATAAAAGACTAGTCATCAAAGTCCCTCCTGAGTCGTTGGTGTTGTTCGATGCTGGACCCGGACCTGGACCAGTACCCGTACCAGACCGGATCAGACCGGCAGGATTACCTGTCAGCTTGTGCACGGTAGAGTTTGGTGGTGATCTCTGTTATCGTGGAAGTGAGTCTGACCAACAACAGCCGAAGTGACAGAAGCTGCATTAATAGTGGCATATGTCTGGAGAGGAAACCGATCCTCCTCCACCAGCACCGGGGGGGGGGGACGGTGATGGGGGGGGAGAGGGCAGGACGAAGCAGAAAACAGTGCCAGCAGCCTCTATAATTGCCTCGATGCCACTGGGATTGCTTTCATTCAATCGGAGCTCGTTCTCTCTGTACATTGGAGGTGGAAGTGGAGGGGGGGGGGGGTGATGTGGGCGGTGGGGAGATCCGACTCTGCCCTCCCCTCTTTTCCGGTAACGTACAGCAGCAATGAGGGCAACCCCCCCCCCCAGCAGCTTTAAATCTGTGGCATCAGTGTGAGCAGCAGAGAGAGAGAGTGAGCGAGAGACAGAGAGAGACAGAGAGAGAGAGAGGTAGCGATAAGGAGGTAGGTGGACCGCAGATCAGACCTGTCAGATGTGATTGCACACCCAAGTGCAACCCCGCATCTGTGTGTGTGTGTGTGTGTGTGTGTGTGTGTGTGTGTGTGTTTATATTTCCCAAAGACAACCTCCACCCGTCCCTCATAATAACACACACAAACCAACCGTCACTACCCAAACACACACACACACACACACACACACACTCCTCGAGGAATCCTCTATTTCTTTATTTGGGCTCCCGCTGCGTGCATTGGATGCTCTGCTCCCTCCTCTTCCTCCTCCTCCTCCTCCATCCTCTTCTTCTTCTTCTCCACCTCCTCCTTGTCCTCCTCCTCCTCCTCTCCCCCCCTCGTTGCCGCTCTCACAGCCTAGTTTTCTTTTTTTCCCCTCTTCAATCTTGTGCGTGCAGGTTGTATCTGACGGAGGGACCGGCGCCGCGCTCTCCCATCCTCCGCCGCCGCTCCTTCAACAACACCGTGAGTACATTCTCATGCTAATTCTCCTCAACGCTGCTTTGCCTCTTTTATTCTCTCGCTCTCTTTTCTTTCATTCTTTGCCTCCTTTTTTATGGTTTTTCATCCGCCGCGCCAAACGTAGCGGCAGCGGCAGCGGCAGCAGCAGCAGCAGCAGCGCGGGAAGAAAGAAGAAGTGGAGGATGGGGGGGAAAGGGACGAGAGAGGATGTACATGAATAGGGAGAGAGAGAGGGGGAGAATAGACAAGAGGGGGTAACGAGAGGCTGATGCTCTCGGAGGTGTTTCTCTCTCCGAGGACGGAGGAATTGCCGACAGGGCTGATGGAAGGGGGCGGGTCTTGTGTTCCTGTGAGTAGATAGTTGTAGTGAGAATGATAGGGGATGTTGTTGACAAGCGTATAGTGGCTCATCAGAGGAGCCGGGGCAGCTGGGAAACGAGGTTTTACCCCTCTGTGTTGAGAAACTTCTGATTCATCCGTCACTTTGCTTCTCTGTCACCCCGACGTCTCCGCTGCCTCCGTCACTGACATCGCTGTGTGCTGTTGGGACTTTAATGTCATATATATATATATATATATATATATATATATATATATATATATGATGACAACTAGTGGCCGCTGCAGAAATGGGGCTTTTTTATTCCATTCAATGTTTCTGCACCCACGTGTGTTTAGGTGTGTGTGTGTGTGTGTGTGTGTGTGTGTGTGTGTGTGTGTGTGTGTGTGTGTGTGTGTGTGTGTGTGTGTGTGTGTGTGTGTGTGTGATTAATGACTTTAAGTTTGTGTGTATTTGCCGGCGGGGAAACATGTGTGACTTCAGAAATGTGTCTCATCAGAATTATGCATTCACAGTAAGCAGTACACCATGCATGAATATATATAGTGTGTGTGTGTGTGTGTGTGTGTGTGTGTGTGTGTGTGTGTGTGTGTGTGTGTGTGTGTGTGTGTGTGTGTGTGTACGTGTAGGTCAATACGTCAGTGTCCATTCCCACACGCTGCCCTTTGATCACAGGGCCACATTTAATCTGCCCACGGCATGTGTCTGAGCCATATGAAGAGTGTGTGTGTGTGTGTGTGTGTGTGTGTGTGTGTGTGTGTGTGTGTGTGTGTGTGTGTGTGTGTGTGTGTGTGTGTGTGTGTGTGTGTGTGTGTGTGTGTGGGCTGAGATGGATAGACCCCCGTGCCCTCACCGCAACGCCATGGCTAATGGGCAAGCGGGTCAGCGTGGATGGACATGCATATGTCTCTCTCTCTCTCTCTCTCTCTGTGTCTCTCTCTCAACAAGGAATCTTTTCTTGGAGAAAAAAGAAAAAAAAGCATATTGGGCCAACAAAACGCTCGCAACACACTTTGGCAGATTCATTTGGCAGAGTAAAAGGGATTGATCTGAGCGTGGCAATTAGGCAAATTTCAGAACGAAGCATCTGGCGAGGCGAGAACGCTTCGCCTGGCAGAGGATTACCATTTTAGTTCCATTTTGAGGCGGCGCAGCCCCCCAGAATGTGTTATTTCACAGCGCCGGACGGGAAAAAAGCAACGGCACATGAGGGATCTTGGTTTTTTACGTCGTGTATGTTGATTTTTTTCTTTTTTTATAAACCCGCAGTGAGAGTCGTGCTCTGATTAATGATGATGAGGTTTAATGTGTGTTCGTAGCGGCGGCGGCGGCGGCGGCGGCAGGCCTTCCCCTTTTTTTTCCCGCGGTCTTCCTAAAAAAAAAAAAAAAAAAAAAAAAGAATGGCGGAGAGGAAAACGGCTGCCGACGAGCTTGCTTTTCTAAAGTAGGCTGATATAAATGAGAACCATTCCCCCAATTAGGGAAGATTAGGTTACCCTCCACCAATCTGAATCCCTTAAATCCCTTCTGTTTTTACAGCTCTGTCTGCCGAATGGAATGCAGCCCCGAGACCTGGGCGGAATAGCAATAACAAAGGGAAGGTAGAAACTTTTCTTTCAGCGCGTGGAGCCGAGGCGGTAAAAATACCCACCGGGGGAAGAGGGAGCTAAAGCACATGATAATTGACACAACGCTGTGTTGCACTCGGCTGTAATTAACTGTGTAACGGAGGAGGAAAAAAAAGGAAGCGAGCCCCGGACGATCTCAGTGCATTCAACGCACTTAAAAGTGCAACATTTAGCGTGTCTTGGTGGAGGATGCCTTTCAGCTGCTACAGGCCCAGACATTATACTTCCTTTTTTAATCCTTTTACCACCGCGGATGGAAAAAAAAAAAATCAAAAAGGAGCAATTGTTTCTAGGGCGAGAGCGTGAAAAAAGCCAGCTTATCATCTATTTTTAGTGTTTCTTCCTCCTCGGCGTTGCCTGGGCCACGATTCATGCTCACGTCTGCTGCTTCGCTGCCATAAACTATGTTGTGCTTCGGGCTGGTGACAACTCTCACCCACACATTAGTGATGTATGAGGACCACAGGACCCCCCCCTCGCTGGACCACTACAGTGAGACTTCCCCCCTCCCTACGTGTGATAGCACCCATATGTGTGGAGAGCACCTGTGTAAGCGCCGACCCCTTTATTCTCATGACTTATCACAGCCTCGTGTACAGGAAGTGTATATTCAGGAGGGGGGGGGGGGGGGGGTCATAGAGATAAAAATCACATTTCACCAGAGAGTGCTTGTGTGACAGTGATATATGCTGTGAGCTTCCTGCCACCTCATTGAGATGGGACTGAGTTCTGGGTGGCGGAATCAATTTGTGAGCGAGCGTTCGGTGTCGTGATATCATCTTTGTTTTCTTTTTGTTTTTTAGAGGTCAGCAAAAAAAAACGGCAAGGGCGAAACAATCTGACCGCTTTCTCTGGGGCTGCTGGTAAAGGATCTGGCTCCCAGAGAGGATTGTGGGTAAACAACAAAGTCAGTGTTGTTTGTTTTGTTAAGGTTTTAGATACTATGGATTCTCTATTAAGAAGGAACGTTCATCCATTACAGTGACGCGTCCTGATAGAGTGTCCAGAGCCGAGGCGAGCTCCGTCCGTGCATTAATCGCTGTAATTACTCAGCCAGGCCGACAGTGATTCTTCTCAGTGTATATATATATATATACATATATTTATACATATATATATATATACATACACATATAAAGGAAGTCCTCGTATCCGTCTCATGAGGTCCATCCTTGTGTGTTAAACCATAAAACCATCATCTGAACCATCAATCTCTCTGATTTCTTTCACATGTTGAGAGTGAAAACCGTCTAATTGAGGTCAGAGTTCAGCAGTTTGTTGATCTGGAAGTTTTCAGAGCGGTGTGAAGGGTTTTTGTGAGTGTACGATGGAGTAAATGTGTAGTACAGTATTCGTTCTGCACTTAGTAATACTGCAAATATGTATAAATATTGTAAAAGTTACCTCTATCAGGGATATTTATTAAATGAATACATTATTGTGTGTGTGTGTGTGTGTGTGTGTGTGTGTGTGTGTGTGTGTGTGTGTGTGAGTGTGTGTGTGAGTGTGAGTGTGAGTGTGAGTGTGTGTGTGTGTGTGTGTGTGTGTGTGTGTGTGTGTGTGTGTGTGTGTGTGTGAGTGTGAGTGTGAGTGTGTGTGTGTGTGTGTGTGTGTACAGTACCGGCCGCTCTCTGACTGACTTGTGATCTCTGGGAAGAAAAAAAAAAAATCACCACAGCAACGACTGCTTAGCAACAAAGATGTTGGCAACGTTTTTTATTTATTTCTTTTAAACAACAAAGCAAAGTAAGAAAACAACAACAATAAAGAAGGGAGATCTCGGGATCATCACTTGATTTAGTGCGTGGGGATGTTTCTGTTTTATGGCGAGGTCGGCGGCGGCGGCGGCGTCGGGCTCTACAGATGTTCTAGAGATGCTCGTAAAGAGAGGCGAGCGGTCAAATCAAGGCTGTCGAGTCAGGGAAGTGAAAGCGGGGGGAGGGGGCGGGGCTTGGTATTGTCTGCACAAGGTTCCTCTTTGTGCTGCGGCGAATACCGACGTGAACCAGCCAATCACAAGCTGCATTGTTGTCCATAATAAGAGAAGAGAGTTTAATAGGTGAATGCCTATTATATATATTCTCCCACACACTTCCACTTCCTCTCACGCCGCCTGCAGCCGGCCAATCACAGCAAAGCCTCGCTTTTGTAATTTAAGAGTGTCTCGGAACAAGACGAGGTGCCGTATTTTTGTTTTTTTGGGGTTTTCTCCCTCGTTAATCACCGAGCAGGAACCGCGTCTCCGTGCCGGCGTGTGGCGGGATGAAACCGCGGCGGCTGGAACGGCGAATATTTGAACATCTCAGCGCTGATGTGTGCAAAGCAGAGTGTGTGTCTGCAGGGGAGGCTTTGAAATTTCATCCACTCCATCCCTTTTAACTCGGCGCTGTGTGTGTGTGCACCACCAGCACCACCAGCCCTCCAACCATTCACACACACATGCTCCTCCACCTGCTTTGTGTCAGATACTTTAATGTGAAATTGCTTTTCTTTCAAATTTCCCCGTGGAAACGCAGGTCGCCGCAAAACGTTCCATCTCATAATGGCGTGTTATTGTTGTTCGTCCTCGGCTCCTTTAGTGCAGGATTCTTCCTCGACACCGAGCCGAGGTCACACTCCTCCTCCTCCTCCTCCTCCTCCTCTCTTTGCCATCTTGGATTCTACGCCGAGCCTCTTCCTCCTCTGCACCATGGTAACCCCCCACCTCGCTTTCCTCCATTACCCGCCGCCGCTTTTAAGATTTAATTTGTCGGGGTGGGCCCTGGCGGCCCTCGCTACGAGGCCCCGGGCCTCTCAGAGACACTTTGTAAAAAAAGCCCCCCCCCCTGGATGAAGCCTCCCGGGATGATCCTATCAGTCAGACACACTGTCAGCAGACACACTCGGTTAGTCAGCAGCGAGTCAGAGATGTTGGCCTCGGCCCCGCACGGCAACCGTCGGCTGCTCCGCCGGGGCCGCCGCTCTGGACGTCCACCCCCCCCCCACCACTCCCACCCCCCGCCTGCCAATCAAAAGCTCCAGCACGGATGCTGACCTTTGTTCCCCCCCGTTGAAGTGAATGCTCTTCAACAGGTGATCTCTCGCCTCGGCAACCAGACACATTATTTCACATATATATATATTTTAAGATTCTTATTCATGTCAATCCTATCCATAATAATCACCCGTCCCAAAGCGTCCTCCACTCCTGTGATTTACATTAATACCCGCTGCTAAATGTCATGTTTCTTTTAGCGTTTTACGTGAGATGCCACACGACGATCAAAACAACTCCATCTCAGGCTGCTTTCATCGCCGACAATGAGGAGGGCACTAAGAGAACCCAGAAGGCCGGAGGCCTCCCGCAGCTCTAATTGGGATCCATTTTCATTTTTGTACGTTTTTTAAATGTCAAGAACGGAGCACACGCAAAGTGTTTTTTGAAAGAAGAAGAAGAAGATAAGAAGAAGGCGTCAGTGTCCGGGTCAGGAGGAGGTTGAAAGCACATTGGTTTGTTATGAAAAGAAGAAGACGTGCTGTAGCCGGGGTTTCACCGAGGAGGAGGAGGAGGGAGGAGGAGGAGGAGGAGGAGGGAGGGGATGATATACTGCTTCTGACCTCGTCCGTGGTCCGCTGAGAACATAATGTCAAAAGTTGCCAGCGCCTTTCTTCGTTTGACAGAAACAAATCCTCAGAAAGGACCCCCCCCCCCCCCCCCCCCTCCCTGCAGTGTGGAGGCTGTGCACTCTCTTCATGCCTGTGTGGGTCTCCCTTGGGTGCTACCACCCCCCCCCCCCCCCCCTGCATCCAATGCATGAATGGAAATGTTGGTTTTATGGCGCTCGGTCATATCCGAAAGTGACACAGCAGGATTTTTATTTTGTGCATCGTCTTGCAGTAAAGTGACGGCTACCATTGACATACATCATTCCACTAGTAGGAAGGGAAAAAGGGCGTATGTTGTCTGTTGCTATGGCGATGGCTCGAGTTCTGGAGATGGATGTCTGTCCGGCTAGTAGCCGTTAGAAAACGATAGTTTGTTGTTTAATTAGGAGTAAATGGTAGATCCCTCTTTGGACCCCTCTGAGGTCACCCTCTCTCTCTCTCTCTCTCTCTCTCTCTCTCTCCCACCAAAGGTCAAAGGTGTCATTTGCATTTAGTCACCAGCGATCATGTGTTTGAATAAAAGTCAGGTGAAAGCAAAGCAAAGGAACCCAGTGGTTTAAACTCCCACCTGTCCATCTTTCAATCACAAACTCACACTCAACGCCGTGCTCATGTGACCCCGAATAGCTGTGATGAAAATAAATAACAAAATACCCCGGAGGCTGTTTTTCTTTCAAATGTAATTTTGCTTTCTCCCGTAACAACGTATAATCCCCTCGTCCTGCATTCCTGCCTCCAACATCCCTTTCATCCCCCCCCCCCCCCCCCCCCCCCCCCACATCCATGTAATAAATGACACCCAGAGGACGAACCTGTGAAATACAGACTGATAATACTCGCTTCACGCCGCTCCGTCACCTGATTGGTGGATCATAACGAGCGGCTCTCTCTTCGCCGTCAATTAGGAGCAAAACCTCAGTGAACTTCTGTGTTTCCTGAAGTGATGAAGGGTGTGTGTGTGTGTGTGTGTGTGTGTGTGTGTGTGTGTGTGTGCGGGGGGTGATGGAGAGGAGCAAGGCGGGACTTCCTGTCGATGGCGGGGGAATTAAACTCACGTTGAATGATTTAATTACTTGCTTTAGACTTGAGCAATTACAGCTGAGCAGCACATATGTTAATTCTATCTGACCTCACTTCTTTTTTTTTTAAGCTGCTCTGTTAATTGTTCGCTACGATGACATTCCCAGATGACTGTCATTGCCGCCTGCGTATCGGGCAATTTAAAGTAAAAAAAATCGACGACGATGGCGAAATGGCCGCGTGACAGATTGTTCGGGTTGACGTTAAAAAAAAAAAAAGGAAGTTGAAGCTGCAGCCGTTTAGCTCCAGATGGAGGAGTTCACGGCATGCAGGGCCCTCTTTTAAACCCAGCTTGTCTGCGTCTGTTGCCAACGGTTACACACCTGCATCTCTGTGGACGATGTTTGTAATAACACCAGCACGCAGCACAGCAAGAACTCCCTTCTTTTTTTTTCATGGACGTAGAAGTCACTTCCTGTTTGTGAGATGATGCATTTTAATTTTTTTCTCTTTTGCCATTAATACCGAGGAAACATCCAAACCCGGTCCAGGGCTTTTTTTTTTTGCCTTTTGAAGCGGCGGCGGCGGGAGAAATGGGCGCCGTTCGACGCGATTCCATTTGTTAATGCGGCGGTGTCACTGCTTTCTAATGGACTCCGGAGACATTTCCTCATGTCGAGTTGAATTCGGGGGTTAAGATGAGGATGAATCTGTTATGATGCGTTCAGGGAACGTCAGTTTGTGATTTCAGTTCTGTTGTTGCAATCGTACCGACGTAAATGTGCGTTAAAGCAGACGTGGAGGTCTTACAGTTGGATGAGGTGGAGGGGAACGGCCCATGGAAAGGTGCTTTTAGATTCAGGATATATCATAAAAAAATACTTATTAATCAACCTTTCATCTTAATTCTTCCATTCCATTCCTACCGGCATCAAAACAGGAAGGAAGTGTAGAAAATCCTGCTTGATGTGATTGGCTGCCTCGGCGTGTGACGTTGCTTACTAAAGAAGGGAGGTCGACTTCCAAACCGTTTTCTTGGCTTCTAACCTCCCGCTGCACGATGTTTCATTTTGCTTTAATGCTGTTTGGAATATGATCGAGTCCCTCACGTCTCATTTCCACTGTTTTGGCACCAGGTCTCTGTTTGGTGGATTTCAGCCGTTTGCATTAGTGTGTCATTACCGTAACTTTTCAACAGACAAAATACTCTAAAAGGTATTTTGTTGTGGATCAGGTTACCTGTGATGCATCACAGATTCATGGAAGTCCACGTAGGGAGATGGTCTTGTTAGTGGAGGGGTCAACAAACAAATCAGGAGACCCCTACTTCTAACAGAACCAAGTCGTTTTGTATTTGTTTATGTGCTCATTTTCAAGCCAAACCAGGTTTTTTTTGTATTGTTTCTTTCTGTCACTGTTTAACAAGGTGTGTAAGAAAATCTGTTTCCCTGGAAACATAAGTGAGAGTACAGTTCAGTTTTTTAGGAGACAGTGATGGATGCTTTGGAAATGCAGCATTACATAATTGTCTTTCACAGTCCAACCTGAAGTTTAAATGAAAGACAGCGCAGTAATTATCATCAACACCACGCGTACGACAGATTATCACACAATCTCTTCTCCCTCCATCAAACATGACGATGGAGGCGATTTCATGCCTCTGCATTCAGGCTGTGGACTACGGTTTATGTGCCGAGTTGATCTTCCAGGATCAGGATCTCGTCTGAGCCGAGCATGTATCAGAAAGCCCTGATCCATTTCCTGATTGTGGGTCTGTTTGCCGGCCCCGGCCGGCCAGCGGGTTGCGTTTAATAAGCGATGCGACCGATTGTGAGTTTTAAAAAGAGACTCCTTGTCATCTTGTTCATGCAGAGGTTGTCAGAAAGCTGCCCGAAGCCTCCCGCAGGCTGTTTGCTCTCCAGCTGTGAAACATATTTAAATTGCATCCCTTAATTTAAATATGCAGCTGCATTATGTCGGGGGGTAAACATCATCACTTCAGGGGAAAAGGACGAAGAACGCTGCAGACATTCTTTCTAAACGGGACTTAATTGTTGGCTGATGTACGACGATATAATACTAATATATACTCTAAGTTTGTTGCTTTCTGTCAATTGAGTTTGCATTTGGCAGATTCCCAGACTTGTTCCCCTTGAGATATTAAATCATTTAGATTTTTTTGTAGCTGTGTAATGTGGGCACAGATGTTTCGTCCTCTTTGGAACTATTATGTTACTTTGAAAAGTCACATAAGTGGCGGTTGCCGGGCGTCTTTTATAGTCGACAAACGCCGCTCGTCGGCGTTCAACCTAATACGAGTCATCACCGTGTTTGTAATTGTGATTAAAGTCGCTATGAATACCTTCTAACCGGCTGTGAAACGGGACTCTGGGACTGTAACGCCGATGCCTCCGCGTGGGCAACGAAAGGAAACGAGACCATCAGCGGGCGGATCGGCCGTGTCGTTATTGTTAATGCCCATCAACGGGTCTGTTTCCCACGCGGAATTAGATTAGTCAATCAAGATAATTCAGACCCAGATCTGGTTTCCCCACCGCCCTTTCAACCTGCAGGAACACTAGCGTCAACTTCAAGCCTGCATACCAAACCTTGCCTCCATAGGAACCCTGTTTCCACAAGCTCGGTTTCTAAAGCAACGCTTCGGTTTGGTCTTGTCCCCCCCAGCCCCCTGACGTAAGCAAGACTTGGTTCTAGACCAGAGTCGGTGCCACTGTGGAACCCGTTTTGCTGGTCCGAGAGCCAGTTCTTTGGCTGTCGAATCTCGGAAGAACTAGTTTCTAGATTAGGCCACCGGCTCCGAGCCGGCCCTCATTATGCCTCACTCGGGGTACCAAAAAACAGCACACAGGAAAGTTCCTAACTCTTCTTAAATAAGGGTTTATTTCAGATTTTGTGTGTGTGTGTGTGTGTGTTTTCGGTTGAGTTTCTCAGCCGATGGCAGCAACACGTTCATTAAGCCCAGTGGTTCCAGGCTTCTGCAGGAGATTTCCAGACAGCTGTCAGTTAAGCGAGGTGAGGCTGCTCCACTGATTGTACCTCAACATTCACTTTACTCACTCTGACATTTACATACCCGTCAACACCGGGGGCCGGCGGCAGCGGGGGCAACCGGCAACCCTGAGTGACTGTCGGGACCAATTACACGGGTACGACCTTGTGTATCCGGATGTCCGTGTTTACGTTAAAGCTTCGTGTGCGTTAGTATAGGAACCCGTAACAAGCCTCGTCATACGTTGTGGTGTGTGAGCTCTGGTTTGGACTCCACCACTGCCTGAGTAAAATATCCGGCTCTTTAGCTGCTAAGTGTTTCACTCTCTCCGGCGTCCACTTACCTCGTCCGTCTCCCGTTTGGCAGCGCGGCGGGTTTATCAGGGCTTGTTTGCTGAGAAACAGTTTCTCCGCTGCAGCTGGAAAACAGAGTTGATGAAAAGCACTTAGAGGGACAGAGCGGACATCGAACCGTCTGCCGTTGTCATTTGACTAGTTCAGAGGGGAAATGATTGCGATTGTTGTGTAGTTTGTGGTGGCGGTACTTGCTTGTGGGGGTTGCAGCCAAGTAGCTGCTCTGCTGCTAAGCCGGCGCCGGACTCGCAAAGCCGAATCGATCAATTCAGACTTTCTTTCTCGCTTATTTCTGAAAGGGCCGAGAGGGCACGAGAGACCATTTATATGGAAGTAAGTAATGGTACTCCACTGTGGCCATTGAGTTGATTTCACTGAAAAGTGAAGCCAAACCTGAAGTGCCTTAAATTGTCATTCTCTCTGCTGGCCACCAGGGGGCAACTCCTCTCTGGTTGTATAGAAGTCTATGAGAAAATGGTCCTACTTCTCTCTTGATGTATTATCTCAGTAAACATGAGTTTATGGTCTCAATCTCTAGTTTCAAGTCTTCTCCAGTACTGTAGTACACTAACGTGTGACGTCACCATGACTACGTCCACTTCGTCTATACTCTTGTTTCTTTTCCGCGGCAGTTAAAGTATAACTCAAGTTTACGACTGCCACCGACTCTTTGAATGTTAGTCATTCCATTCTCGAGCAAATGTGAAGCTTTTCTGCTGCTTTTACAACATTTTATACTGAATAAATTTTGGTTTTTGACAGTCGGGTCAGACAAAACAAGTTCTTTTAAAAAATGTCACCTTGGTGTTTCAGAACATCTCCGTTATGTTTTTTTTTTTTTCATGAATCATAGACATAATAATCAAATGACCCTTATTGCAGCTTTATTTGATTCATTTCCAATATACCAGCTTCCAGGTAGTACAAGTGCCCACGCAGAACATCATTTCCACCTTAACCTCGTGCCATAACAAAGTTTTTTTCAGTTCATTGTTTGTTGGAATGGATGTCTCCTTTTATTTTTACCCCTCCGTCCCCGCCTCCTGCCGCAGTAAAGGACTCATTGGTATTCAGATATGCCGGCCCGAGGTGGCAATCTGTTAGAGAACGTGGAGGGGGGGTGTCACCTCTCAGTTAAGGCGGCGCCGCCATCCTCTAGGCCCGGTGTGCTTGGACAGCTGGCCTCGGAGTTAGCGAGTGTGACTGTGGAGGAATGAACGCTAAATAACAGAGCCTGCAGCGCTGCCCTCCCCCCGCCCGGCTGCCCGGCCGGCCGGCTGGCGTGACGCGACAGGACGGAGGCCAGAGCCGGCTACAATCCATTACTTTTACCTGAGGAAAAAAAAGGGGGGGAGGTAGAGGGAGAGAGTGAGAGATAGGGGGGAGATTGCGTTAAGGGGGCCAGAGCACCTTTCAGTGCTCGTCCTCTGCATGCTAATTCCAGCAGAGCTTTCCAAAGGGATCAGAATCTGCTGGCTGAGAAAACGTGGCCTCTCAACTCACTAAGGGGGGAAAAAATCCTCCTTCCTGCTTGATGCTTCGCTGGCAAGCGGTTTGCACACATATGCATATTTACACACAGCTGCACACGGTGTTTAAATGAAGGGCTTTAGAGTCTGCTGCCGTTACGTCAGCTGGCTCGTGAGGATCCTGCAAAGATACATTCACTTCCATTTAATGTATGCAGTTAAAATGGGATGTTATTGCGTTCTCATAACTATACGTACCTGGAGCTTTACGATGACACACAATCCCTCTTCTGTTTGTCAGGATAAGAATGAGCGGTGTGCATAATTAATTACAGAAAATGAAACAGGTTGTAATTCCCTCTCTAATACCTATTTTATGTTGCCATGGAAACATCTTATCAACATAAACGAAATGGAAACACGTTTTGAAAACGTTCACCGTCGCTACTCATGTTTACCGGATAGAGCCTGAATGCATCTCGCTGGCTCCTCCTGCTAACGTTAGCTGTTAGCTCCGTGCTTACCGGCTGCTAACGGCTAACGCTAACGAGCTCCAGTTCCTGCGCTGCTCAAATGATGTACGTTGCATGTTCAGTCAAGGTGCTTTTTGAAAATAGTCACATTTCATTAATGTATTTATTTTATTTTGTTTCTGTCACTCTGGCACAACTTTCAAAATCTTTACATTTCTGACACGAAAAAAGACGTCTACACGATTCTTGTCCCCGTATATGAAACCAGTAGGAAATGCATATTCCGAAAGTATCGGTTCACGTGAAATCCTGCAGCTCACATAATATTATATTTAATGTGAAATGAAATGATATTGTGGCTGAAACACTTCTTTAAATTGATGAATGTTGCCGATACGGCGAAGAACGGCGCTGTCTACCTGCCACCTTTTTACTTTCCCAGATATATATCACTTGCTCAGTGATGTCACACACACACACACACACACACACACACACACACACATCCACACACATCCACATCTGTGCAGAGACCATGAAGCAGAAGGGTGATTTTTTTTTTTTTTTTTTTTTCTTTGAGGCGCTGCTTAAAGCTATCACTATCCGAGTGGAAAGTACACATGACAACTGGTTTGCAGGTTCCAAATGAGAAACCGTGTGTGTGTGAGAGAGGGGGGGGGGGGTGAATTGGCACCCGGTGACAGTGATAAATTTCACCAATCGTCCAGTGTGAAGATCTGTCTAATCTTCGCGGCGGCTCGCGGCGGGGTCGGACCCCATCACTCTCCCATTATTTGACAACAAAACATCCGTGGAGAGCAGCGAGCCAGGTTCAGTTAGCTACAATACACTCTCCCGCATACACAAACACCCGGCCAGGAGGGGGGGATTAGAGATTATAAAGTACCCGTGTAGCACCGTTAAAGGGGCAGGCTGTTAAAAATGCAGCGGAGGACTGGTTGGAAAGAGAACAAAAACCAAGCCGTCTGTCAATAATAGCCTTTTAATTTGGAATGGAGAGCAAATAAAACTCAATGCCTTTCCAATGCTTTCGTTTTCCTCCCGGAAACTCTAGAAATGGATTGGATGGCTAATATATAACGTATTGTTTTACATTTGTTTGTTTTGGTGTTTTTATTTATGTCACATGCTGCCTTTTAAAATGACTGTTTTTATACTATTTATCTATTTGCTTTACTTAGATGTTACATTGTTGGCATTATGTGGACAGAAAAAGAAGAATTTAATTGTACAGGAAATAAACACAACATATATATATATATATATATACACACACACACAACCCCGGAAGACTCGATGAACAGCTTTGGCAGCAGTTCAGCAACAAAAACCCAAATATAAATAAATAAATATGTATGTTTTCGTAGTGAGGCCATGCATCAGCGTCCGTATGCATCCCTCACCGCCATGTGGCCGTGTTGGGTTGGCAGACACCCGCTCGCCGTTTATACACCCAAAAGTGTTATTTTGATTTCACTGACACAGAGATAATGTTTCATAACACACAGTCAGTCACGAATTAGCCCATCTGTCTGTTTGAGCTTCCCGGGCGCTGATGGAGAGACTGTGTGTGTGTGTGTGTGTGTGTGTGTGTGTGTGTGTGTGTGTGTGTGTGTGTGTGTGTGTGTGTGTGTGTGTGTGTGTGTGTGTGTGTTTGACCACGGCGGCTCATCCGTCTCCCCACCAGGCTTCACTGACGGCTGTCAGCTCACCGAGCGACTCCTCCACAGATTGTATTTGAGCCAAAATCCCCGATTCCCTCGCTGTCTCGCCGCTCCTCTCGTCTTTTGCTTTCTCTCACTCGTGCACGCATATGTGTGCTACTGTAACACACACACACACACACACACACACACACTTCTGTAACAGCCAATGGGAGACTCTGGTGACTATGTGGATCTGAAAGCAACAAACCAAAACCGCTGATAATGTTTCCTTTCTGTTAGATAACTTAGTTTTAAAACTAAACATTTAAAGTCTGTCTGGCGAGCGCTGCAGGTGTAGAACGGTGTGCAGGTGTAGAACGGTGTGATGCTGCAGGTGTAGAACAGTGTGCAGGTGTAGAACGGTGTGATGCTGCAGGTGTAGAACGGTGTGATGCTGCAGGTGTAGAACGGTGTGATGCTGCAGGTGTAGAACGGTGTGATGCTGCAGGTGTAGAACGGTGTGACACTGCAGGTGTAGAACGGTGTGACGCTGCAGGTGTAGAACGGTGTGATGCTGCAGGTGTAGAACGTGTGATGCTGCAGCTATAGAACATTGTGATGCTGCAGGTGTAGAACGGTGTGATGCTGCAGGTGTAGAACGGTGTGATGCTGCAGGTGTAGAACATTGTGATGCTGCAGGTGTAGAACGTGTGATGCTGCAGGTGTAGAACGGTGTGATGCTGCAGGTGTAGAACATTGTGATGCTGCAGGTGTAGAACGGTGTGACACTGCAGGTGTAGAACGGTGTGATGCTGCAGGTGTAGAACGGTGTGACGCTGCAGGTGTAGAATGGTGTGACGCTGCAGGTGTAGAATGGTGTGACGCTGCAGGTGTAGAACGGTGTGATGCTGCAGGTGTAGAATGGTGTGACGCTGCAGGTGTAGAATGGTGTGACGCTGCAGGTGTAGAACGGTGTGATGCTGCAGGTGTAGAACGGTGTGATGCTGCAGGTGTAGAACGGTGTGATGCTGCAGGTGTAGAACGGTGATGCTGCAGGTGTAGAACGGTACGATGCTGCAGGTGTAGAACGGTGATGCTGCAGGTGTAGAACGGTGTGATGCTGCAGGTGTAGAACGGTGTGCAGGTATAGAACGGTGTGCAGGTATAGAACGGTGTGATGCTGCAGGTGTAGAACGGTGTGATGCTGCAGGTGTAGAACGGTGTGATGCTGCAGGTGTAGAACGGTGTGATGCTGCAGGTGTAGAACGGTGTGCAGGTGTAGAACGGTGTGATGCTGCAGGTGTAGAACGGTGTGATGCTGCAGGTGTAGAACGGTGTGATGCTGCAGGTGTAGAACGGTGTGATGCTGCAGGTGTAGAACGGTGTGATGCTGCAGGTGTAGAACGGTGTGCAGGTGTAGAACGGTGTGATGCTGCAGGTGTAGAACGGTGTGATGCTGCAGGTGTAGAACGGTGTGATTGTATTATTATGAATACGTCAACAACACAAGTTTTTTTATCTTCCCGCCAATCAAATCAAATCCTTCCTCAACTACCATCCGGCCACCAGGGGGCGTTACAGGCAAAGACATGTACATTAGCAGTTTTAGTTTCTTTAAACATGTATAATCGGCATCCCGATAGTGATCACAACTTTATCGTCCGACTATGATCTCAAAGGCAACGCGTTGCTGCAACTTTCTTTGAGGAGACGGATCTCTTTAGATGGTCCGTCAGTGTAGATGCACCCGACGTGGAATAAATATAGTGTCGATTTTGATCTTTGGTTAAAAAACGAATAAGACTTTCCAGTTGTTTTCCTTTGACGTCTTTTCATGGCGTCGCCTTTAAACGTCTTTATAAGATTCTCCTCGACGTTTTCAGTCGTCTTCAGTCGAGTGAGCGGCGTCTTCTTTCAAGACTGAAGTTCAGAGAGGGAGAACAGGATCCACTCCAGGATTTTACAGGCATTCATCATTTCGCTGTTAATTAAATCTCAAATATTTTACAGCTGTATTATGGTCCAAAAAAAGTTCCCGTCAGTGTTCTTTGTGTGCAACACTTTAAAGAAACCCCGTGCTGCTTCACGCCGTCCTCGCTCATCGTCAGAAGACTCGCCGCCTTTCCTTCCATCGTCTCGCGTTGCTGAACAGTTTTGATCAGCGGATGAATTTTTAAGTCCGAATCCAACAAGAAAAATGAAGTTCAGAACAAACTCTTCTTTTATTATGACACCCTCCTCCCCCTCCCTCCATCCTCCTCCCCCTCCCCCCCAAGCCTCACCCGTCGCCTCCGCATCGCCGTCTTCCCAAACAAGTACAAAAGAAAGCGACGACGCCCAGATTGAGAGCCGGTGGGATTTTACATGACTGATTACGGTGCAATTTCACACTTATTTGCATGGATCTCCTCGGCGTCCTCGCTCCATGCTAATGGATTGTTGAAGCTCATGTAAATGAGGATGAGCGAGACGGGGAGGAGGAGGAGGAGGAGGAGGAGGAAGAAAATAACTAAATAAAAGGAGACAGGAAGGAGACGGAGGTGGCAGATAAAGTTCAAGTTAAAGTTCAAGGTCATATATCTTCGTGGCCTTTTAACACGATGTGAGTTTCAGAGTTTAAAGGGACAGAACCACGAGAAAACCCAAATAAAACCAATCAAACTTCTAATCAAACAGATTCATCCCTCCTGGTCCCAGAGATACATAGCTCGTCATTGTTTCCCTTCACTTCCATCACACGCCGCATGCTAATGTAGCATCACGCTCTGATTACATCCCATACATTTGTGGCTGTTTGCATGGAGGGAAGGTATCTAGCTGTTGTCACGGCGTCCACGTGAAGGAATTACCTCCATTAGAATAACTGTGATGGATCCCGGAGTGAGAGTTGACGTTTTGGGGGTTTTATTTCTTCCAGGTACCTTATGCATAAATGGTGCAATTCAGACTTCTACTTAAGCCCTTCACAGAGGTGCTTAAGTCTTCCCTCGCACACGATATCCTCACCGCTCATTCAAGTGAAGTGTAGAGCCGCCGCCGGCAAAACCTGCAACACCTGAACCCCTCACATCGGTCCTCTGCAAGACTTCAAAAGGCTCCTCGGAAGTCCAGCGCGGTCCCAGACCCGTACTTAGAGACTCTGACGTAGTTTGTTTGGTGTTAAGGGTATTGGTATTAATTGATTGATTATAGAACAGCTGAAGTCTTATTGTATTTAACATTGTATTTAAGTTATTGTGCAACCCAAAAAACCTATAACAGAACGTTTGGTCTGATCGTCCTGCTTCACTTACAAAACATCCCAAAGTTAGATACTATAAAGCGGTGACCGGAGGGAGTTGAGCGACCCCACCTCTCCCGACACTTTTTTCTAAATCCTGTTATGCCGGCTGAATCACCGGCAGGTGCTAACCCGCCGGCTGCAGCTCCGACGCCTCTCCACCACTTACTGTACTGCACCTCGGTCCGGTCTGCACCCAAAACCTCCACGCTGCCACCCCCTCCTCCCTCTTTAGCTCTCCATCTTTGTCTTCCTCCCTCCTCACCGAGGGGGGGGCGGGAGGGGCTCGTGATCGGATTTAGCGCCGCGTTCTCTCGCTCTCGTCTCCCAGAGATGAGTGACAGATGGCGGCCATTAGTGTATATTCCGTGCATCTGTTGTGAGGCGCTAATTTATCTCATTAGGGGGGAACGTGTGGTGGTGTGGGGGGGGGGGTGTAGGAGCGAGTGTAAAACATGGCGAAGGATGCGGGCGAGCTGGCTGATGAGGGAGAGAGAGAGGGAGAGAGGGGGAGGAGCCTCGGAGTCCCGGAGGTCAGCAAGTACAACAACCCCCCCCCCGTGTATTTGCTCTGGTTTCATTCCACAGGGCTGATGCCACGACGAGTTGAGTTATTTTTATGGCTAGAAATGACGCTAACATTATTACTATCTGTAGTTGTAATACTATTGTTTGTGTTAATGTAAAATCTGCAATATATATATTTAGATTCACTCCCGTTCTAGCTCTGATTTGGTCTCCACCACCAACATCTGGCTCTGTAGCTCCCAGATGTGAAACTTTCTCCACCAGATACTAGCCGACCGTTCCTGTCTGCCGTTTGTTGCCGGGTCAGGTCGGGTCTGTCGGAGCTAGCTGACGCTACAACGCTAATTTAACACGACTGACGTCAATCCATGGGTGTTGTGACAAACGTCCCCGTGTTTACCTTATAATGTGTAATATGCTAATGGTGACTGATTGTTTCCCCGGCGCCGGCTGTTCGCGTTCCTGCTAACTAACCTGTTGACTGACAAGTTAAATGTGATACTTCCTGTGAGGTTAAACATGCTAGCATCCTCGCTCCTCGTTCTCTTTGCATTCTGCAGGTTCTGGTGTTTTTAACAGCAATAATGTTGCAGTAAAAACGTAGTGGCATGCATTATTTTGACGGTTAATGACTGACGGGGAAAAAAGATTGGCAGCCGCCTCCACATTTTTTTACATGGTGCTGCAGAAACCCTTCAAGCTCAGTTTTCCATCTCCTCAAGATTTTACTTCAGGAAGAAAAAAAAACAGTCGAGAATCAATTTGAGCCCAACAGCTGGAAACTGGACGGACTGTGAGCCGAGGAGGCTTTTCTTTTTCACTTTTTTTTTTTTTTTTTTTTTGCAAAAATGAGGAGTGCTGTATTTTAAAATGGAGTGGAAACAAAAAGAGGGAAGATGCTCTCGTTAGGAAGAAAGTCTAAGTGATAAATGAATACGTGTATCTGTTACATTTAAATGAGTTCTATTAAATAAAGACAGAACATTGAAAGAAACGTGGTCTGAAAAGGATTCGGAGGCTCCAGATCACTCGTGTGCAGTAATTATACCGACAGTAGGTAGCCTCATTACTCCCAACAATAACACACTGATG
>NC_139931.1:1700817-1728183 GCF_963514095.1 Eutrigla gurnardus
CTTCGGCTCGGTGATGGACGGCGGCGGCGCTTTGAGATCCAACAGGAAGCTCTCATCACCTCAAATTCAAATTCAGAGATTCAAACACAGAGCATGTTTGGTGTTCAGGTGTTTCATAATTAATGCAACCTCATGAAAAAATTGTTTCCATCCAAATTGGATTTTGACCGCTCAGAGCCACCGTACATGAAAACAGCGTCTGATCAGCAACAAAGAAACTAAAGCAGTTAGAGACGGGTTGGAATCGAGGAAAACGCTAAACGTTGGTGTTAATGTCAACAACTTTATAAAAAAACACTGCTTGTTTTCCAGATTAAAGCTGCATTATTTAATTTAGTTGTGTGTTCAATGATTATAACAATAATTTAAATTATAGACTATTTGGACGATCTGTTAAAAAGTCTAAAACCTCAGATTTCAGCTGTTAAATGTGAATATTTTCTGCTTTGTTGACGCATATCTGAACATGAACATGACGTGAATCCTTAGTTGCAGATGTACAACACATTAAATACAAATATTAATAGTGGCATCCAAAGTTTTATCACTTCCTGTCCGATCCCCCACAAACTTTCCACGAAGCCCCGAAGCCAAAACACAGCACATTATACCGAATCCCAGAGTCCGCCTGAATAATTCACTCAGCTCCATCAACAGTCCTTCCTCTCTCCCTCCTCTTCCTCCTCTTCTAGTTTCATTATGAATCACACAGCAAGCGTAGGAGAGACAGGCAGCTAGACAGGCACCTGTGTGCCTCCCCCCCTTATTGTGTCAGACACCTAATTGGGAACAATTAGCCCAAAGGTTGTTTAACATGGCAGAACATGAGAGACTCCAGCTCCTCCATTGTTCCTGTTTTCTGAATGGAGCTCTGATTGGAGTTTTTTCACACGACGGCGGCGTCCGTCAGGAAGACACTTCCTGGAGGGGGGGGGGGGGGGTGTGATCGGGGGAGGGGGGGTCGAGGGGGGGGGGGGGGGGGGATACAGCAAAGCCTCTAATTTCTATCAGCGTTTGAGAAACTAATCGGCTGTCATCCAGGAAACGTGATCGATACGATCAGTTATCAGCTCACTTATGGACACATAGACACCTCATATGATGAAGAATGATGCGCTCTGATTGGATGTTAACAATATAATCTTTCTAAGAAGAACATTTCATACCTCCAAAAAAACAGACTGTCCAAAATGTTCCCATTTTTCCTTGATTGCGTTTTTATTTAAATATTTGCCTCGTTTTAAAAAACACATCGTCGGCGTCAGTTTTAATGATGTATTACCGTTAATAAAACAGACCATAACTCCCTCTAATGTCTGATTTATCTTTAAAAAATACTTTTTTTCCATAACTTACGCCTAACGCTCCTTTTTACCAAGCAGAGCTTGAACTCGTCATCATGTGAGTCAAAGTAGCCTCCGTTAGCCGTTAGCTGTTAGCGTCATCATTAGCAACCACCAATAAATCTGAAAGACAAGACTGATTGGCAGGTCAAAGGTCATTTAACTTGAAGCCTAGGGCGTCCAAAGCCTACGTGATAATAAGGACGTCGTGAGTTTGTTGATTTTATTGTTTTGTATGGAATTATGCTAATAGTGTTAGCATCTGTAGTAGCAGTATAATGGTGCTGAAAACAGCTGGAAATGTCCGGGATGAGAGCCGTGAGACTCAACCAGGATAAAACAACACCAACCTTTGCACCGATATCAGCAACCGTATTTATTCCCACTTCCTTTGTGTGCTTCGCTGCTGGAGCCAAGTGGTCTTCTTCCTTTGTTGGGGGGCGTCCTGGTCCTGGTCCTGGTCCTGGTCCCGGTCCTGGTCCTGGTCCTGGTCCTGGTCCTGGTCCCAGTCCTGGTCCTGTAGGGAGGGAGCTCTCAGGTCCTTGGCTGGCGTCACCGGAAGTAGCAGCAGAAGGACGGTGTGTTTGTTTGTGGTATGAATGCAGGAAGTTACACGTTTGTTTACATGCATACATCCTGAGCGTGAGTGTGTGTGTGTGTGTGTGTATGTGTGTGTGTGAGTGTGTGTGTGTGTGTGTGTGTGTGTGTGTGTGTGTGTGTGTGTGTGTGTACCAGCGGGTGCAGCTTGCAGCTCAGTGTGTTTTATATATTCGTGCTCTCAGTGTGTGATCGCGGCACTGAGCCCGGTTTCACCTGAGGCCAAGGAATGTCCTCCTCCTCCTCCTCCTCCTCCTCCTCCTCCTGCTCCTCATCCTCCCAGCATCACCTCACACTCCTCGCCCACACCCTCAGCGTGGGGGGGGCGCCTCCTCCGCACAAGTGCCGGGGCCAAGCAAGAACCTGCCGGGCATTCTGGGTAGACGGCGCTCACCTGGACCTGGACAAGGTCAGGAAGTTGGGAAAGAATACATAACGTTCTTCTTCTTCTTCTTCTTCTTCTAGAGTAGACTCAGACTCAGAAAAAACAATAATAATCTGAAGGCTTAAAGTTAAAGAAAACACAATAAAAAAGGAACTCAGCAGAAGGTCGGGCAAAGTAGTTGAGCTACGTGTTTCCTACGAGGCGAGCGTTGTCGGCGTTCAGGCTGGCGGTGGGAGCCGGGTGGGGAGAGGTGTATTCTGGGGGATTTTCATGCTGTTCTGCACTCCAAACAGGCAGACAAGCAGCGGAGAGAGAGAATCCAGAGCTAACCCCGGGATCACGTCGTCTCTCTCTCCTCAGCTTTCTCTCATCAAATCCCACGCAATCTAATAGTGCTTGGGTTTAGAATAAAGTGCTTGAAAGTGCTTGGATGTAGAATAAAGGTCTTGAAATGTGTGTTGTATGTGATGACATCTATGATAGAACAGAGAAAAGAAGACCTCCATATCTGAGGGACTGAAAACAGCATTTTCTGACATTTCTTTATGAAAAATGACTTTTGATGATGAACAGATGATGAAAATAGTTGGTGATTATATTTCTGTGGATCTGTTAGTGGAATTAGTTTTCCTTTCATTTGTGGTCCTTCTGTAAAAAGCTGTCTCCAAACATCATGTTGGTTGTTTAGAGGACAATAACATCTCATTTAATGTGATGAACAAGTGACATAATAAGTAGACTGAATACTGACCATTGGATTGATACAAATATGGAGTTTACCACAGCTGGAAGGGGCTGGAAAAGCATGGAAATGCACCTTGAAATGCTTGAAAGGTGCTTGATTTTGATTTTGGAAAAGGTGGAGGAACCCTGGAGAGAAATTCGCTTCACTTCGGTGCCTTTTGTTTTGGAAACATCTCCTCGTCATCCTCCTCCTCCTCCTCCTCCTCCTCCTCCTCCCGGGGAAGGTGGCGGCTGCACGCCGTGTTCCAGGCTTTAACGGAGTAGAGGATTGTGGGTAAAACCACTCAGCTGGTCTAATGCAAATAAAGCCCGGGACTACTTTTTCATCCAGTGTAAAAATCCCCTGGATGTTTTTTTTCCGAGGCCTTGATTCTGCTCACAAGCTCTTACTGTCGCCTCCCCCCTCCCTCCCCCCCCCCCTGTCCCTTCTTCTTTACCCTCATTTTTTATCACCGTCGTTAAACTGGACCTCCTCGCCCCCCGACAGCGGTTTTTATAGTCCTTGAAGTTATTAAACATGTATAATTACTTTTAGTCAGTTCTGCCGTGGGGGAGATGAAGAGTGTAGAGGGGGAGGGAGGGGGGAGACAAATAGAGTTGGATTTTGTGTGCTCGTATATCCTCATTCTTCATAGAGAGAGTGTGTAGGTGAGTGTGTGTGTGTGTGTGTGTGTGTATATTTCTTTTATTGGCCGTGTGGCGTTTGCCGTCGGAGGGCCGCGGGGCGCCGTGGGGACAGCAGGTGCAGGTCCGTATTAGAGGGGGTATAAAGGCGAGTGGGGCTGCCCCGGGAGTGAAGTGCATGCTGGGAGCCACCAGAACAGCTGTAGTAGGGGGGGGGGGGGGGGCGGAGCGGCTCTTCCATTGTTCACCTGGCTCTCTCCATTATTCACTCGGCTCTCGCTGTGTGTTTTTTTTCCGACTCGGTGTGATTTCATCTCTGGTGTTAAGGTCAGGCTCCAGTAGGGGGCACTCTCCCCCGCCGCGTGAGCCTGACAATTGATTTAGGTCATCCGGTTGAAGGACGTGCGGTAGGAAACAAGTAGCGTGGGTTTGTGTGACATTTCGGACGGCGGGCGTCTCACGGCGGCGTGCGGAGCGCTAAATATACACGGGATGATTTAACTCCTGTTTACCTGGAGATTCTGCTTCCTGTGCAGAGTTCACGGATGTGAGGGGGCTGATGGGTAATCGGCGGGCAGGTGGTGGTGGTGGTTTTGGAAGGGGGAGGGGCTTTGGAAGGGGGGTGGGTTGCTGCAGTTTTGGAAGGGGTCGGCTGAGGACAGAGGAGTGGCGGCCGCCTGCCTGTGGCATCCCTGACTGCACGGGGACATCTGGTGGACGCAGGCGGGACTGCAGCGTGATCTCTTTGTTTTATCTGCTGCTGGTTTTCACAGCGGGGGGGGGGGGGGGATGAAGAGGTGAAAGACATGATGATGGTGAACACCAGAATTATAAACACCAGATATGTTGCGTCTTTCCTGCAAAGTCACGATCAGATGTTTGCTCGCATCACTTCCTGGACATGGACCTCATATTGTGTGTGTGTGTGTGTGTGTGTGTGTGTGTGTGTGTGTGTGTGGGTCTGCAGCTCTGTCCCCCCTCCCACCTGCTGGTCTGGAGTCAGCGTTGGCCAGTAGATGGCAGCAGTGCTCTGGGTTTGCTGTGAAACGAAGAGCGTCCTCTTCTTTACTGTATGTGAAGGAATGTATTCATCTGTGTGTGTGTGTGTGTGTGTGTGTGTGTGTGTGTGTGTGTGTGTGTGTGTGTGTGTGTGTGTGTGTGTGTGTGTGTGTGTGTGTGTGTGTTTTGATTAATTGAACACAATGTGTGATTTTTTTCCGTCTCACAAAGGAAATAATGCTCTTAATGAGATGATCTCACATCCTCCTGTTTTATCTGCTTTAATCCAGTCGGTGCTGAGCAGGAACAGCAGGAAATGACTCACAGCTGTTTAAATATACAAAGTTATTTTTCTTCGCACGGTTTGGATTAAAAAAAATAAATGAATACCAGACAAAACAAAAATAACAGATGCTGTGTTTTTCCCACAAATGTACAAAAAGAGAATGTTGTGTTCAAGGAGCTGCAGTTAATTTTGATTACTCTGCTCATTATTATTTTTTGTTAAAATAAACCATTTCCTGGGTTGCGTCTTCAAAATAGCTTCTTTTGTTAGAAACGACAACAAAAAAAGAAAAACAGATTTCATTTATTGCAACAGAAGCTTGAAAAAAACAGCAAATATTACCATTTGAAAATCTGGAGACGAGTTTTGGCTTTTTTTCCTTTAAAAGGACTGATGATTAATCAGCTATGACAATAATTGTCGCAGAATCTTTTCCCACCCGTTCTTTTTTTAAATTTCTTTGGTGTTGGAAGCCAAAAAAACCAACATGACAACAGTGTTGAATGCGTTGCCGAGCTGTAAACACAATGAGCATCCATTCATGTGTGATTATCAGTGGCGTTGTGATGTCACGTGCACGCCGGCTTCCAGCCTCCAGACTGGGAAGAAACTGGGAATTTCCTGTGAACGTATAAATGGAATAAACAAGCTGCTTTATTTGTTGCGGGGCGGAAACATTCAGAATCAAAAAACTCTGCTTATTATTAAAAAAAAAAGAAGCTCCTAATCTTTCACAGAGCACACATTGCTCTGAGATAAAGACCACCAAATTAATTACCGGTTAATTATCATTTTCTCACACTTGCTGTGTTTCCAAAGAGGGACAATGGAGTCTTTTCCCCTCTCCTCCTCCTTTCCTCGGGTCTCCTCCCCTCTACATACCTCCTCTCCCTGATAAAGGGTTTATTTATTCCTACACTATGTTTTGGCACACGCAACCTTTCCTTTTTTTTTTTTTTTACCTCTGGAGCATCTGCACTTGAGCATGCTGGAGGAAAGAGAGAGGAAAATATGATTTGAATGCAAATCAGCGATGTAAACACAGACAAGACAAGCAACGTGTTGTGTTGATTATGGAATAATATTCAAATGGAGAATATTGAAGAGGAGGGGGAATAATCACTTGGGTGAAACCGCCGATGAGAGGAGCAACATTTACAGGAAACAGTGAGACGACTGTAGTTATCCATTTGTCCTTTTTTTTCACGAGACAACATGATTAAAATGTAATGTTTAAATTATGGAAATGTTTGATCGTGCATTGTTGGGGTTTGGAAGCCTTTTGAATCCCAGAGACGGGTGAAGGGAGCTGAATTGTGTTGCTTCTGACATGCCTTTAGGCAAGGCACTTTACATCACAATATGGCGTTCAGCCTCCCTGAAACGAGACAGGACGGCGTTTTAAAGGACAAGTCTGGAGATGAAAAAGAATGAACTCATCCGTCCGACAAGTTGTCTGCGTTTTAATAGATCGGATTCCATCGGTTGCTTTTGTGTTTCCGAAAACCATTAAAAACACATCAACTAGCTGCACAGCGTCGCGCTGGGTGCCGTTTATTTGGGCTGGATCCCACGTGGAACATCCCGCTGTCAGAAATAACTCGCTACAGTGCATCAAATGTGGATTAATCCGCCGCTGAAAATAGTCCCGCAACAAATCCCAAATCATTCCGCTGCGAGTTGGCCCTTTAGTCAAACCTTTCTTTAAATAGAAAGTGCTGCACACATTAATCGTAGTTATTTATTGCATTTTCACGTTTAAGGAAAAGTATGCTACGTTCCTGCTAGAAATGTTAGCATCAAAATAAGACCACTCCAAACCTTTTAGCTCAAATTAAATCAATCGAGGATTCATGTTGTAATTTACGATATTTGACTCTTCTTCTACGCTAGACTGCAGCCCAGGAGGCAGCCTCCAGTTGTGTAAAGTGAAGCCCATGCTGAAGTGCCTTAAAGCTGCATTCTCTCCGCTGGCCACCAGGGGGCGACTCCCCTCTGGTTGTATAGAAGTCTATGAGAAAATGGTCCTTCTTCTCTCTGCTGGCCACCAGGGGGCGACTCCTCTCTGGTTGTATAGAAGTCTATGAGAAAATGGTCCTTCTTCTCTCTGCTGGCCACCAGGAGGCGACTCCTCTCTGGTTGTATAGAAGTCTATGAGAAAATGGTCCTTCTTCTCTCTGCTGGCCACCAGGGGGCGACTCCTCTCTGGTTGTATAGAAGTCTATGAGAAAATGGTCCTTCTTCTCTCTGCTGGCCACCAGGAGGCGACTCCTCTCTGGTTGTATAGAAGTCTATGAGAAAATGGTCCTACTTCTCTCTTGATGTATTATCTCAGTAAACATTGTAAACATGAGTTTATGGTCTCAATCACTAGTTTCAAGTCTTCTTCAATCCAGCATGATGTTCATTTAGTACATTATGGTCCATTTAGAGTCCACCAGACCAGGAAGCAGGGGATGCTTTAGGGGGCGGGGCTTACTTGCTGATTGACAGGTTGTGCTTCTGCTTGTTGCCCCTCCACAGACCAAATATGTTCACTTCCGTTCACTGGTTTCAAAAATTGTCCCAAATATTGAACTGGAGGCTTTGAAAGCGTCGTCCACGATGATTCTTCTTCTTTGCAGCCTCGGCTGCAGCTAAACCAGTTGCTTTGTTTCCCAGTTTCACAGTCGGGCATCTTATCCATGTAACTGTTGGAAACATTCATCAAACGATGGTGATTAATAGTCGACTAACTGTGCAGATCTACAAACAGAACAGGACCTGAATTCTGGTCCAAAACACCTGTAAACTAAATAAATCCGTTTGATGTCGAGATGTTTGATTTACTGCCTTTTTTTTTTTTAATATTCCTGAATATGAGGAGAATCCGGTTTCTTGTAGAAAGAAACACACCTGACCTGAGGACAAAACAGAAACAGGTTGTAATGCTTCAGTTTATGTCTTCGTCCACGTTCACTGTGAAAACAAGTGTTTGGCTGTAAATTTGGTTGAATAATATATATGAAGGTTTTCAGCTCAAAGGTTCACCTGGCTGCTGCCGTTGTTGCTGCTGCTGCTGCTGTTGCTGCTGTTGTTGTTGCTGTTTTATCTGCAGGAGTGGAACTTGGATGAACTTGTGAATCACGCCGAAAGGCTCCGGGTACAACTTTATCTGCATCAATATGTTATTTTTCAGGAGGCTTCTCTATCAGTTCATCACTCGGGGTAAAGTGTGTTGGAAGTTTGGGAACAGGAAGTTTCACCTTGTAAGCACGTCTCCATGTATTTCTTCGTTTGTTTTCATTCTCATCCGTTCTGTAACCAATAACACGCGCTTCGTCCAATCATCTTCCTGCAAAACAGAATATGTACCGACCGATAATATTAACACCTCCTTCCATCAATCCATGTGAGACTTTTAACTCTTCCGTAGCTGCATTCTAACCCCGCCCACTTTTTAAGCGGTCCAATCGGATGCAAAGGAGCTAAAGATGCTCTAACTCCCGTTTCACTGGGACTTAAAGGCCTTTACACAACAAATAAAAGACGACAGAGCATCCGTTTAATTGTTTATTCAATATAGCAATGTGATTGGTTTATGCATTTATTCACAGTGAGAAAAAAAAACACATTCTGGAACAAAATATACAAAAACTGCCCTTTTGTGTAAAAGCTTTTACCAGTTAAATCTAATTGCTTACATGTTTGGCCAAACAAGATTCAACTGCTTTTGTTTTTTATTGTTGTTTTCCCCCAAAAAATACATATAAAATAATTTTTGCATCCTGAGACCTCTTTTTCCATCCCGACCGAAATGTTGAGCCGTTGGAATGGGTGCTGGAAATCCTTGAAAACCCTTGAATGTTAGTGTGGTGTTTTCAAGGTTTGAAAAGTGCTTGGATTTAGACTAAAGGTCTTGAAATGTGTGTTGTATGTGATGACATCTATGATAGAACAGAGGAAAGAAGATCTCCATATTTGAGGGACTGAAAACAGCATTTTCTGACATTTCTTTATGAAAAATGACTTTTGATGATGAACAGATGATGAAAATAGTTGGTGATTATATTTCTGTGGATCTGTTAGTGGAATTAGTTTTCCTTTCATTTGTGGTCCTTCTGTAAAAAGCGGTCTCCAAACATCATGTTGGTTGTTTAGAGGACAATAACATCTCATTTAATGTGATGAACAAGTGACATAATAAGTAGACTGAATACTGACCATTGGATTGGTACAAATATGGAGTTTACCACAGCTGGAAGGGGCTGGAAAAGCATGGAAATGCACCTTGAAGTGCTTGAAAAGTGGTTGAATTTGACTTTGGAACCCTGTATATTTCTGCTAGCAGTGCATGCTAAGTTAGCGCCGTTCCTCTCACTGCTGCTGCCGCCGGCGTCAAAGACTTGTAGCTTTGTAGCTCGGCTTCAAAGCGAGTGGCAAACAGAGGCCTCTTGGTTGCCCCACCGGCGGAGCGTCTGTGAATAAGGAAAGGCGGTGCAAACAAAACTGTTTCTCTACTGCAAAAGAGCAAATGCTGGCCTCCACATAAGGAGTCGATAAACAGAAGGCGGAGCAGTGCAGAGCAGGTACATGGACGTGGTGATAAGACCGGCGGTGGCGGTGGGGGGGACGGGGACATGCCGAGGAGACCCGACACAAATGAAAGGCTAAGTAAGGCAGGCAGGCGATCTTGTCATCACATTAGCCCGGGCCTCAGTGTAATTGTGAGGCTGCTGCTGTCAGCCGCGGTGCAGCGCTGAGCTCTGAGGCGGGAGCCGGCGCCGTCCGCCCGGATAAAGTGCTCCGCCGACTGGAGATAATTGAAAATTCCCAAAAAGACTCGGGCTAATTTGATTACGCCGGGCAATCGCTGAATTGTTCCCATTATTAAAGGGATTTGATTATGACACGGAGTCAAGTCATTATTGGGGGGCGCCGGAACTGCAGGAAGCTGTCCGTCGCGATGAGGCGGCGGCCGCTGGGAAACGCCGGTGGCCCAACGTGAGCGCCGAGCAAAAAGAAAAAACAAAAAAAAATCAGGAAATGTGACTCCTAATAGTCCTTTAATCTCACGGCGGTTCACCAAAGTGGTGCTTCAGATTCAATTAAAGTCGGAATCGTATGAAAGTCGGGAAGGAGAAACCGGAACTTCAGTACCCAGAAATCAACGGGGAAGACATGCATGTTCCCTGTTTGATCGTCTGTTATGTTTGTAAGAAAAGCTGCGGTACAAATACATAAAACAATAAGAGTGGCGGTGGCGGCGGCGCTCGGCCCCGATGTATATTACGTTCATGGCGGCAGCAGTTCGGCTCCGCAAGCTGTTTTTTTTTAATGGCTTCTCGAGAGGAAACCTGCAGCCGAGCTGTCGTGCACTTTTCTGAAATACGTCGTCAGGTTTTAACGGCAGCGAAAAGAGAAGAAGAAGAAGTAGAAATTGCAGCAGTTTCAGCCTTTCACTTTTGATTCATCACTTCCCGAGGACGAGGCGACCCCGCCGGCGGCGAGTATAATTTGGGCAAATAGAGTGAAACTACAGCATCTCACTTCGGGGGACGAGGGAGAAGCTTCTTCTCCGTTTTCTGCCCCACTTAAGTGATTTAAAGGGGGGGGGGGTCTGATGGCGTAGGTGTTTGTGTGGCAGCACCGCCGCCGCCGCCGCCACGCCGACATGGAGGGGAAGTTCACCCGTTGGACACGCTCACCAGCTTTTTCACTGCCTGCTGATTTTAAATATCAGCAGAAATTCACTGAACTCTCCCATTAAGGCCAAAGACGAGTCGCGTGTAATGTATGCCCCCTCATGCGGCGCCCTCGTATCCGCCGGCACCTCCCCCCCCCACGCCGCCTCTGGGTGCCACATCCGTATGAGGGATTAAGAATCCTTTGTCACCGGGCCCCATTGACATTTGAGTGAGCATTAGTGAAATTATAACTGCATCTGGACAATATCCAGCCACGATGTGGCGACGCTCCTGGGGGGGTGTAGCCGCACGCCGCCACCAGAAGGGTGCAGTCTTGTGCCTGAGTGTGTGTGTGTGTGTGTGTGTGTGTGTGTACAGTACGTACACTCGTGAACACACGCCGGGTGATGCAGAGACTTGAGAGTGTGAAAGAGTGATTTTTGTCCCCTTTTCTTGTGTCTCGGCGAGCGGCGCCCTTAGTTCTGCTCGGATGGCGGCATGAAGAGTCACAGTTTGAGGGTGGGTGGGGGGGCAGCTCTGTCTTTAAGGCAGGCTTTACCCACTCAAGTGTCCTCATTTGAGACACAGTGGCCAGCTTATCCTCCCTAAAGCACCTTTGACTAGGCCTTGCCCACCCTGTCGGACCTCGGGTGGGCAACCAAGACCGGCGGAGATGACTCATCCTCAGCTGCCTCCTCCATCCTCCCCCCCTCCCCCTCCCCCTTTAACCACATTTGAAAAGCGACTTGTGTTTTGTAATTCACCTTCCGCGCTTGAATAAAGCCGAGATGAGCTTTATACACTGTTAGACGTGTGACGGCTGTTTGTGCTCGGCGGTTTGAGGTTTATTTATTTATGCCTCTCAGGCTCTCTTTTCCTCTTCATTTTGGTGGTGGTGGGGGGGGGCAGATAAATGGGGCGAGCGAGTGAGTGCCCCGCCTGAGGCTGTGGGAGATCAGGTTAGCATTGATTGCTTTATTGGTGCGGTTGGATTGTTTCGTATCTGGGAACGTTTGATTGTAAGCACGGACATTCGTCTTGTCTCGCTCCGTCCCCCGCTTGGTCCCAACATCGCTCATTCTTTCTCGGGTGCGTTGGGGTTTTTATTGGCGACGCAAGAATCTCAGCGGGGATGGGGTTGTATTTTTAATGATGAATAAAGATATAGGTGCTCCTATCATCGCTCTCATCGGTGCTGTTGCAAGTAATGTTCCAATTCCAATCAACAACATAATTACATCCAATAATGCACATGCAGCTAATCGGCGGGTGTAATTACTACGTAGAAGTATAGATCTGTCGCCGTGGACTTTTTTGATATAACATAAAACTCAATCATGACACATTATAGCAACTTTTTTATGAGGGGCTTTGCAGCGTTACGTAATCCCTCCTCCTCCTCCTGCAGGTTTGAACCCCCCCACCACCCCCTTTCCTTTTATTTATTGTGCTGAGCGTGGTGCTATCCCCTCCAGACCTCATTGTGGATGTGTTTGAGCGCGTCGATACCCGTACTCTTTTGGCACCGACCATCAATAGTCCGCCCCATTAAAATGTGGAATTGCTTAACGCAACGCAGCGAGATGCATTTCTCCGCGTGGAGACGGGTATTTGCAAATAGCCCTCAGATCAATGGTCTTTTACTGCCTTCTGAAAACCATTGTCTGCAAAACAATTGGAAATCTTTGGGCGAGTGAAGCAGGGGGGGCAAGAAGAGGCGAAGCATCCCAGCACAGCGGCGAATTAATTACCCTCGTGAAGAACGAAGGTCTGTGAGATTTTTGGGGCCATTATGAAGTGGCACGGCGAACGATTGTTTGTCCCTCTCTGGGTAATGTAGCCCAAACAATGGCTGGTCCGGGGCCATCATATGGATCATTAGCAGCTCGCCGTGGGACCCCTATCCTATATGAAGTGGTCTCTTCCGGGGGGACTGAGGGGGTGGCTGGGTCCCCCCCACATCCCTGCTTCCGTCTACCAGGGGACAGACAGCTGACAACCCTCGGGAGAGGAGACGGGGCCACGCCGGCTGCCGCTCATTAGCAACGGATCCACTCGAGTCGGGTCGTCGGAGCAAATCCCAGCGGGGGGCGAGAACGCGGCTATTACTGTAACCGTCGGACCGCCGAGGGGACGCCGAGACTGGATGGTTCCCTCAAGTCCAAATAATAAATGCCAGCAGCGTGTTTCTGCCACTGGGTTTTAATGGCGAAGAGTTTAAAAATAATGAATTGCTCGCGAGATTCTCTTCGCTCTTAAACAGATGCCGGGGTGTTCGGTAGCGTTTCAAGCCTTTTTTTCCATCGTTTCATATCCACATCCCAGAGGGGAGGCACCGACGTGTTTCCTCTTCATCACTCGTTGTCACGTAGCCGCGACATGTAGCTCGATAGCGGAACTCAGGGACGATGTGGTTGTTGTGGACTGTGTTCGTTATTTCACCGTCGCTCCCTCGAAAAAGAGATGTTGATGTAATTGAGATGATTAAAGACCTCTTTCTGTCCAAGACCAGACCTATATCTGCCCAAGACCAGACCTATATCTGCTCAAGACCAGACCTATATCTGCTCAAGAACATACCTCTATCCGCCCAATATAGATATACCGCTTTCTCCCCAAGACCAGACCTCTATCTGCCCAATATTGATAGACCTCTTTCTGCACCTAAGAACAGACCTCTATTTGCCCAAGACCAGACCTCTTTCTGCCCAAGACCAGACCTCTATCTGCCCAATATAGATAGGCTTCTTTCTGCACCTAAGACCAGACCTCTATCTCCCCAAAACCAGACCTCTTTCTCCCCAAGACCAGACTCTTTCTGCCCCAGACCAGACCTCTATCTCCCCAAAACCAGACCTCTTTCTCCCCAAGACCAGACCTCTTTCTGCCCAGCTAGATCATACGTCTTCTGTCATGCAGGGTTTAAAAACCTTCATAGTTCATGAAGTATGTAGTTTATCATTACACCCAACATTAATTTGTCAAATATAAAAGTAAGTTATGTCACCTAGGCTGGATTTCCTTTGACCCGCGGTATGAAACATAATCTGAAATATTCTCATTCAGTGTACATTCGCTCACAGACGAGCAGAAGATAACAAAAGTCACAATTTAAGGCTTCCCCCGCCCACGAGGGTTAAAACAAGCTAACGAAACAAATGAATAAACGAGTTTTACCTTGAACCCGGGGTCCAATTTTGTTTGTCCAAACAGTCACATAATTTAATTCCGGTGCATGTTTTGAATGTAGAGACACACATTTCCCCCAGCGGGAAAAAAAAAGCACAAACAAAAAAATTGGCGAAGGTGCTGATGGATTTTTATGTACAGAGGATGCAATAATGCCCCGTGTCAAAAAAAAAAGCAAAGTGAAATTTTCCTGTTAAATATGCAAAATCCCGGCTGTCTGTTGAATGATAATGGCTCCGGCACCTTGTCGCCGGGTTGCTGACTCCGTTTGGCTGCGCTTCAAAGGCCTGTTGACTAACTTTGAAAGGACCTTGTGTTTCCTGACTCTGGGCTTTCTAAGATTGGACAAATGCAGCAGAAAGAAGAAGAAGGAGGGTGGGGTGGGGGTGGGGGTTGGGGTGGTGGGGCTGTACGGGTGCCAGTCACGGCTTCCCCGAGACGCCGGGGGGATGTCAGCCCTTTTGAAGTGATAAAGACCCAGTGTTTCTCAAGACAGCCGTCTCATACGGCCGAGCTCTGTGATGCTCTCGTGTTTTTAAAAAATGACCGTGTTGCTTCTGCAGCTCCTTTCTTTTTCTTTTTTTTTGGGGGGGGGCTCACTACTTAGACCCTTTCTGTGAAGTCTGTGGATCTGGCATGCTTGTTATGTAAACTATGTAGGCCACAAGTATGTGGACACCTTGCTGTGTGTGTGAGGATGCTTCCCTGGTCTTGGACTAAGGCCCGTGTTCCGGTTTTAACCTGACAGGTGCATGAATGCATGCTGTTCCTGAACCCCCCCCCCCCCCAATCCAACCGTAGCCGGATTAACCAGCTCCAGGTCCCGGTGGCAAATATCTGCTGTTGAGCCTGTATTGAAGTCACGAAACCCGTGTCGCTCAGCATGAAAACGATGTCAACGGAAAGTTGTGGGTAAACATATTAAATAGACCATGTGACTGTGACTGGTCAACTACTTAGAAGGACTCCTTAAACTGGGGGGTGCATGGGTCCAACAACCAAAGACTCCT
Organism: Eutrigla gurnardus; assembly: GCF_963514095.1. Taxonomy (NCBI): domain Eukaryota; kingdom Metazoa; phylum Chordata; class Actinopteri; order Perciformes; family Triglidae; genus Eutrigla; species Eutrigla gurnardus. Next base: position 1,715,661 of record NC_139931.1, read on the forward strand.
TATAGTGGGGCAGGTAGGGGGGTGCATGGGTCCAACAACCAAAGACTCCTTATAGTGGGGCAGGTAGGGGGGGTGCATGGGTCCAACAACCAAAGACTCCTTATAGTGGGGCAGGTAGGGGGGTGCATGGGTCCAACAACCAAAGACTCCTTATAGTGGGGCAGGTAGGGGGGTGCATGGGTCCAACAACCAAAGACTCCTTATAGTGGGGCAGGTAGGGGGGGTGCATGGGTCCAACAACCAAAGACTCCTTATAGTGGGGCAGGTAGTGGGGGTGCATGGGTCCAACAACCAAAGACTCCTTATAGTGGGGCAGGTAGGGGGGTGCATGGGTCCAACAACCAAAGACTCCTTATAGTGGGGCAGGTAGGGGGGTGCATGGGTCCAACAACCAAAGACTCCTTATAGTGGGGCAGGTAGGGGGGTGCATGGGTCCAACAACCAAAGACTCCTTATAGTGGGGCAGGTAGGGGGGTGCATGGGTCTAACTACCACCAGAAGAGTGCCTTAAAGTCTACCAGCATCATACATACTTATGGCCACATCTGCGTAATCCATCACCACCATTATCCCACCAAAACCCAGCCTGCATTAATGCGTCCCGCCGGTTGTTATGTCACCTGTGTACAGCCTCAATAGATGGTGTGTGTGTGTGTGTGTGTGTGTGTGTGCAGCGTGGTGAAGAATGGGCTGCTCCTGGTAATCAATGCGAGGAGCGACGTGAATCCGGGCCGGCCCGTTATTCCGTCAGCCCTAATCATTTGAAGAACCGGGAGACAAACTACCACCTGCGCCGCGAGCATTGATCATGTGTAGGTATTCTATTAAATCTAATAATACGCTTTTATTTTTTGCCCCCCCTCCCCCCCCCCCCCTGCACATTTCAATACCAAATGACTTCTGTTCATTCTATTAAAGTGGAACTACTCTCAATTATGTTTCATAGTCCTATTGTCTGATGCTAATGAAGATGAAACACTTTCATTTTTCCAGTTAATTAGTTCATATTTAACAAAGGTGCTCGTGCCGTCAGACTCCGAGGAGTTTTTTTTCCCTCCCTCTCCGTTTCGCCTCCTATAGCATTGAAAATAATTCTTTTGCCTTTCATCCAGAAATTGTGTGTTTTTCATTCAACACTGGTTTTAATTGAATTCTTCAAAAAGAATCCACCTGATCCTCATTTTTTTTGTAATTTTTGTGTGTGTGTGTGTGTGTGTGTGTGTGTGAGCTTTGTGAGCGTGGCGGCGTTGCCGGTCCCCGTGGGCGCGGCGGTGCCAAGGACGGCTAATTGAAGGTGAATTGATAATGGCCCCGGCTGTCTGTGTGTGCAGCCTCATAGCCGGTCTGCTGCTGCTGCGTCTTTGATAAGTAATTCATCTGTTTGGCCTCGCAGCGCTGCCTTGTTTCTTTCATGTCACTGTGTGTGTGTGTGTGTGTGTGTGTGTGTGTGTGTGTGTGTGTGTGTGTGTGTGTGTGTGTGTGTGTGTGTGTGAAGCCTTGCATGCTCCCTCCCCCAGGCTATGTGTCTGTAGTCATGGTCAACGGGGGGGAGGGGGGGTGAATCCTCTGCTCTCTCTCTCTCCGGGTCTCCGGGTGGCTTTATATTACTTCATCTTTCTCTCCCAGGCTTCATTCTAATTGGATCCACTCCCGACTTGCAGAAAAAAAAAAACTCTGCAAGTCAGCCGCCACCTAACCTCCTCCTCCTCCTCCTCCAAACTCCATCTTCAGAGAACAATCCAGAAGACACGGACTGATGTGACACCCAGAGGTGCAGCACACCGGGTCGCCCTCCTTTAAACCCCCCCCCCCCTTCCCCCCTCCACCTCTGATTCATTAACATGTTTGAGGTTGGACGCGGCGGCGGCGGCGGCCCACGGAGCGGCGGCGGCGTCTGAATCGATGCCCTCGCCTTCCAATCTGCCCTTTATCATGTTAATATGATTTCCATTGATGGAACGCTTTTTCAAAATGGCAACCCCTTCTCTATGGTTTTTACATATTGACTTTTTTTAATTCATGGCCCTCAGTGCCGCATCACTCTTGTTGTTCTTTGCGAGGCGAACGCTCTCCTCCTCCCGGATCAGAGACGGATGTAGCTCCAGTGTGGAATCGACTTCGGGGCAGAGGTTTTTTTTCTTACTTTGTGGAGCTGTGTGAGTGAGTGGCCCCACCCTGTCTGTCTGCCTGTCTGTCTGTCTGCCTGCCTGCCTGTCTCCCTGATGGCGTGTGTTCTCGTTAAGGCCCGGGCCTCGGCGGCGCTGGGCCGATGACTAAAGTTGCCTCTTTGCTAATGTTCTCACCAAAAATACAAGCCGGGCCTCGGTAGTAATAATGTTTATAGCTCATCCCAACAGTGTGAAGCATGTAGCTATAACAGGAAATAGAAGTTTAATGCCCCGTAGAGTTACAACGTACCGGCAGTAAAACACAAATATATATATATCATTATATGTCATGGAGACGGAATGATTTCTTATTCTGGCTCTTTTTTTCTGAGGATTAAGAGTGTTATTATTAAGTGTCACGTAGTAAAGAGACTCAGAATTCTCAAATTGTATTTATTTTTTATTATTATTGTTATATAGGTCACTGCATCTTATAGCTTGTTTCAAATATTCATTGCATTTGATTTTGTATTTATTTTTTATATCTGAACAGGAATCCTACAGTATCGGATGGGTCGTATATTTGATATTATTATATTCATATTTGATGTTGCATTCTCGTTATTTTCTGACAGCAATCAATGAATCATATGCTCATATATATATATATATATATATATATATATATATATATATATATATATATATATATATACATTATGTACGTACATTATGTACGTACATTATGACGTTTGGGCGTGAACAGAAGAGGCGGGCTCGCTTGATCGGGCAAATATCGGCGCTAAAGCGCTAGCTACTGTTATCGTGGAAGAACTGGCGACGCCGGCTTATTGGTTGTTTAGGTTGAGAATACTTTTTGTAAATTAAAACTCTTTGAGATCTGAAATGATATTGAATTTGAATGATGAAGTCGATTAGAATAGACAGGAAGTGATGCATAGGTGACTTGATGTGTGATGTCATCAGGAGCTCAAGAGTTCCCGAACCTCCTTAAATAGACATGAAGTCGCTGCTGTGGACTTCATCACCACCGACTTGGAGCTCACGAACAATTCAATCGTGAATCAAATCAAACTCCCGGATGTCACGGCGACTCAATCATCCAATCACGCGCGTCGCGTCATAAAGCAGCTCATTTGCGGCGGCAGCCAGTCGATCACTTCGTACCTCCGGTTTTGGCTTGTTGACGGCGAGAGCTTCCCGTCTGGGGTTGTCCTCGCCGGCGGAGATCTGTGTTGAGCTCGCTGATTAAGTCGGTGGCTCTTCTCTCCGTTTCAGAACGACAAGCTGCCAGGGACTTTGGTGGGTTTCTTTTTTTAAATTGTGCAATTAGTGATCTGGCATGCTTTGCTTGGCTTCAGTCAGACTCAAATCCCCGTCCAGGGGGGAGGAAGAGCTCCGACAACACCAGTACTCCAGGAGCATTTGTCAGACAAATTCATCTGAGCCCTCCACTTCCACTCTAGTAGCCCCCCCCCGGTGCCGGGGGTACAGCGGTGATCCGGGGTCAAACGCCACACGATTCCACATCATAACTCACCTTTCGTTGTTGTTTTTTTCAATGCCCAGGGTTCATACGGGTGCTGGAAATCATTGAAAACCCTTGAATTTTAGTGTGATGTTTTCAAGGTTTGGAAAGTGCTTGGATTTAGAATGAAGTGCTTGAAATGTGTGTTGTATGTGATGACATCTATGATAGAACAGAGAAAAGAAGATCTCCATATTTGAGGGAATGAAAACAGCATTTTCTGACATTTCTTTATGAAAAATGACTTTTGCTGATGAACAGATGATGAAAATAGTTGGTGATTATATTTCTGTGGATCTGTTAGTGGAATTAGTTTTCCTTTCATTTGTGGTCCTTCTGTAAAAAGCTGTCTCCAAACATCATGTTGGTTGTTTAGAGGACAATAACATCTCATTTAATGTGATGAACAAGTGACATAATAAGTAGACTGAATACTGACCATTGGATTGGTACAAAGATGGAGTTTACCACAGCTGGAAGGGGCTGGAAAAGCATGGAAATGCACCTTGAAATGCTTGAAAAGTGCTTGAATTTGACTTTGGAAAAGGTGGAGGAAGCCTGAATGCAGATTTGTCCGATCTCTGCAAAAAAAAAAAGTTGCATCCTGGCTCCTCCAGATACCGCAAACGATCCATCTCCCCACAGTCGTAAATTATAAATATATATATATTTACATTTACAATATCCACCTAGGACCGCTACAATAAATCTACATAATCTTGTTTTTTAAGTGCAGCAAATATATGAATTAGGTTGAAGAAGTAGAAGTACAAACCAGCCACCTCCTCGGTCATTACGTCGGCTCAAAGAATGAAACCGGCTTATATAACGTCATTATTACTGTACTGTATAAATAACCTCGGCCTCGGATAATATTGGGAACAGCTTAGATAATAGTCTTAATATTTAATTCCCCCCCCCTTTGAAGTCGCTGCTGAGTACATTAAAAATGAGGGGAAGAATATGGTAAAACTTGTCATCACCACCAAGATTCATTTGAACATGTATTTTTAATGGACTTCTTGTACGAGTCGAGCTCCGAGAAAAACCTCGCTTTCATTTCGGTGGCGGGTTTTTTTGTTTCATGTCTGAAAAGCCGAGCATCAGGAGTCTGACCAGCTGGGATTTAATGTGCCTCGCCGATAGATGAAAAACTTGCTAAGTTGCAGAAAAAAATATTCAGAATTACAAGTACCCTTTTTTTTTTTTACACCTCCCTCCTCCCCGTGCATCCAAGTACAGCTGGATACTTAATATGTTTGAAAAAAACGACACTCGTCTGCATTTATCACCGCCGTGTTCGCCGCGGTGATTAACTCGTAATGGCTAGTTTTGATATCTACGACGGCGTGTCACGGCCACCGTAGGAAAAAACAACGGAGCCGAGAGAGGGGGGCAATATTCAGAGGAAAAAGACGCAAATTCAGGAGTTTATTCCGATGCTAACAACCAGCATCTATGCTAGCTAACGTACCATGAATGTACGTTTATGTTTCTAATGAATCATCCCAACGTTTGACAACTCCTCGTTAAGGTCCTTAGGGTGATTATGCTGATGCTTATTGTTGGTTTTTTATTCATATGAGGTCATCTTATGGGTGTTTTATTGATCGGGGAGGTCGGGCTAAGATGCTAACAGTAGCTTTCTTGTTGTCATAGCAACGGCAAAAATCCGTTTTTAAAGAACTAAGTGACTTTATAAACTCACTTCTTCTTCTTCTTCTTCTTCATATTATTATACATTTTATTAATATTATAATTATTTTCTTGCAGCTTTTGTTCTGTCGGATCGCTGCAGCAGCCAAACAGGTTCTAACGTTCATCCGCAGCATCCAAAGTGCTAACCGGCGGCGAGGAAGAGGAGGAATAAAAAAAACTGTAAGAAATCATGGCCTCCGGTATATACGTCCCATTTCTTTCTTTTTTTACCGTCGAGGCTCTCAAATCTACGAGAGTGATTTCACTGATGATCACTTCGCTCCCTCAGGAACGAGAGCTGTAAATGTTAACAACACACAGTTTTTAAAGAATCTGGCACAGAATGAAAATCCCATCTCTCTCTCTCGCTCTCTGTGCCAATATATCTTTCTGCTGTTTAATATGCTTCAACCCGTCGTCACGGAGACGAACTTTCATTCTGCTTAAAGGTGCGATGTGTAAATCCATGACGGCGTGCTCCGAGGAAATAAGAGGTCGGCGTTTCTCTTCTTCTTCTGGGACCGCCAAGCTGGAGTTAGTCATTACCGTAGGAATGTGTTAGCATGAGCGACGCAAAGACATTTACAATTTGCACCGCTAACGAGCTGCTCTTTGTCTTGTGGACACGACAGTGACTCACTATCGCCCCCTTCTGTAGACGAGTAGTATTACAAGATAACGGGCTGGTTCATACGCTCATTCCACCAGAAACCATATTAACCATATTAATATAATATTAATGCACATTCATGTGATGCCTCGTACCAAATCTATTTTCTTTTACTGACTTTACTTTTTCCTGAGTCTCCTCCAGGCGTCCGGTAAAGTTCTTGCCTTTATCGGCAGATTAACTTTTAATGATTGAGCCCCAAATAGCACCGATCACTTTCATTAATCAAGCGGGACTTTTGCGTGCTATGATGTAACATCCAGACCTGGACCTGTAGAGGGAGAAAGACCCACATGGACCCACCGTGATGGTTTGCTCTTCTCCCCAAAGCAAACATAGCAATTACAGGCGCTGTCAATCACCGTCAGACGTGGCGATCGGTGATCAATCCGGCCCGTCAGACTCAGGACATTAGACATGACGGCCGGGATCGAACCAGGGAATCCATTTTCCCATACGGTCCATTTCAAACCTGCAAACGTCCGACTATCCCCAACGGACAACCCGACATTTAAAAACAGTATTTTGACAGCGTGGCGTCCGTTTTCTGGCCGGCCATCTTTGTTTGTTGTATTTTTTCCCTCTCTATCATCCTCAGTCCGTCAGATAACCGGCCAGAACGCAGCGGTGTCATCTTTCTGCACCAAACAATGGGTTTGATGAAATAAACATCTCCCACTCCAACTGTCTGCAACATGAAAGTGAACTGGGAGGTTTTTTGTTACCGGTTCCCGGGGAAATGAAACGCCGAGTCTCCCTTTCTACCGCTGCCATGTTACACAGGACCGAATTACAAGCGTGGCAGAGGAAAAGAGCACCAGAATGCATTGCAGCAGTAAAACAAATTATGTATGTTTTAAAAAAATGTGTATCTCTTTGAAAACGGCTGGTTTACCTGTTTGAGATGATGTCAGGTGATACAGAAATGTCAGTAAAGATGCAAGGAAGGTTTCGCTATTTTTATCCTTTACAATTCATGCTCTTGATTGTATTTTTATTTTATTTGTGCTTTTTGTACTTGTAATGCTGTTTCTCAAAAGTTGTGATTTCATTACTGCTAACGAATGCTTTGCATCAAAGTACATGACGATAAAAACCTTGAAATCCATCGTTAGGTTCTGTTGGGAACCGGGTCACGATTGTTGGGCAGAGGTGGCTCTTTTTTGGGGTGTCCGACTCTCATTGTGCTGCCCCTTCCAGTACCCCCCGAAACCTTTATCACGCCCCTGCTTGTTAGCACTGCAGCCAATCAATAACTTGGACTAGAAGTAGAAGAGACAAGCCGGCACACGGGAGGGACAAACGGCAATACACGATCACGGAATAACTCCCGGAGCAAAGCGGAGCAGACGGATGGATGTCGAGGGAGAGTTTTATCTACCCCCCCCCCCATAACAGCCCCATCCTTACCTTCCCTTCATTGTGGCTTCTGTGCATGAACGTTATCATGACGTGTCCCTGGAACAGCACAGATAGAGATCTATAAGTGTGATGTGGAGGTCTGGAGGGAACCGATGGGGGGGTTTGGGGGGTTTTGTTAGGCTACCGGGGTCCCCCCCCCCTGCACCCGGCTGCACCGCTCTGCTTCCAAAAGGCAGCCAGTACACGCTGACCTCAGAGCTGTTGTTTAATCATCAGGGCACTTTAATGGCTTGTCAGAGTAATGAAATATGGTCGGAGGCTACCTGGTGCAAACATTACGATAAATCCCTCTCACGCGAGCCTACGCGGGGAGGGGGGAGGGGGGGGGGGCTTAATGGTTATAAATCATCACTTTGGGGAGAGGAAAAATGACAGCTATTAAAATAATGAATGGGATGATTAATTTTTCACATTAAAGATTAAAAGCTATGAAAGGTATCATCAGATATTTGAGCCGCCGTAAACGTTTGAGAGCGAGGAGCTTATTTTCCCACACTTTCTTTACGACGCCCTCCGTTTCCTCACTGTCGCTCCCGAGTTTTAGCTTTTTTTTTTACATTTTCTCTTTTAACACAACCCGCTGACACACAAACAGACACACACACACACACACACACACACACACACACACACACACCAGGCATTCCTTCCACCTAATTTGTGCTCTTGTAAAAGTGCTCTGAGGGGAAGAACAAGCCTTGAAGAACAGTCATTGCTGGAGGCAGTACAGGACCCTCTCAGCCTCTCGGCGGGGGGCTCCTCAAGGCTCGCCGACGTTATTTCACACCTCTAAAGCTGTCACACCTATAGCCCCGTTCCTTTTACACAAGAAGAACAAGAAGAGCCGGCCAGAGGTAGTCTGCCTTGTTTTCTTCTTCCTCTTCAGATACATCTGTTCTGTCAACGAGCGACAGCTGATTAGTCAACTCTCTGCTCGGAGACGCATGTCGAACACAGGAGAATGATAAAAAGATGGTATATAATAACACGTGTTCGCCAAGCCGGAATAAATCATTCTCTCCTTATGATATAATATATATTATATAAGCAGTATGTCTTATACCTCATATACAGTATCTTTATATATATATTTATATATATATATATATATATATATATATATATATATAAATATATATCTATATCTACCCCCCGGGAGAATAAAAAGGTGTGTTGCTGCACACAGATTCCACTAATTTCACTTCCAGACGTACATCACCTTCACATGGCGAGGATTAGAGAAGGAGAGTAATTAGAGCATTAATAACCATACATGGGGAACAGAAGTCATTTATTTTTATTCCATGATGCATGGGAATGTAAACAAAAGGCAGAGAGAGAGAGAGAGAGTCTCAGCAGAAAGAAGCTTCTCTCTCGATCGCCGTTGCCCAATTATTTCTGCGTTCCCGGGCAATGATAGCGTTGCTTGTCCATCTCGCAGACCTTCAAAGGAGGGGGGGAGGGGGGGGTATTCAAATTGCCTTTATTAAGCGAACAGCGCCCATTTGTCGGCGGAGAATAAATTGTTGGCTGGAATATCACTCAGAGCAAAAAACAAAAAAATTATCCAGGTATTTGTGCATCTCAAGTTATTTACAAAGTGGAGGGAAATTTAAACGTCTCCTCGAGCGTTTCCGTTTCCTCCTCCTCTTTTTCTTTGATTCCTGCCTTTTGTGTGTGTGTGTGTGTGTGTGTGTGTGGTGTGTGTGTGCGTGTGCGTGTGCGTGTGTGTGTGTGTGTGTGTGGTGTGTGTGTGCGTGTGCGTGTGTGTGTGTGTGTGTTTTCATTTTCATTCCGTCACTGCAGACACTCGTGATCGCCGCCCACGCCTCCTCCATCTTCTCCTTCTTCTTCTTCTTCTCCTTCTTCTTCTCCTTCTCCTTCTTCTTCTCCTTCTTCTTCTCCTTCTTCTCCTTCTTCTTCTTCTTCTCCTTCTAAAATGGCCACCTCGGCTGCCCACTTCTACATCTCAGACCCTCCCCTCTGGAATCAATCCTGACATTTCATCCTGCCCTTATAGAAGGTAATGGTGCATTCAGAGGTTGTTACGGCGATGTGGTGGCGGGCGCTTGGTCTGGTTTCTCTCTCCACCTCCTCATCTCCTTGTTTCTCACGGCGTTTTCTTCCCTTCCTGTTAACACGTAAAGCCGTGTTTGTATTTTCCTCCACTTTCTTGTCTTCTTGTGAAAACAGCCCCTTTTAAGTTCCGCTAGTCAATACGCTGCTTCTAATATATTATTTACTGCCTATGGGTTTGTATATCAGAAATGTGCTAAACAACCGTTTCCATTTTATGTATCTCTTTTTTTTTGCAGCCGTAATCACGGAGAGAAGGAAATCACAGAGCCAGATGTCTGGCCCCTCATTTTTACAGCGTTTGTTTTCCTCTGAGTTTATGTAAAATTCATTCCTTCCCTGTTTTATTTATTCTCCCTCCTCGCTCTGATTTCCTTTTTTTCCCACAGACTCAACAATTAGTCAATTCCCAATCAACAAGAGAAAAAGAAATTGCTTTTAATTACTTTTGATAAATGACAAATTGCGTTGGCATGGCTCCCCTGCAAATGCTTAATCAGGTTGGGGGGGGTGATTTCTTCGGCGGGATGAAATCAATGCATTTTTTTCCTTCTCTCTCTCTGCGGTTCGCCGGCTGGGGCTTCTGGGTAACAGCCAAACCCCGAGGCCGAGGCGGAGATTTACACGAGTCAGCAGAAAACGCTGCCTGTATGTACATGGGGGGGGGGAACAGACGCTGTATACGTCGGGGGGGGGGGATGTTTTGCTCACTACATTAAATAGTTTGTAGACGTGGACGTGAACAGCCGTCGTGCGCTCAATTAGCAGACGGCGGATATGGTTACACGCGGAGGAACACCTGTTCACGCCGACCCACGCCTTAAAGGAACAGTTCACTCTCAGGCCAGGTTGCCAGGTTTGGTAGCTTCGCTAAATCTGGCAACCCAGGCTCGGCCAGAGACCTCAGCTCACTCCTCACTATATAGGAGTTCTCCATGTTTTAGTGCTAGAAATAGTCCTCTACATGGTCCTCTACATGGTCCTCTAGTCCTCTACATGGTCCTCTAGACCTCTACATAGTCCTCTACATGGTCCTCTACATGGTCCTCTAGTCCTCTACATGGTCCTCTAGTCCTCTACATGGTCATCTAGTCCTCTACATGGTCCTCTAGTCCTCTACATGGTCATCTAGACCTCTAAATGGTCCTTTACATAGTCATCTACATGGTCCTCTAGTCCTCTACATGGTCATCGACATGGTCCTCTAGTCCTCTACATGGTCCTTTACATAGTCATCTACATGGTCCTCTAGTCCCCTACATGGTCCTCTAGTCCTATACATGGTCCTCTAGTCCTCTACATGGTCCTTTACATAGTCCTCTACATGGTCCTCTACATGGTCCTCTAGTCCCCTACATGGTCCTCTAGTCCTATACATGGTACCCTCCATGGTCCTCTAGTCCTCTACATGGTCCTTTACATAGTCATCTACATGGTCCTCTAGTCCCCTACATGGTCCTCTAGTCCTATACATGGTCCCCTCCATGGTCCTCTAGTCCTCTACATGGTCCTTTACATAGTCATCTACATGGTCCTCTAGTCCTCTACATGGTCCTCTAGTCCTCTACATGGTCCTTTACATAGTCCTCTACATGGTCCTTTACATAGTCCTCTACATGGTCCTCTACATGGTCCTCTAGTCCTCTACATGGTCCTTTACATAGTCCTCTACATGGTCCTCTACATGGTCCTCTAGTCCTCTACATGGTCCTTTACATAGTCCTCTACATGGTCCTCTACATGGTCCTCTAGTCCTCTACATGGTCCTCTACATGGTCATCTAGTCCTCTACATGGTCCTCTACATGGTCCTCTAGTCCCCTACATGGTCCTCTAGTCCTCTACATGGTCCTCTACATGGTCATCTAGTCCCCTACATGGTCCTCTAGTCCTCTACATAGTCATCTACATGGTCCTCTAGTCCTCTACATGGTCCTCTACATGGTCATCTAGTCCCCTCCATGGTCCTCTAGTCCTCTACATGGTCATCTACATGGTCCTCTAGTCCTCTATATGGTCCTTTACATAGTCATCTACATGGTCCTCTAGTCCTCTACATGGTCCTTTACATAGTCCTCTACATGGTCCTCTACATGGTCCTCTAGTCCCCTACATGGTCCTCTAGTCCTATACATGGTCCCCTCCATGGTCCTCTAGTCCTCTACATGGTCCTTTACATAGTCATCTACATGGTCCTCTAGTCCTCTACATGGTCCTCTAGTCCTATACATGGTCCCCTCCATGGTCCTCTAGTCCTCTACATGGTCCTTTACATAGTCATCTACATGGTCCTCTAGTCCTCTACATGGTCCTTTACATAGTCCTCTACATGGTCCTCTAGTCCTTTACATAATCCTCTACATGGTCCTCTACATGGTCCTCTAGTCCTCTACATGGTCCTCTACATGGTCATCTAGTCCTCTACATGGTCCTCTACATGGTCCTCTAGTCCCCTACATGGTCCTCTAGTCCTCTACATGGTCCTCTACATGGTCATCTAGTCCCCTACATGGTCCTCTAGTCCTCTACATAGTCATCTACATGGTCCTCTAGTCCTCTACATGGTCCTCTACATGGTCCTCTAGTCCCCTACATGGTCCTCTAGTCCTCTACATAGTCCTCTACATGGTCCTCTAGTCGACTACATGATCCTGTAGTCCTCTACATGGTCCTCTAGTCCTCTACATGGTCCTCTACATGTTCATCTAGTCCTCTACATGGTCATCTAGTCCTCTACATGGTCCTCTACATGGTCCTCTAGTCGACTACATGATCCTCTAGTCCTCTACATGGTCCTCTAGTCGACTACATGATCCTCTAGTCCTCTACATGGTCCTCTAGTCGACTACATGATCCTCTAGTCTCTACATGATCCTCTAGTCCTCTACATGGTCCTCTAGTCCTCTACATGGTCCTCTACATGCTCCTCTAGTCCTCTACATGGTCCTCTAGTCCTCTACATGGTCCTCTACATGCTCCTCTAGTCCTCTACATGGTCATC